>NW_023994359.1:0-390000 GCF_015586225.1 Lucilia sericata | reverse complement strand
ATGTTAGGTCAACAATCGAGCCATAGCCGGCCCTTCAGAATGTATACGAATTACCCTTACTCACGAGAATTAGGTCGAGTTGAGAAAAGGCGTCAAGCAGTATTCTTCCCCTTTCATTAGTTCTCTGACTCCCCCAATCTATAGCCCAGGCATTTAAATCGCCTCCGATGATGACTGGGTTGTGACCTGATACATCTCTTATAAGATCATCTACAAATCGTTCGAAGTCTAGTATCGGTATATTTGGTGACGCATAACAGCTGTATACGTATATACCACCTATTTTTGCTCTTGCAAAACCTTCATGCTGCTCCTTCATACCCTCTTCTATGGCCTTGTTTCCACAAGCCCATACTGCGGCTCTTCCTGTTGAGTCTCTTTCCCAGACATTTTTGTCTAGATTTTTATATTGTTCACAGACTATAGCTATGTCAGCCTTCATTTCAACAATGGACTGCGCAAGAAGGTCTTGCGCTGTAGCGCAGTGGTTGGTGTTTAACTAGACTATAGACTAGACTATAGACTAGACTATAGACTAGACTATAGACTAGGCTATAGACTAGACTATAGACTAGACTATAGACTAGACTATAGACTAGACTATAGACTAGACTATAGACTAGACTATAGACTAGACTATAGACTAGACTATAGACTAGGACTATAGACTAGACTATAGACTAGACTATAGACTAGACTATAGACTAGACTATAGACTAGACTATAGACTAGACTATAGACTAGACTATAGACTAGACTATAGACGAGACTATAGACTAGACTATAGACTAGACTATAGACTAGACTATAACTAGACTAGACTAGACTATAGACTAGACTATAGACTAGACTATAGACTAGACTATAGACTAGACTATAGACTAGACTATAGACTAGACTATAGACTAGACTATAGACTAGACTATAGACTAGACTATAGACTAGACTATAGACTAGACTATAGACTAGACTATAGACTAGACTAGACTATAGACTAGACTATAGACTAGACTATAGATTAGACTATAGGACTAGACTATAGACTAGACTATAGACTAGACTAGACTAGACTATAGACTAGACTATAGACTAGACTATAGACTAGACTATAGACTAGACTATAGACTAGACTATAGACTAGACTATAGACTAGACTATAGACTAGACTATAGACTAGACTATAGACTAGACTATAGACTAGACTATAGACTACACTATAGACTACACTATAGACTAGACTATAGACTATACTATAGACTAGACTATAGATTAGACTATAGACTAGACTAGACTATAGACTAGACTATAAACTAAACTGTAGACTAAACTGTAGACTAAACTGTAGACTAAACTATAGCCTAAAATAGACTGGACTATAGAATAGACTATCAACTAGACTATAGACTACACTATAGACTAAACTATATACTACACTATAGACCAGTCCATAGACTATAAAAGTGCAATATTTTTTATAGCAAAGGATTGAAGTTGTTTTTACCTTAATTTCGAAATATTTAAACAATTTATTGACAAAAGCAGTGATTTGCTGAAAGAGGAGTTGTGTGGGGTTAAAGGTAAACATGGGATTTGTGTTAAGTTAGAGTTATTTACGCCGAATTCCATCATAATATTAGTGTTTATAAGAGAATTTTTGACCTGCAAGCAAATTTTCTGAATGGAACTTTGTATGGGGGCTAGCGTCAAATGAGGTCCGATCATTACTTAAATTAGTGGATTCAGAAAGTGATTCTGAGCTAATTGGCTTACCTTAAGGTGGGTGTAGGACCAATATTTTTGGATATTAGACACATCAGCACAAACCCATAATACTTTTCAAAATTATCTTTGCACCCTATTTTATTACAAAAGTCATCATCTATTTTTCCCAAAAATAATGTTCTAAAAAAAGATTAACCAGTCATATGAAAGTGTAAATATTCCCTTAACGCAATTTAGATTACTTCATGTTAGAAAATTTGTCCCATTTTGAAATACACTGTCACAAGTTACACATACATACAGATATAGCATGTATATAAGACCACTTCCTTATTATAACCATTGAGTAAAAGTTTATATTTCTACAAGTTTTTTTTTTATTGTTAAATTTACCATTACTTTTGGAATTGTGACCAAAAAAGTTTTAAACCAACAATATAAACTTTCTTTAGTGGTTGGTTAATGTAAAATAAAAGTTTAAAAAATTATTATGTTTCGGCTTCTAGTTAGTTGCAGTTACTCTTGTTTTTTTAACAACATATTAAATTTGTTAACACTCATAGATACAGACCCCAAGTCCTCTACATAGACCAAGAGTAAATGGGAAAAAGGAAAAAAATACAAAGTACAAAATACTGCTGCTGATTACAAAGAATATAAATTGTTGTATTTTAGTTATTGCTGTTGTTTTTGCTGGGTAATGAACAGAATTTAATACACTAAAGTAGATTTTTATTTATTCATGTTCCCAAAGAACTTACAGTACCACGGTCTAGGCAAAAAGAACAAAAATATATTATAGACAAAAAATTAAAATAAAAAACCATTAATTTGTTTTTAAATAATTTATTGATGCAATTATACCTAAATGAGAATTCGAAATTACCCACATTTTAAAAAGTGGTCAAATTATTTACTTTGTGAGCTTTTTATTTATACAAAAAAGTATCTAAATGGAATATAAAATTTTTAATTTAACCACACCCTTGTTCTGCGGATCGCAATTCATTTGTATGCAAATTTGCTGATATTATAGATAATGATAATAAAAACGAAACATTGGGGTAGGTAAAATATAAAGTAAATTTATATTGGATAGGTTTGAAAACTTCTTTTAGTATGATATAATTAAAATATATATATTTAGGAGAACAATTTCAAAAAAGTATTTTGTAGCCTTTAAAAATTTAGAATAAGTTCAAAAGAATCTAAATTTATGCTTATTAAAGTCAAACTAAATATATCATGAGACTACTTTAAGGAAATCTTGCTATTTGAAAGTACAACAGATTTATTGTATGAATATATATATAAATATATTTCTGTATGTGTAAGTGTATCTAATCTCAACGCCTTTTTCTAATATAAAATTTATTTACCGTGTCTAGACTTCCACTAATTCGTAAGTAATAAAATCGTAAGCTTTTACAAGTTTTGATGACTTTTGTACATGTTTATGTCTAAATAATTTTATGAGTGACATTTAAAATAAATATATATAGATTTTTTATAGTTTTTCTGTCTCTTAAAGTAAAACTAACCTAACCCAATCAACTTTTAAGTTTCCTTGTCGAAAGCAATCAATTACATTGCACTGCAATATTTTACACTACAACTAGTACACGAAAAACACTTAAATTATAATTTACTTACATACTTGGTTTTATTATTCTCTTATAACCGCTACTGCTTACATAGACAACTTTAATTAGTCCAATTATTTGTAACATACGATGTACAGTAGGGGGCAGAATTGATATAGAGATATAAATAACTTTATAAGACACTAATTAATTTTTAAGTATATACCTAAATGAGGTCTTTAAGAAAATATAAAAATCTTTAACATCGACTGAAAGGTAATGAGTTGAAAACCTAAAAAAAAACGCTTTTCACTACTTACTCATTAGCATTTTAAATAATAATTTTACCACGGTGATGGCATTGGTGGCAAGAACTTACTTACGAATGGGAAGTAAAAACCGTTTGTGAAAAAAACAGTTGCTGATTATATGTAAGTCATTATAAGAGTTCTTAAAAGTAATGCAGTAAAGAATGTGCTTAACGTGAACACCTGCCTTGACGGCCTCATTTCACGATGGTCTTTTTCAACCACTGGGTGGACTTGGGGCGATCCACCACTCACCCCTGAGCAGCTTCCCAGGAAGAGAAGAACCACTCAGGTGGCAATTCTCGTATATAGCATGTCCGGTCCAGTTTACGTGCACTTTGCTATGGAGCTATCCAATTTCTTACCAAGTGATCATGTTGCGGAAAGACAGGTAGAAAGCTACCCCGACGGGCTGAAAAGTACCAGGCGAATTGAAAGGGAGGGGTCAACGAAGACCCCAACATCACACCAGTTGAATCCATAATCTCCGAAAGATACCAACAGGTATATGCATAGTCATGAGCGACGCCGTAGTGTCCCCATCCTCTAACGATCCGCTCTGCCACATCACGAAACTCTGTTGCTTCGGCAACAGCACCTAGGGACAAATTGGCACACCGAATCATGGACTCCATAACCATGAAGGAAAATTGTCGATAAAACAAAGATTGAACATCCATCACTCAACCGCTCAACACCAAACAACCAACAATCATACTTAAGTATGCAGCAAAACTCCAACTTCACATCAGCTTCCTCACTCCATCCAACTTCACATCACTTCCATGTCTTTCAACACTTCCGTCTCTTCCGTCACATCTATCCACTCCAACCATCCATCTCTTCCATCAGACACAACATATCCAACAGTCAACACATCTTTTTAATTATCAATCTCAGCATTCCACAGTCTAACCCGTGGTTTGTATCGCTCTACCGACGAATGTCGATGTGCTTTACGTGAGAACCTGCCGTGTTGGTCTCTCTCACGGTGGTCTTTTTCATCCAATGGGTAGTCTTGACAAACATCGCCGCTTCAACCTTCAATGAAGAAATCAGGTGGCAATTTGTGTACATGGCTATGCCGGTCCATGTACAGGCACTTTGCTGAAGTACTCGAGCTATCTAATCTCTGACCATTGCTGCAACGTTGCTTAACTTCCGAGATGTAAAACATCACTTCCGTTTACAACTACGCAGATGGGATGACCTCTGTTGAGTAGGCAACAGCACCTAGAGACGTAACCGGTAGACCGAAATACGAATCCATCAAATAAGCCTAGACTTTGTTCTTACTCACGGTGACACACTGTGGTAATTCTGATATGAACAGAGTTTACTCTGAACATATCTGGACAAGGAAGGAAAATTCAATGGTATCATTTATATATGATTCCATTCACCCATCATCATTCAACCCAGCACACTTTTCATTCATCCGACACATTCATTAGAGAAAAACATACGACACACTTATCCTAGGTAAATGGGTGGGTGAGGCCCGCATACCATTCATCCCGTACCATATACATTTACTCCAACTCATTTCCAACGCTTAGTCCCACAGTCACTCCTCTGTGGGGTATCTGTTGTTTCGGCAACAGCACCGAACTTATCCCGAAATATTGACTTTACCTTACACCAGTCCTTTAACCGCCACTTACTTTCAACGCGAATTTGGGTTTAAACCACAGCCACTACGTGGATCCCAAAGGAACCTCAACCAACTAACCAGCCAGGACATAGTCCTGCGGGAAACTGGCCACCCGTAGTACTAGATTATGTGGTATCATACCAAGGACTAGCCGAGAAGTGAAGAGACATCAGTAGTTTATAGTTCAGGCAGGTACTGGTAGTACCTTTTTACCCCGGGATTGCAATACACCATGATGGGACATTTCATCATGGAAACATGCCCAGAAACTTATCTTGAAAAGATTTTACTTCACCGTGAATCAAACCAACTTTCCCTTCCCGCTAAGTTGGGTATAAACCACAGCCACTATGTGGATCCCGAAGGAACCTCAACCAACTGACTAGATAGAACAAAGTCCTGCGGGCAACTGGCCACCCGTAGTACCACATTATCTGGCGCTCTGGTTCGACTCCATGTCAAATCATTTCAAGGAAAGGATACATTTGATCGTCACTAGTTTATAGTCCCGGTGACGCCTCTTTTCTCCGGGATATTGTAACACCAAGATCGGGATTTCACCAAGGTAACATGCCCAGGGGGGGGGGGGGAGCAGTAAATTATTATTATATTAATGCAGTAAATTAAGATATTGTGTAAATATAAAGCCATTTGATGCTGCCCGATGAAAAAAATAAGACCATGGAACGATTTCAATTAGTTATAGGTTATTCCATTCATGATATCTGCATTATGTTGAAGTGTGGGAAATTGAAAATTCGTTGCTGCCTAGTATAGTAAACAAAAGATTGCATTGTTTTTATAATTTATTTATTTTTTATCTACAAACTATAAAAATGGAAATACAATTTATTTTCTAATTGTATAGCAAACAAAATACCTAAATAGTTAGAGTACGGTGATAAAGTTAATAATAGAAAACCATAAAAAATTTATAATATTTTTACATTAATAACTATATAAATAATTTTCACTAAGCAAATATATTTACGAGTATAAATCTCTGACAATAAATTAAAAGTTTATATCTCAAGTTATACACAAATCTTTTGAAGTCACTATACTGCGTTTGATATTGTTTTTTTATAGAAATTGAATCTGATCTTTCGAATATATCGAAACTTTAAAATGTACTTACGCATTAAAATTAAACTTCTTTAAAATCACCTCACTTTTATTTGCAACATGCAAAGGAAAAAATTATAAATAGGGGCAAATTCGTGCCAAGTGACCCAAATCAAAAAATCAATTTGGATGAAATTTGCATAAGGTTAGTACTATTGGATCGTAGGCCAGAAGCAAATCGGTCAAGAACTATTCAATAGTACTAACCTTTGCGTAAATTTCATCCAAATTGAATTTTTGAGTTCGGTAACTTGACACGAAATTGCCCATATACATATAAGGTTTATTAAATATAATCCAATTAAAATCAAGATTCATAAATTATGGGTTTTAAGTTCTTTGCGAGCAGACATACTGAATTTTACAATTAATCTCCATTTCATGCCCTACAACATAAAAGCTGAAAATTAAATACATTCCATATCTTTATTAAACTTTATGTTGAACATAGCGAATATATATTCGTTGTTGGTCTGCGTGCGAGGCAGAATCAGCATCATTCCATGTGAATATGTGTTACATTCGAAACATGAGCGAATTGTACATGAAAACTGTTCCTCCTCCTACATATCCTTCCAACAGATACATAAATTAAAATTAAAAGCAAAAAGAAAACATTAAAGTATTCGCAGTCGGTCATTTCGTACTATATAATATCCTACAGATGTTAAAATATTTTCCTATAGTAATGAGGCCTAAGACCATATCGAAATAAAAAGTGCTAATCACGATCAAATTCTTTCATTTTATTTTGATATTTCGACACCTAGCTCAGGTGAAATCATGAAAATGGGAAAATTTTCAACGCAATAGCTCCCTCATTGCTAAATCATTTTACGTTCTAATATGGACCCAGGGTCCACAGTGGGGCAGAATGGAAATTTTTTGGAAATAAATCTGGCATTTCTAAACGGCTGATCCGATCGGGATAAAATTTGGCGTGAGCGTAGCCAAGGAGTATTCGAGTTTAAGTTTTGAAGATGAACCCTGCAGATGCCCCAGGGACGGCGCTGTGGCGGCTCAAAGTAGGGTACCTACGACATGTAAAATTTTTAAACTCGTGCCATTTTTTTGTTTTTCACCCAAATACAAAGATTTTTATACTTTGTGAAAGCGCTCGACGAGATCTTGAAAAAACATGCTTGGACATACTACTTATCTCTTATAATATCCGAGTTATAGGCATTTAAAAATTTAGTGATACAAAATTTACCATACCTTGGTCCGCCTTTTTTTGAATACCGGGCGTAATTTTGGACCAAATGGACTCAATTTTTTCTTGTTAGTTAGACAACAAAATTTTCAATAATATACAAGAAATTTAAGATCAATATTGTTTACAGATCCAAAAATATACGTTTTTTAATTTAAAAATTCAAAAAATTTTAGATTTTTGGCGTTTTTTTGCCAAAAATGTGTCTTAACTCTTTTATTAATAAAATAAAATTTTCTTTAAGAACATATAACAATTTTATAGTTTTCTAAAAGGTATCTTTACGCAGAACGCTTTGGCGTAAAAAACTTGTCCTATTTTTTGAAAATGTTGCCACTGCGTCCTTCCGAATATGACCTATTTTTTATCAAAACTTCAACTTTGGGCGACATGTTCTAAAATCCCAAAGCTGGGATCAGAAAACTGAAAGCAGTTTCGGAAACCTCAATATGTTTTCTATTTACTCCAAAAGTATTTTCGCAGCCCTGAAAGAAATGTGGACCCTATGGGCAAAAAAGTAAAAAATCCCATTTTTGGGATTTTCATTCCTATTTTTGGGAATTGCGGGATGCCCTTTGACCTTTTCAATTTTTTTTTTGCATTTTCTTATTTGAAATGACAAATTTAACAAGCGTTGAAAATTTCATTGAGTTTTGTTCATAAATAAAGATTTTGTCATATATTACATATTTGTTTAATTTCTAAAACTATGATTTATATCAAAATTTTAATAGGATCGCAGATAGCTACAACAATTTAGTCCATATTTATCCCTTAATATCATTTTTTAGTTAGATATGGAAATTCTTGACCCTTTACAAAAAATTTCAGGCCAATATCTCAATTACATTCAAAAATATGTTCATTTAAACCTGTGTCCTTTAATTTCATCTTTTTCATATTTTAGTATTAAGTATGACAGAACATATTTAAATCTTATATTTACCTATTTTCTATTTGTTTGCTTATCCTTATAATTGAAAGGGTCTATTATGCTTAAATTTTAAAAAATTTATAACTATTTTTTACCTAAATTTTTTCGACAGATCATTTCGTTCTGTTTCGTTTATGATCATGTAGGTAAAAATATACAGGTAATGATAATTTCGATTCATTCACTAATAAGAAATATCAATGACTGAATTACAGGTTATAGTAATATAGTCCTAAATGTTAATAGGTAGACAATTCGTAATTTTTTACTTTGGAATACCTGTATCGGAAATGACAAGAATTGGTATATAAGTAAACTTCTCAGATTTTAAGTACCATATTTAATAAATCTACAATGAAGATTACATTAAAGTACGAAGAGTTGTGTTCCGTTTTATGGAGTATATCTTCAAAAGGGCCAGAAAGAATTGAAGACATTTCAAATTATATAAAAACTACATATAGTAGAAAAGTAGACAAAACAGGCATATCAAAAATTGAAAACTTTTTGATGTAAAAAGTAAGTCTGTGGATGGAAATCAAGAGAAATTTCGATTAAAATTTTGTAGTTGGATGGAAACTACTACGGAAATCTCAACTTACAACACATCAACAGGAGCGCCTTACAAGTCATACGAAGACTTATGTTCAAGGTCAAAAAAAAAAGAGGGTCACACAAAAACTTTTTTGAATCTCAAGTGAGGATATTGCTGATACATTTAACGAAATGCTGAAAAAGGAGAACCAACCTATGGATGTCGTACATATTGCAACTATTCTTCCTAATGCATCACCAAAACGACTTAAGCGAATTGTGGAAAGTATACCAACTCCAACATCATAATCAAATTTTACTGAAGAGGAAGCAATAGCGCTTATGTTGGAACTGGGTCTCAGTCGAAATAAGTACTAAATATTAAGGAAAGCTCTGCATGAAAAAGGACACAATATATTACCATCATACAAGGCGATCCAGGACAAAAAACAAACTATCCTACTAAATCAACAAAAAATAATGAAGAATTGAAAGAACTGAGAGCTGCGGAAAAAAGCAGAATCCAAGAAGAATTTAAAGTTCAGATGGGATTAAACATCGACAAACCACTTTCAAGTTGCGGTAGTACAAATGACGGTAATACGGCGAGAAGATTTTTTCGTGATTTTGAAATTACTTCAAAAATAACTGGAATCGACAAGGAGTTGCTTCGAAGAGTTAACACTATTTTAATGGCACTGAATAGTAAACATAAAATTAATGGAAATCGATTTGGGGAATACACATCTGAAATTTCTAAATTACTTGTATCTCTGTATCCATGGAGGGAACTAACACCAACTGTACACAAAGTATTGTGTCATGGTCAAATAATAATTGAATCGAATATTCTTCCACTTGGAGAGTTAACAGAAGAAGCCCAGGAAGCGAGGAATCGAGATTTTAAGCATGTTCAACTTTTCAGCTCAAGAAAATGCTCCAGGCAATCACAGAATGAAGATATTTTTAATAGTTTACTTCTATCTTCTGATCCTGTTCTTTCAACTATACGAAAAAGATGGATTTGTTATGAAACTCTATCATCTCAAAACGAGGAAAATTTAAAGGACTTATATTACCTTCTGGATATGTATACCGATATGACAGATTATTTTATAGAAAATAAGTAGTGTTAGGAATTAACTATATAAGTAGGTTGTAAGAATTAATTGTATTATGTTTAAGATAAACAGTTCAAATAAAAAAAGCTATTATACTAACTGATGATATTGTATTAAATTGTGTTTTATATTTCGGTGGGCGGGAAAGGTAATTTGTGTGGGGTGATTTAAGTGTTGTTGTGCGTGGCTCATAATAAAAATAAATTTTTTTTTATTGTATATACAATATTATAATAAAATAATTAACTAAATAATTTTTAAAAATTGTCCAAATATTTTATTCAACACCAAATGTATGTTCTGTCATACTTAATACTAAAATATGAAAAAGATGAAATTAAAGGACACAGGTTTAAATGAACATATTTTTGAATGTAATTGAGATATTGGCCTGAAATTTTTTGTAAAGGGTCGAGAATTTCCATATCTAACTAAAAAATGATATTAAGGGATAAATATGGACTAAATTGTTGTAGCTATCTGCGATCCTATTAAAATTTTGATATAAATCATAGTTTTAGAAATTAAACAAATATGTAATATATGACAAAATCTTTATTTATGAACAAAACTCAATGAAATTTTCAACGCTTGTTAAATTTGTCATTTCAAATAAGAAAATGCAAAAAAAAAATTGAAAAGGTCAAAGGGCATCCCGCAATTCCCAAAAATAGGAATGAAAATCCCAAAAATGGGATTTTTTACTTTTTTGCCCATAGGGTCCACATTTCTTTCAGGGCTGGGAAAATACTTTTGGAGTAAATAGAAAACATATTGAGGTTTCCGAAACTGCTTTCAGTTTTCTGATCCCAGCTTTGGGATTTTAGAACATGTCGCCCAAAGTTGAAGTTTTGATAAAAAATAGGTCATATTCGGAAGGACGCAGTGGCAACATTTTCAAAAAATAGGACAAGTTTTTTACGCCAAAGCGTTCTGCGTAAAGATACCTTTTAGAAAACTATAAAATTGTTATATGTTCTTAAAGAAAATTTTATTTTATTAATAAAAGAGTTAAGACACATTTTTGGCAAAAAAACGCCAAAAATCTAAAATTTTTTGAATTTTTAAATTAAAAAACGTATATTTTTGGATCTGTAAACGATATTGATCTGAAATTTTTTGTATATTATTGGAAATTTTGTTGTCTAACAACAGGAAAAAACTGAGTTCATTTGGTCCAAAATTACGCCCGGTATTCTAAAAAAGGCGGACCAAGGTATGGTAAATTTTGTATCACTAAATTTTTAAATGCCTATAACTCGGATATTATAAGAGATAAGTAGTATGTCCAAGCAAGTTTTTTCAAGATCTCGTCGAGCGCTTTCACAAAATATAAAAATCTTTGTATTTGGGTGAAAAACAAAAAAATGGCACGAGTTTAAAAATTTTACATGTCGCACAGTGGTATAGGAAAAAAAAAAGAGGGAAATAATTCGGTAACTTCTAAACGGTTAATCCGATTTTAATGAAATTTGGTGTGCACAAAGAGGAGGTGTTGTCGAGTTTAGGTTTTGAATTTGGACCTTATAGGCCAACCAGGGGCCCGGCGGGGGGTCATCAAATTAGGACACCTCGGCTATGTTAAATTTTTAAAACGATCCTATTTCTTCATTTGAGTTCCGATTTAAAAAAAATTTCGTATATAGAATCTCCTCATCGAGCACTATAAAAAATGTCGTCGTAGCAGTAAATTATCTCTTATAGTTTAGGAGATATTCGCATTTGAATATTAAAATTTTAAAATTTTTACCGTCCTTACTTTAGTTTTTTTGATAATAGCAGGTCCAAATATTTCCGATTTTCGCCATTTTTTTTTATTTGCTTAACAACAAGTTTATATACCAAGCAGTGAAAGAATTATGTAAAAATCATGACTGAGTCCAAAGTTATAGGCATTTAAATTTAAAAAATTAAAAAAAGGCGATTTTTTGTCATTTTTTTGGGAAAAAAGTATCTTTTTCTTTTTAAGTTATCTAAAAAGTTTCTAAGAAGATGTATATAGAATTTATACTTTTTGGAAAGCTGACTTTACATAAAATACGATAAATGAAACAAAACCTAAAAATTTTTGATACCGAGGGGACCAGGTCCATCCAAAAAAACCCTATTTTTTATGGAAAATTAAATTTTGAGCAAAAATTCTCAAATCGCATAGTCGATATCAAATTATAGTGACCTGTTTTATATGACCCAATAAGTTCTTAATCATTTTGTAACGGGTTTCGATAACCCCGCCCCTGGTATGGATATAATAGGCAAAAAACCAAAAAATCCCATTTTTGGGATTTTTTAAAACTTTTTTGGGAATTCCGGGATTTCTAATAAGAAAATTCGAAATTTTTATTTAATTTTGGATTTTGAGTAAAAAAATCTACCTAACTGTAAAATTTCATCAAAAAATATTCATAAATAAAATTTTTATTGCAATTTGAAAAATTTGTATCTTCGCAAAAACTGAATAAAAAACATTTTTTAATTTTTTTTAAAAAAAGTATTCCGCGAATTTTTTAATTTTCAAAAATTATATACAGTTTTGAAAAATAGACAAAATTACCTTTCCATTGATATATAACATGCCTACCTAATGTTTTTTAAGTGACAAATTAATTAAGGAAAACTCAACATCTTTTAGAAAATTTACCTAGCACTATTATTTTCATCCATATATGTAACAAATTTAAGAGTTAACCTTATGGATGAAAATAATAGTGCTAGGCAAATTTTCTAAAAGATGTTGAGTTTTCCCTAATTAATTTGTCACTTAAAAAACATTAGGTAGGCATGTTATATATCAATGGAAAGGTAATTTTGTCTATTTTTCAAAACTGTATATAATTTTTGAAAATTAAAAAATTCGCGGAATACTTTTTTTAAAAAAAATTAAAAAATGTTTTTTATTCAGTTTTTGCGAAGATACAAATTTTTCAAATTGCAATAAAAATTTTATTTATGAATATTTTTTGATGAAATTTTACAGTTAGGTAGATTTTTTTACTTAAAATCCAAAATTAAATCAAAATTTCGAATTTTCTTATTAGAAATCCCGGAATTCCCAAAAAAGTTTTAAAAAATCCCAAAAATGGGATTTTTTAGTTTTTTGCCTATTATATCCATACCAGGGGCGGGGTTATCGAAACCCGTTACAAAATGATTAAGAACTTATTGGGTCATATAAAACAGGTCACTATAATTTGATATCGACTATGCGATTTGAGAATTTTTGCTCAAAATTTAATTTTCCATAAAAAATAGGGTTTTTTTGGATGGACCTGGTCCCCTCGGTATCAAAAATTTTTAGGTTTTGTTTCATATATCGTATTTTATGTAAAGTCAGCTTTCCAAAAAGTATAAATTCTATATACATCTTCTTAGAAACTTTTTAGATAACTTAAAAAGAAAAAGATACTTTTTTCCCAAAAAAATGACAAAAAATCGCCTTTTTTTAATTTTTTAAATTTAAATGCCTATAACTTTGGACTCAGTCATGATTTTTACATAATTCTTTCACTGCTTGGTATATAAACTTGTTGTTAAGCAAATAAAAAAAAAATGGCGAAAATCGGAAATATTTGGACCTGCTATTATCAAAAAAACTAAAGTAAGGACGGTAAAAATTTTAAAATTTTAATATTCAAATGCGAATATCTCCTAAACTATAAGAGATAATTTACTGCTACGACGACATTTTTTATAGTGCTCGATGAGGAGATTCTATATACGAAATTTTTTTTAAATCGGAACTCAAATGAAGAAATAGGATCGTTTTAAAAATTTAACATAGGCGAGGTGTCCTAATTTGAGGACCCCCCGCCGGGCCCCTGGTTGGCCTATAAGGTCCAAATTCAAAACCTAAACTCGACAACACCTCCTCTTTGTGCATACCAAATTTCATTAAAATCGGATTAACCGTTTAGAAGTTACCGAATTATTTCCCTCTTTTTTTTTTCCTATACCACTGTGTGTCGTAGGTACCCCACTTTGAGCCACCACAGCGCCGTCCCTGGGTTCATCTTCAAAACTTAAACTCGAATACTCCTTGGCTACGCTCACGCCAAATTTTATCCCGATCGGATCAGCCGTTTAGAAATGCCAGATTTATTTCCAAAAAATTTCCATTCTGCCCCACTGTGGGGTCTAAGACCAATATTTTAGGTTAGATTGATAGGAGATTATCTTCCAATGTGCAGAAACTCAGTTTCCTGGACATAATTCTTAAGAATTTTCGAATCAGTATTCGTGAGGAATGTTATATCAGGAATAATGTCACTCCCAAAATAATTGGATCTAACTTCAATGAATGCCTGACAGTGCCAAAGAAAGTGCTCCAGAGTTTTATTATCCAATCCACATGCTCTACATTCGTTTGAATCCAAACGACCAATTTTGTAAAGCTGCACCCGTAATACTGTGTGTCCACTCAGAATACGTACCATCATACTAACCTCAGACTTTTTCCTTTTGCATCGAATGGTTTTGCATTCGTCAGGTTAACTACCTTGAGCTCCCTTCCCTTTAAATATAGTACATTCGCCATTTCGTTGATGTAAACCTTACCTCAGGTAGTGTATTAATTTCAAGCTTTCTTATAATCCAAATACGGTCTTAGATTTAACTTTATCTCCTTATAACGCCCTAATTGCCTTTTGGCTGTCGGTAAATATGTTAAACCCTGTGGGCGCCATATTTATAAGAATCCAATTTATGCTTTCCGTTATTGCTCGTACTTCTGCTGTCAGCTTGTGTTGTGATTAGGTGGTATATTTCAATATAGAACATTGTTCCCAAATTTAGAGCCATCAGTGTGGCAACGGATTCCCACGGGTATTTACTCTAATATTTCGCTTGAACGAGACATTCTATCTGGGATCAGTGTTTGAAAGTTTTCGACATATTTTGTGTCTGGTATACGGTCATGTGTGGCTTTCCAATGTGTCCATTATACGTTGATGACGTGTCCTATAATCGCTTTTGGCTAATTCGCCTAAAGTTATGAGCCGTTCAGCTGTAAGTGCCGCTTTATATCTTAAATATGTTTCAATGGGTGGAATATCTAGCAACGCCTTAGTTGACGTAGTACACATAGCACCACTTATACCCAAGCAGCATGTACGCTGAACTCCATGTAGTAGATTGATATTACAATATCGAATGGACGAGTGGATTTAGATAAATGTAAACAGTAAAACGCCGAACACTACTTCAAAAGGCCTAGGTGTATTTCTTCGGATTTGATGTATATACATCCTCCTTTCAAACTAACTAACTAACTAACTATTCTTGAAATCGAGGTTCACTCGTAGAGGTTATTACATCCTTTACACATCGTTAAAATGCCTTAAAATAAAGAGTATTTCGAATGGTTCCTCTATATAAACTTGGATATTTCATTTCTATACTCGTATTTCAAAGCCAGTAATGAACGTTCAAATTATTTTTGGAGGGGTTGAATTTTGGAGCGATCCTTATAAAATTTGATAGAGATTTCGGCTCTTATAAAACTTATTTATGTTGAATTTCATCACTATATTCGTACTTTTAAGCCAGCCAGCGTCAGACATTTTGTGAATGTTAAGATCAGTTATTGACAAAACCTAACGAAATTCGTTGGAAGATTTCAGTTCCTAAAAAACTTGTTTAGATAGAATTTTATCGATGTATTCAAATTATTAAGCCATTAATTAGTATTTGTGTAGTTTTCAGAAGGGAATCTTATATAGAAATTAAGGTCATTTATAGACCGATCCTCATAAATGTTTCTAAATAGCTATTCGTTCATATAAATATGTAGTACTAGTTTCTATCAAATTTCATCGCTATATTCTTATTTTTAAGTCAGTTATGACGTTGAAATCATTTTTTGAAGGGGAACTTATATTGGACCTTGATCCTATGTACTAGTATTTTCAGACAATACTGAGCGTTAGTCATTACCGGAAGGGGATTTTATATGGGGAGTAAGGTCAATTAATGAACACTCCTCTTAAAACTTGGTAAAGTGATTTTGGTTCCAATAAAATTTGGTTTTGTCGCATTTCGTCGATGTACTCGCATTTTTAATCAGTCATTTTCTGAATCTGAGCTTATATGGGAGGTCAATTATGGGCCGATCCTCAAAAAATTTGTTTTGTTGCTTCGTATAGACGTTATTTATATTTACATGGCTAGATCATCTTTAATAAGAACCCCAGGACCCATTATATACATACATATGTATATACCATTGTTGGTCTACGATGAATATTTCGACGTGTTACAAACGGAAAGACAAAATCAATATAACCCTTTCTTTTATTATGATGGGTATAGAAAAGAAAAACACACGAATCGTTTACTAAGCTAAATGTCCACTCTATATAAGAAGATTTAGTGGTTGGTGTGGATGGAGTTTTTTTATTTGTTGTTTTTCATTGACCCCATAATATGGACGAGTTATGGCTTGACTTCAATTCAATGATGTTTCTTTAATTTTTTTTCCTGTTGTTGTTTTCATTTTTTTTTTTTTTTTTTGATCTGCTTCTGTTCGGACCATTAATGCTTGTTTTTGTAATGAAAATTTAAACAACAAGAAGAATATTATTATAGACGATGTTGGACACGGTGACAGCGGAGTGAAAAGTTACGACAAGAGTAAGTAGACTTCTTTGCTTGTATCTACAATTAATGGTCATTGAAAGAGTGTTCATAGCTTAACATTATTGTTTTTTGTTTAATTTTTTGTAGCTGCCTGAATTACTACTGCTGCTGCAGTTGTTTTTTTGATGTTGTTGTTATTATTGTTGCGTATGGGATAATACAATAAATTCATCTTAATTTATGGATTTCAACATATACGGAACATTTATTCCAACATAACCATAAGAAAACCATAAAAAAGTTTTTAAGACAACAACAGCAACTACATGTATAAATGAGTGAGCGAATGGACACTACAACAGTGTTGTTCAAAACTTTGTGATGTTAACTGTAAAAGTTATATATGAGGGTGTTAGTGGATCCAAATAATTTTGTTTATCAATACAAATTCGTAAGCGACATCGTTTAGATGTTATAGAATATGTATGAGAAGAAATTGTAACTTCTTGTCTGCGCAAATTCGAACATTTTTCAGAAATATCTTTACTATTCAGGTCAAATATTAATAGATGGATCGTAAATAGATTAGTTTTTAAGTCTCAGCAACAACAAGCATCAGATATTGTAAAAATTTGGTTCATAATTCATATGCCATTCACTCTTTCACTTCAGAAAGTGTGCGAATTATTCTCTTCCATATCTAAATTTTGGAATAAAAACCGTCCTCCGAAATCGTAACACTAAAACTTCCTTCTTCTCAATAGACAAATCGTATGTATCGTATTCGCTTAATACTTCAGAAAATTTTAAGGGAAATATAACAAAAAAAGAGTATCAAAATTGTTTCAGAAAAATCAGACATCCTGACAAATTATTTAGAGGTTTCAGTAGTAAAAATGCTTTAAGGAAAAGTTAATAGGTGGACTCCTTTACACATATCTGTAAAACCTTGCTCTAGTCAAACACGTATAGACTTATTCCGACTTAAAAGGTCGTGACTTCCCAATTTTATCTTACACTGTTGTTTACTAAATTTTAGTAATTTTTTTTATTTTTGTTACTACTAAAGGTTTTTTCAGGATATATTTTCACTAATAGGTTGGTTGTTTTCACGGACAGACTGCCATAGTTGTAAAAAGTTTAATTTGAAGGGTCTCTACATTTCTCTTACTTCTCCCTTATCTTTTGCAAATTTATTTGTATTGATTAGTTGATTGTTGTTCCTGTTTAACCAGGAAATTATTAATTTCTTTAGAGAAACTCGTTAATTTAATTTTATTAATTAACAACTTTTTAAATTATATATTTAACTGATTAAATTGTAAATATTAAGTATGTAATAATTAAATTGTAAATAATAAAAAAATACAATTTTATCATATTAAGAGAGGGAAGGTATATTGATTTTATCATTTCATTTGTAACACAGCGAAATATAGGTCAAAGACCCACAAAAATATACATATATTGGATTCTTATTAAATTTAAAGATTCCGTCTGTCTGTTGAAAGTACGATAGGCTCCGAACAGAAAGAGCTAGATGGCTAAAATATTCCTTGAATATAACTAACTATAGGTTAGGTTTGTTTGGTATTGAAAAAGTGCAATATCGGTCCACGTTTTCGCATACAAGTGGCCCTCCAGAAAACAGTTTTAACAACCATAACTGTTAAAGCTCATTCGAAATAAATAAGTGTTATATGAACCGATTACTCTATCAAGTTTTATGAGGATCCGTCCATAATTGACCCTAACCCCATTACGATAAATAGGGCATAATAAGTATATGATGAAAATAGAAAATATTTAATACATATTTTATAAATTAGTTACTAAACAATAAGTTAATTAAAAAATATTAATAATATTTATCTAAAAAACCTGAATAAAGCAAATATTGTCTAAAATAACTTTAATTATTGTATAAAAATTCATTAAGAATTTTAATTTCAAAATTGTACACATGCATTAAAATACTAAAAAAAAAAATAATATTTTTTTTAACATAACAGATTGTTTAAAAATATTTAATTAAGTAGTTTTGTTGTTTATTTATTTGCTTGTTTATTTTTTTATGAGATAAAAAGATTTTAATTAATATATTTATTTAGTGATATATCATGACATAATGGCACAATGTCAAACAAACATTACGATTAAAATGATAAAAAAATACTTTAGAATATTTAAAACAATATTAAACAGCTAAAATAACAAATACTCTACATGCAGTATTGAATAATTTTAATTAATAAAAACTTTTTAAGAATATTATAAAAATGGAATGGTGGCAATTCTTTTATTATAACCCGTTCAGATCGTGCGAAATTGACTACATACCGTCTGCATTACTTTCAAGTACTCTAATAATAACGCGCCAGACTTTAGGTACCCAGAATGAAAATAATATATCTGTGTGAAAACCTGAATTTTCACAAACAGAGAACTAACTAACGAGTGTATGTTGACCGGGTGGTCCGTAACTGGATCATCTACGTACTAACTGGATCAACTGCATGCTAAGATTTATTAGCTGCGAGATGTACAAAATAAATATCTGAAAAAGGGTATTTCGCTGTACACCACAGGGTGGAATTTTTTCCCATTTACTCTAGGTTACCACGATTAATAGCTTCCTAAGGACCCTAACCGAGATAGAATTTAGACCTATCTGCTATGCAGACAATGTCGTAGTAATTCTAAGGTGAATGGATCCTAATTACTTGTGTAGAAGAGCTGCGGAGGTTCTGAATACGGCCTTGAGCTGGGTTCAACCGAGAGGTCTCAATGTTAACCTGTCGAAGACGGAAATCTGTCTTTTCACAAGAAAGACAATATTTTCTAAGTAAACTGAACCTGTTTCCTGGGCAAGAAGAAACCGGTGACAGACAGAGTTAAGTACATAGATGTAACCTTTGACCGGAAATTAAAATGGAGACACCACATAGAGGATAGGATCAACAAAGCACATCGGTGCTGGGCGATATGTTGAAGAACTATAGGCATGAAATGGGATCTTCCTACTATGACACATTGGCTTTATAAAAAGATAATGAGACCAATTCTAGCTTATGCTTCAATAATATGTTGGACTTCTTTGGACAAAAAGTTTAATATCAAACTACTACAGAGAGTTCTTGGCTATAAGTGGTGAAATGTCAATCAAGGTTCTGCAAACCGTTAGAAACAAAGAACGGCTCATAGCTTTAAGTGAACTGGCCAAAGCGATTTTAGGACCTATCATCAATGTATATTGGACACTTTCAAAGGCTTTATACAATCATCGGACATGCCCAATCGCGGCTCATAGCTTTAGTTGAACTGACCAAAGCGGTTTTAGAACAAGTCATCAATGTATATTGGACACTTTGAAAGGTTTTATGCAATAATCGGACATGTCAGATCGCATACCAGACATAGAATATGTCGGTAACTTTGAAAGAATAATCCCATATAGAATGTCACGGCCAAACGGAACATTATAGCAAATACCCTTAGGAATCCGTTGCTATACGTATGGCTCTAAATTGGGGAAAAAGTAGGCCTGGGGTTCTATTCACAACACAAGCTTTCAGGCAGAAGTCCGAGCAATAACGGAATGCGTAAATTGGATTCAAATAACATACATATTTACCGACAGCCAGAAGGCGATTAGTAAAATTAAATCTGAGGCCGTATTTGATTGTAAGAGAGCTGAATACTCTTCCAGAAGTAATCATTTGGGTATCAGGCCTCTTAAAATAATGAAACGGGTGGGTAGAACCCTAATGAGAGCGAGAGTAGATATCTCCTCAAAATGAACAAGTCTGAGATTAATATGATGGTACGTATTCTGAGTGAACACACAGGATTACGGGCACAGCTATACAAAATTGGACATGCAGATTCAGATGAATGTACAGACAAATCTGGATCACTTTCCTTGCCACTGTCAGACATTCATCGAAGTTGAATCCAAATATCTTGGGAGCTATATTATTCCGGATATAACATTTCTCACTAATTGATTGGAAATTGATTGGAACACGGAATAAATTTTTTGAAAACAACATGGTATTAATTAAGCCTGCATTACATGCGGATCATGTGCTCCCATAATTTAAGCGACGGAGTAGTTTTGGGATTCCTCCGATGTAATGAATGGATGGTCCTCACCTAGGACATCGCATAGACATGTATTTGGATTAGTTTTAGACCAGTCCTAGTTCTTTTGCAGGGTACTTTGGGTTTTAATTCATATGTACATACATTCTGGATAAAAATTGGACACTAGAAACTTTAATTTATTGGACTATAGCTCAATAATACTTTTAAAGCGGTGAAATTCGACACGAGTAAATTTTATAGGAAACGAAATGTTTCTACCAAATATTATGAGTGTCGGTCTATAATAGACCTTAACTCCAATATAAGATATAAATTCTACATAACAAATTTAAGATTTTTTTAATTATTTCGTATCAATAGTAATTTGTTATAATTTGTACTGTACATAGATTCAGGAAATTATTCGAAACCCTGAACAAAAAAATACTTGTAAAATAGAATATTTCTATTCAATTATCCAATAGAAAATCAATAAAATAAATTAATTACATTTACTCTAATATATTTTCGGATTTATTTTAATAATCTTTTTTTAATTCCTGTAATAAATAGAAGATAAATACTTAAGTACATTTTTAAAATTATTCCTTATAATTTAATGTGAATTCATATGGATTTATGACATATTCGACAACTGTTGGAAGAAATTAATTAAATGTTGTTTTTAGATTTTGTTTACTTTTTAACGAGGATTCAATTTCAAAGCACTTGATGAAAAATTAATAAAAAAAAATACGAAAATAACACGATAAAGAGTATGATGATGATGGAAAAGTATAACAAATATTGTATTTTATAAATTGTATGTAATCATCATAAATTCTTAATAAATTTTCTTCTGGTTTATATAATAATCGTAACCTACACAGTATGAACAATGATAATTTATATTGTATACTAGTGTTATACGAGTAAATACTCCTCGTATTGTATCTTCTGTATTTCTTTTTTTTTATAGAATTCGAACGAATAAATCAAATACAATATCAAATGAAAGTCATAAATTGTTACATAAACAAAATGAAGACTTGGGAAATTCTATATTCGTTGTGTTCTTATTACATTGAATACAGAATAAATGAAAATAATAAATATATACAATACTGCAAGCACACTTACATAAATGAATTCGTATATATTTACACGTTTTCGCAAAGTATTACGCAGGTTGTTCGATAGTGTTTAAACGATTTACTATTAACATTTAGTGTAGAAACATTTACGCCTATCTTTCTCACTAGAGAGCTCATCGCGGCTTTTAACTAGTCAACATGACTGCCTTAAAGCACGATCTACAGAGACAGCTCTATGAGGTTGTCAGAGTTATAGAAAGATCCCTCGATCACTCCCTTAAACAATATACTATGGGAGCCTTCTTAGATATAGGTGCCTTTAATAACGTAAATACTTCTGCAATTCAATAAGCTCTTGCTAATCTAAATGTTGTAATACTGGTATCAGTAATGTTCCCAGATGTGATTAGCGATATTATGTCCGATGCTTTGGTGCTACTCAGTAACTGGAAAACAGAAAGTAGAGTAAACCCAAACAAGACAGAAGTGATACTATTCACAACAAAGACCTAGATTCCAATCTTCAACTTGCCACGTTTAAAGAACTGCGAAATCCCCTTATCAGATAATGCCAAATATCTACGAATTATTCTAAACTCCAAATTATCATGGAAATCCAGCACAGAGTCAAGTAGGCAGCGGTCGCCTACTATACCTGTCGTAAGATGTTTGGAATGAAATGGGAACTCAGTGCCAACATAGTTAAATGGATATATGTACACAGTATATATACAGCCCTATTCTATTACGTCCTATACTGATATACGGATCTCTTGTATGGTGGACTTCAACTAAGAAGAAATTTGTTGTAGATCAGCTATAAAAAGTTCAGAGATCAGCATGCATTGGGCTAAGAGATGCTCTAAGAACTAGTCCTTCAAAAGCTGTGAACACTATATTGTACATCCTACCTATAATAGCCATATCTCTTTGCAGCGCAGCGAGGCTTAACTTATCCGGAAGTTGGAGATCAAGAACATATAGACACGCTAAGATTTTAAGCCTATTACCTCCAATTTTTAACCAACCATCCGACTATATCACCTCACACACGGACTATGATAGAGTTTTCAAAGTCAAAGTGTAGGGGTAATCTACACTGCGAATATGTTGCTTCCGGTGTCTTCTGTGAAGAAGCTGAGGTAAGTATATCTCACCGTCTTCCCAACAACTGTAGTTCCTTTCATGCTGAAATATTGCAGATGGATCTGTCAAGACTTGGTCCCTGTCTGACATTACCCTTGTTTGGGCAGATGAGCTTGCCTGCTCTTGACATGTCTAACGCGACTCCGTTAGGTTTTATCAAGAGCAGTATCCTGAAAATAGGTGGAATAACCTAGACACATGTAAAGAGGCCAAGTTATTGTAACCCTCTTTCAATGAGAAAGGCACAATAAACCTTATAAACCAAAGAAGGCGGGATATATCGAGGTTGATAGCAGTAATAACAAGACACTGGGTGATGGCGCAGTTGCAAAGACAGAGAAAAGGAAGAAATGGTCTTCCATTTTCCCTGTGAATGCCCTGCTCTAGCCGTTAAGAGAAACTGTTTTCTTGGCAGTCACTCCATATCCAACCTTGGTGAGATATCTGGATCTAAGCTTTATAAGATTTCTTACATTTCTCCTTGGTTTATAACTGATTATAATCCCCATACAAGGTCCTCTTTAGGAAATGACTAATGGAGACAGTATAGGTCCACATTTGATTATAATCCCCAAACAAGGTACCCTTCAGGAAATTACTTAAATCGACCTAATGGTGACAGTATAGCAAAATCAAGTATAGCAAGTATAAGTGAGCTGACTAGAAGACTCATCCCCGGACCTTTGTGTATCTTACATGCAGGTGGCAAGATTTGTTCTGGCGGTCCATGTACAAGCACTTTGCTCAAGTACTCGAGCTATATAACCTCTGACTATTGCTGACCGGTTGCTTAACTTCCGTAATGCTAAAACATCACTTCAGTTTACAACCTCGCATATGAAATGACCTCTGTTGATTCGGCAACAGCACCTAGAGACGTAATCGGTAGTTGGAAACACGAATCCATCAAAAAACAGAAGACTTGTTCTTACTCTTACTCGTAAATCTAGTATGATTTCAGAGTAAGCCTTGAATATACCCGGACAAGGAAGGAAAATTCAACATTCTTATCAGTCATCCGACACACTCATTGAAAAAACATCCGACAAATTACTTTAGGTATACGAGTAGGTAAGGTCCACATACCACTACATCCATCCCGCGAATTTTGGTTTAAAACACAGCCAACACATGCACCCCCAAGGGACATCTCCAATACCATGGACAAGACAAAGTCCGAAACTCTGCCTTGTGGGCTATAGGTTTCTTTGATACCAGATTATGTGGCTCTCTGGTTCGACCTCATATCAAATCATAACAAAGATACACCGTGTATACATTTGATCATCACCAGTTTATAGTCTCGGCAGGATGGCCCAAACCGCCATTAAGAGCTGTATTCCTAGGTGCTATGGGGTTTTTGACTAATACCATTCTTAAGAATCTAACAAAAGCACGATTTATATATAAAATACAAAACTTCTGATTGAGGTCTTAAACCATTTTGAAACGATCCCAAATCTTGAACACAATGAATTCAAACATTATCACCAAATGTTGTCAAAATTCTTGTGATAAGTTTATTATGATTACAAGTATGAGTATGAAATGGTGATAGATACTCATAAAAAGTCAAAATGAATAAGTGTTTGAACATATTTATGTATGTGTGTATGTATGTCAGTGGATGTGTTGTATTTGCGATATACTCAAGATGAATCCTTATTTATACAACAAATTAAATTAAAGGAAAACACGTGCGTCCTAACAATTCAATTGACAATTTTTTTTACCAAAAAAAAAAAATAAAAAAAATGCGTCAACCCAACTGACTGCCAGTTTGTCTTAACAATTTCATCACCATCACCACCACCATTGTCATTTTGAACGTTTACTTTTGTTTCTTTCCTGGAATTAGAATGTCTAAATGAACAATTGGACAGCGGGAGAATGGGTGGTTTGGTCCCTCAATATAACATTGTATATAAATTTTGAGATTTTCCTCTTATGAATTGTTATTTGAGCCATCTTTTTGTTCCTATTAAATTATGAGTGATTTGCTATTTTATTACGCACACACACACACACATACTCATATACATACATCCTTTGTAGTAATGTGAAGCAATTGCCAACATGTTAGTATCGTCTGTCTTTCGGGCTCATGGTATAAAATTGTCATAATGAGGAAAATATTATACTCATGGATACGGATGCGGAGGATACAAATTGTATCTTTGTTGTTTATTGTTTATGTATGAGTGTGTGAATTTATATTAACAATTTTACTGTTTTATTCTTAGAAAATCTAATGACATAATTATTTCGTAGCTTTTTTTTTACACAAATATTTATTTTTCTATACAATTTTTGGTTACATCAATATTGTTAATGTTGCGTTCATTCGTTAAGTAGAGTTCCTTTTATTATAATTTTATTTTTTTTAGAATTCATTATTTAATATTTTTCCATCAACTGCACTTACTTTACTACGGTGTTTTTCCATTTTATTTCTAATTAAATTTTGTTGCCGTAATAATCAAAATAATAACATTGATATATTTGATGACAGTTGCTGTCATTATGGCCACAATTAAATGAAAGTTAATTGTCTACTTATCTAAATGTACGACCATTTTAATTTGCCTTAAATTTTGTATATTTTATTTTACAAATACATTTTTTTATTTCATACACGAGCTACACGAGTACGTGCTTTAATGTTTGGTTTGCCATTAATTAAAACTTGGAAGTTAGAAAAATGGCAGGAGTGCAACTTAGCTTTGTAGTATGAAATTCTAAAACCCTGACCAAAAGACTTTTTCTGCCTAATGCCTATTAATTGACAAAAATTATATTATTTGTATGTACCCAGTAAAAACTTTCATTACCATGTAAGGAGTTAAAATGCTTAAATTTACACAATAACATTTTAAGTCATTATTTTAACACGGTGATGTCATTAGACGCAAGTACTTACCACTAACTAGAAAAAGTAGTCATTGTAAATCGCATAAATAAACGTACACAGCTTCTATATCTTCATTGCAAAGATGACTAATGATGTAGAAAGACTTTATTAGACTACTTCTATGTAATCCAAACAATATGTGGTAGTCATTGAGAAGTATGTTGTTAGGTAAGTAATTACAATTTAAAGCCATTACCCGGTTTTTGCTGGGTAACTATACTTAGAGAAGTACATACAAAATTTTTATACCGATACGTATTTTACTCTCGTACGTAATTATTTCTTTTAATTTTGCCGATAATTCAAAACGAATTTTACACATTTGATATTTATTGAATAAGTGCTTGTTTTGAATATTAATTGCAAATTACACATATAATTGTAATTTTTTAAATTAAGAAAAAAATTATTTATAATTCCATAAACTATGAACCTCATTACGACGATTTATATATATATACCAGAATACTTGATTTTCGTAGGAACAGTGTTTCTGCAATAGCACCTGTATCTCAATCTCCAATCTTCTAAAAAATATGATTTAAGGGTTTTTAATGCCCTCTGGGGCATGTTACCTTGATGATCTTCCTCATCTTAGTGTTATAGCAATCTGAGGGAAAAGAAGTTCTACCAATACCTCTAGTCTGCCGGGACTATAAACTGGTGGAGTCAAATGTATCCTCAATCATTCCTTGTAATGATTTGCCATGGGGTTGAACTAGGAAATCGGTAGCCCAGTGGACAGAGTCTTTGTCTTGTTCCCATTATTAGAGAGGCCGGGATGTACGTAATAGCCGTGGTTTAAATCTAAAGAGAATGTTGGTTAAAACACGGACAGACGGAAAAGTCTATAATTCGGGACAAAGTCGGTAATGTTGCCTTAACAAAAGCTACCCTGCAAGGGAGTGACTGTGGGACTATGCATTTATACCAATGATTTTTCCTTCCTTGTCCGGGTATGTTCAGCGTTTACTCTGTTTATACCAGATTTACCAAATCGATAAGGGCCATCCTATCTGCGAGGTTGTAAATGAAAGTGATGTTTTAGCATCTCGGAAGACTGCAATGCTCAGAGATTACATAGCTTGAGTACTTGAGCAAAGTAATAACCTTACAAAAATTGTCACCTGTCATGAGTCGTCTAATAAGCTCACCCTGGGTTTGTAAAACTACCACCGTGAAATAAGGCCGACACAGCAGGTGTTCATCTAAAACACTTCTACTTCCTTCGTAGACTTCATCCATTCCGGCTCTTGTAAGGAACATTCACAGACCCTATCAACCATTTCCCGAAAGATTATTAGTAACTATACCAAAAATATTATAGCAGTTAAAAGGCGTTTAGTGGATCTCAGTGCTCTTCGATTAATTGCTAATATAACGCCAACCCCACCCAATAAGGCAGATGCTAACAACCCTTAAAATGATCGCCCGTTAGCAATATGTTCTGTACTTTGCAAAGTTATGAAAAGTATGTAAAGTATTTAGAGTACAACATCTAGCTTAAAGACCGCCAGTATGGCTTTTGTACCGGTCGTGATACGGGAGACCTACTAGATTTCATATCGTAAAAATTGTGCAATTCCGTTCACCATTTCGGCGAAAGTAAAGTGGTGGCTCTAGATATATTCAAGACTTTCGATAGTGGGTGACATGGTAAACATTAATCAAAACATATAGCTTTTGGTGTCGATAAAAACGTGTCTTGATTTAGATCGATCCTTCTAAGTGATCCGGTTTATACGAATTGTTATAGATGGGATCTTATCGAATGAGTTGAAGATAAATTCATGGTTACCGCAAGGCTGCGTTCTTTCTCCTATTGTATTTCTTATCTTTAGAAAAGATTTCTTTAGGTTCTTATCTTTAGATATCAAACTTCCAGTTCTATGAAATATTTTGCAGATGGCAACAACATTTGTTTTGCAGATGACAACAACATTTGCCACTCTTATTCATTTAATTATAAAGGCCTCTAGAGATTGGCGCAATGTATCAAAACATGAATAACTTAAACGTATAATAGTGTTCATCTGAACGCTTGTAATGCAGAAACGCTCGATAGATCATGTTACTTCATAAATATTTATAAGTGGTGTAAATATGAAGGAATTAGAAGTATTCGATGATCTGGGAATGAGAATAAATATAGTGTGGTGTTTGCTGGACTACATACATATGTATTTGAAGCGTCGAAAGAAGCATACAACTGACTAGATTTTTCAAATCGGTGTAAGACATACTTCAAATACTATCTACACCTAAAATGAAATACAACGTTCATGGATGGGTCGGTGGCTCCTTCCCATAACATATTTTTTAGTTCTAACACAATGCATTGCATGATTAGGCGTCATCCTTCTGCTCATTGTTGTCAACTCGAATCTTTTTAAATTGGATAATAAAGGGATACAATGTACATTGTGATACCATGTCTAGTGCTTTGGTGCTACTCAAGCTGGGCCACAAGCACACTCTATAGCTCATTCTACCTATAGATCTTGATATAAAGGTCATCTCAGCCGAAGCGAGGCTTACGCATCCGGATATTAATAATCAAGAACATACGTGAGAATTTAAGGTCTGCTGATATCAGCCTTGCACTATCCATATGACTATGTTGCCATACATGGACTTCAATGGCGATCTTAAATTTCCTTTTTGGAAAGAGAGGTATGTGGGTAACAGATGGTTTAAAAATTAACTGCGGTGGTGGTTTTGTGTGTTTCTGCTAAGAAACTGGGATAA
Source organism: Lucilia sericata (assembly GCF_015586225.1). Classification (NCBI taxonomy): domain Eukaryota; kingdom Metazoa; phylum Arthropoda; class Insecta; order Diptera; family Calliphoridae; genus Lucilia; species Lucilia sericata. Next base: position 361,248 of record NW_023994359.1, on the reverse strand, counting down.
GAATCTCCAATAATTACAGCCTGTAAGTCACTCTATGACCTCAATATTCGTAGCACTATACGATTTTTTGTCAACAACCAGTCGGCACATCAAGGCTGGGTTGACTTGGTGAAAAAATTTAGAATAATCTAAGCACATGTAGGGGAGGCTAGTTAATGTGGACTTCTTTCAATTAAAAATATACTAGGCCACATCTAAGCTGAAATAGCTGGCAGTAATAACTGAATACTAGGGTCTTTGGACCCTCCTTCAACAAATTTAGTCGCAGCTGCAATGACAGGTCTTACATGGAAAATACATAATAAGCAATCTTGGTGAAATATCTATGTTCAGACTCAACATCCTATTAAGATATCTCATTGCTACAGGCCGTATCTTTCACCATGTTAGCATACGCAGCGAAGCATCTGACAAGTTAAATGGTATTGTCAAAATATGGTCTATATGATTTTATTTGGCGATTTGTGCGTAGTAAATCACGTTCTAAACCAACCAACAGCTCCTGTAGGCTAGTTAGAGGTACGCTAGTCTATCAGGATGCAGGTTCAACTATAAAACTTATTGGCTAAACTCAAGTTATATATGTTATAGTAACAGATCCATATGTATAAAGTATTAGAAGTGAATTCCGGACTTCAAAGGACCAAGTTCTTTTGTAGTTTGAATAACATTTAATGGTTTTGAGATAACACAACCAACACATTTTGCATTTGCTATTATTTGCAATAAACTTCTTTAGAGACTTAATGAGTAATGATGCGTCACTCTGTGTTTTTATAGCTTAAGCAGAAATCAAGAATTAACCAAAATCGACCGTAATTACAACAATATTTATATTAATTAAACGGTTTTTATTGTTTTTATCTGTTTTATATACACGCGTGCACATTAGATAGACTCTTGGAATACTTATTATATTATTTTTATGAATGTTAATTATTGCCACTTCCTAATAAAAATAAAAAAGAAATAGAGACAGAGACACATATAAATACAATTTGTGAAGTAAAAGGAATAAATGAATTCCTTGGCGATTAATTGCAATAACAGTTTGTGCAAAAAGTATTCGAACACGGAACAAATTTTAATATATTTTATGTTTTCTCGAAAACTGTCTCTAACATATCCATAATAGAAGAACTTTGATTTGGATATGATTTTGTTTCATATTTAAACTGATAATTTAATTTCAATGGTAACTGTAAATAATTATAGCAAATTTAGATTTAATTTAACAATAAACTGTTTTTATTATTGTTTTACTTTTATTTTTTTTTTCTGTTTCAAATAAAGATAACAATTAAGTTTAAGTAAACACAGCCATAAAGAAGGAAACAAAATAAAGTTTTAATAGGTTTTTAAATTTGAAGATTTGGCAAAACAAAAGTCCAAAAAATAATGTATTTTTATATGAGGGTTGCAGAAACAAAAGCAGCAATCTCCACTTTTTCTCACTGAACAGAGCTGATGGTGTTAACTAATGGTAGTTACATTTGTTAAATGCTCTTGATCTGTCAAAACGCCAATTCACATTCGATTTTATCCAATAAATATCAAGAATAAAATCTGCAGATTTTTTTTTTTAATTTGTGTATTTTTATTAATTAGCATAATATTTTCTAAGAAATTATATGTACTTTCAGACAAAGTGGAGATTGCTGCCTCTGCTTCAACAGACCTCATATATGAGTATAAAGAAAAACATTAAAAACATCATACGTTTGATTTGTTTGGTTTTGCTATGCGTGTCAGGGCTTTTTTCTTCTTTCTTTAGTTAAAGTTTATGTTTTTTTTTTTGTTACTCTTCAACATCAACAACATCAGTCAGTAACAACTGACAACATCACAGCAGTAACAGTAGCAGCAACAATAATTATTGGCCAAAAAAAAAAAACAGCAAAAAAACTGAAGTTAATTCTCCAGTGAATTTTATTTTTATCCATTATGCATAAAGTTGGACTGGTTGGTACTTCTCTTACTTATGGATGGATTCTTTCAAATGTTGAAATTTTGTGCAAATGTGTATAAGTGAGTGTGGCTCTGTGTTCAAGTGGTACGCACCACCATCTAATCTTAACAAACATTCATACATACACTGGAGCATCGATTCAAATGTCTGTTGTGTCTGTCCATCCATTTAGCTTATCTTTATAATGGTCATTTATATTCCGTGTGCCTTTAAACAACTTACAAAATGAAATGAAGAGAAAAATAAAATCACTTGCTTACCCCTCATCATCGTCGTCGTCATCATGTATAGAAGGCAACAATAATAACAACAATTCACCATATCATCTCATCATCATCAGCAACATTTTATTTATTTTATTTTTACTCATATACCCCCTACCATAAAGTGGCGTAGACCCATAAGTTTTTCATTCATTTCAACAATTTCATCAGAATACTTTAGGAATCAGATTTACATTAATAAACATTTACTATTTGTCTCTAAGACCACCCCCGGGGCATGTTTCCTTGATGAAAAACTTCATATTGCTGGTATAGAGTTGCTACCAATACCTCTAGTCTGCCGGGACTATAAACTGGTGATGATCAAATGTATCCTTGGCCGTTCCTTGGAATGATTTGACATGGGGTCTAACCAGAGAACCACATAATCTGGTACTACGGGTGGCCAGTTGCCCACAGGAGTTTGTCTTATCTGGTCAGTTGGTGGAGGTTCCTTCGGGATCCACGTAGTGTCTGTGGTTTATACCCAAAATCGCGGGAAGGGACAGTTGGTTTGATTTGATTCACGGTGAAGTAATATCTTTTCAAGATAAGTTTCTGTTATCGTCGTTAAGAGCGGTACAAACCACATGGTAGGCTGTGGAATAAAATGTTGGGAATGACCTGATAATGCAATGATTGATCATTAAAATGATGTGTTGACAGTTGGATATAATGTATCTGATGAAAGTGTCGGAAGAGATGGAAGTGTCGGAAGAGAAGGAAGTGTCGGATGAAACGGACGGGTTGTAGAAGATGGATGGTGTAAGGAGGCTGAAGGGTTGGTGTTTTGCTGCATACTTAAGTATGATTGATGGTTTTTGAACGGTTTGGCGTCGGCAATTTTCCTTCATGGTTGGGTGTGTTTGGAGTTTACTCTAATCATGCTTAACACACAGCAGTAGTTCCTAATGGCCACTGAAATAAGTCTTGTCAAGTTCTGTGATTCGATCTACCAATTTGTCCCTAGGTGCTCTTGCCGAAGCAACAGAACTTTGTGATGTGGTTGCGCGACTAATGGTTGTTAATACTATCTGTTCGGATGGTTAGATGATGGGGACGCCACTGCGTCACTCATGACTGTGATCTATCTCGGTGTTGATTCCGAGATTATAGATTCAATGGGTTCGATGTTGGGGTCTTCGTTGACCCCTCTCTTTCGATTCGTCTGGTACTTTTCTGCCAGTCGTGCTAGCTTGCTACCTGTCTTTCCGCATCATGATCATTTGGCAAGAGATTAGATAGCTCGAGCTCTTTAGCAAAGTGCTTGTACAAGGACCGGTTCAGCTATGTACAAAGATTGCCACCTGATTCGACATTCGTGTCTCTAAGACCGCTCCCGGGAACTTATTACCATGATTAAAGACCCCCATACTGGTGATGATCAAATGTATCCTCAGACCTTCCTTGGGATGATTTGACATGGGATCGAACCAAAGATCCACATAATCTGGCTGGTCAGTTGGTTGGTGTTCCTTTCGGATCCATGTAGTGGCTGTGGTTTAAACCCAAATCCGAGATATGTAGATAAAAACTCTTTTCGGTGCTGCAACTTCCTTGATGAATGTAGCGTGCTTTAATATCGTGAACACCTCAAGGATCCACCACTAAAGGTGCTAGTACTTTTCAGTTAGTAGTAGCTCTGATGTTGTTTAACAATTTTCTTCAATTTTATTTCATTTTTCATGTTTTTTTTATTTTTTGACCATATGTGTACTCATAGACCCTTTTCATTACTTACAAAACGAATCAAAACAAATGGAAAGAAAAACACTTTTTTTAATGTACAAGACTTGTGCTAAAATGTGTATTTTCTTTTTGCTGATTTTATTTTAATTCACCCTACACCCTAGTCTTCATACAACATAATCATAACACAAATACGACTATAAAAAGAACTATGGTTAATTTACTTAAAAGAAAGAGTATTCCGATGATTGATCATTTCTGATTCGATTTCACTAATCGCTCGAAGGATTAGCATTTATGATGTGGATCGTTTCTGTATTATTGATATACAGAAACGATCCGATCATTAACGGCACCAAACAAATCTAAAGGAATCAAATCGTAACTTATAGGCGGTTATTATCATTTTCAAAACGGCTGATGAAATAATTGCCTTATTAAGTCTATGACATTCTGTGCCATTCTGATGAAACCAACGATTATTCAAATTTATATTAACCATATCAGTTCAGTGGATGAACATTTTTCTTCAGTTGATCTAGTTAGAGAATAATACAAATACTTAATACTGGTACTTAAAATGTCGGACGGGACTATGATTATAGGATATGGTAGTTTGGACTTCCAAATCGTCTGTAAGCACTCTTAGCGAATCAAAAGAGGTCACTATATCAGTATGATTGTGTATTGTTGTCAAGGAATATTTCAGATATGATCTGAAGATTGTCAAAGCAACGGGACTTCGATGTTCAGAGTTTGGATAGCACAAGTACTTGAGCAAAGTGTTTTTATATGGACCGGCAAGAATTGTGTATAAAACTGTCCAACTCCATGTTCTTTGCATGTCACAAAGTGTTGATGATTACACTGTGATGCCACACCAAAGTAGGACCACTCGGAATTCTATACTTTGGACTCAAATCCTTGAAAAATTGATTATACTACTTAAGCCCTGCTAATTGTAATCATAGTAATGGCCCGCTTTGTGGAATTAGTCTTTTATATTTTGAGTCAAGGACAAAAAATTCAATCAGATTTATGGTAGTCTCTTCGAATCTACTTGACAGTTCGCGCACAGTGAACTACCACGTTAACCAATGGTGTACGTTGAATTGGAATCGACTATTGCCGACATATTAAATATGTTCAGATGTATACTTTTTTTTGTTGATATTACTTGTCTTTATTTTAAAGTTTATTGCAAACATCGTGTATGTTGTAAATAAAAATTTTAAAACCTCGTTTAGTTTTTGTTTTTTTTTGTGTTTTTTTCTTCATGTCTTGTACAAAGACATGGCTTGATGTTGATGTACGATTATTCTAAAGATTTTTTATAGTCAGTCCAAGAAAAAAGAAACAAGAATAAAGGGAACATAAACATTTTACCATCAACAGAGTAAAATTACAACATAAACATACGACTTGTTAGTGTGGCTGATTTTAAGTAAACAATAAATGCACTGAGAGAAATTTTTATATTTTAGTAATCAAAAACGAAATCAAACATCGCCACAGAACGGGCAAAAGTTATCAATTGTCCTACGCATTGTTCTATAATTGGTCAATACCGCAAATTTTGAGATCAGTTTCTTTCTATGTATCCACTTTTTTTAGTTTTGAACTTTTAACAGTGTGTTGTTAAGTATTACTTGTTGTGGAATTGATTTTTTTTAGTTAGTTAGTTAGTTAGTTAGTTAGTTAGTTTGAAAGGAGGATGTATATACATCAAATCCGAAGAAATACACCTAGGCCTCTATCGGGCCTGTTGTGCGCTCCTTAACCAGTGCCTTAGGTGGGAATCGAACCCACCACCTCCGGTCTACCAGACTAGAACACTAACCACTAACCTACCGGAGGCCACTGATTTTTTTTTTTTAATTTTTAGGAAAATGTTTACAAAAACATACTATGTAGTATTTGAGCGAGCATACGTACGAGTCTATATTAGGGTATTTATCGATATTTTTTGATCATCATCGTGGGGTCAAATTAGTATGACACTTGGTAAAATAAGTAAAATAGAAAGTAGGATAAAATTAAGCATTGGTTTTACGAACTTTATTTCAGCTATCTTAAATTTTAAGAGCAAGAAAAAAAAAAATCTTTGGAAAATCACCCTAATGTATACATAATGTGAATATCTTGTAAACATACATTTATGCATTATTTTAATCGTTTGTCGTTCATTTATGGCTGTTTTGTTGTTTAAAAATGTTGTGTTTAAAGCAATAAAGCACTCACTCATCAACGGCAATGACAACAGCTCTATTGTAGCATACAAGTGCTTTTGGGTGAAAAAAATAATTTTTTTCCAAACTAAAAAAAACAAGCACCACCAGTTTACAGAGAAAAATTATCCCTAAATTCTAAATAAAAAGTGTAAAAATACACATACAATCATAAACTCGTGCTACATTCAAAGCATAAAAGTTGTTGAATGTTTATTAGCGAGTACACCGAGGCGTATTAAAATAAGTATGTACAATATAAGGTTATGATTTGAATACTTGTGAAATTTGGAGTACATCACACCGAAAATGCAAACAAAATTTTTCATAATGGTCTCAAGACCTCACAGAATATTTATTTCCGAAAAGCAGTCAGATACTCATAAGTGAATCGTCTATTAAACTAAAATAAACGTTATAAGTTTCATAAACTAGATAGATAAGGAATTCCTAGATACCTAAGTAATGCAGATGGTATGTAGTAGTCATTGATGTCCATTATCGATTTTCGTAAATTTTTATTTAACATGGATGGACACCATTTGCTTAATTATACAGTGTTAACCCTTTAGGGCTGATGTCTGGACGTGTTGGTTTTGAAAATTTAGTCATCACGGCTTTTAAGAAAAGTGCTTTAGTAAGACTGCATTTGGGAGTTGTTATCTTACGGATATTACATTCTTCACTTACATACATACATGCTCAGCTATGTGACTCTTGAGGTGAATCCTAAGTTGGAGAAGGTAATGTTGCACTCTTGCTAGTATTCAGACCTAAAGGCGGACCTCATACATATGATGCTAAATGAAACCAAAGAGCCACTGGAAGGATGATAGGTACCTTCTCAGGAAACACCTACAAAGTTTACTAAGACCGTCAGTGCATTCCTAGGAAAAGTAGTAAGACGATCTATTACTCCTTTTAGGTGACTACATCCTCCTGCTATTCTGGAAATGTGATGGGTGTTGCTCCAGTTGCCAAATCGCTCAAGTGCTTGAATGGACTGCGGAATTCAATGGATCATTAGCGATAAAAATGGGCAATGAGTGCAAAGCACCAGAGAAAGAGAGCAAGCATGTAAACTTCAGCGAATTCTCTTGGCGATCCTATTAAGGATTCCTGTAACGAGGCCATTAGATGAGCCAATTTTAGGTATAAAAAGTCCTTGTCATCACACATGAAAGTAAATAAAGCTATAAGACAGAATGACCGGGATGAAAAGATTAGTGCAAATTTATTGCAACGATTAAAGACAGATTCATCAACTAAGTACTTGATTAAAATAATTTCAGATCAGAAATATCTTCAGTAGTTTACGAATGGGAGATTAGTATAAATCCATAATCGGTGCAGTTCGATTCTGGATAAATACTAAATACTGCTAGTTTATCTTATTTAGATCATGTGATATTTAGGTTTTTTTTTTCAAAAATACCCGTTATGAAGGGGTTATTGTATGGAGGGTAGAAATAAATGTGGACCGATTCTTATAATATTTGGTAAAGCGATTATCTTCTATGTTTGTATATAAATATATAAATATAAACACACATTTGTTTGGACTTTATACACAGCTAAACGGCTGGACCGATTTTTCTGAAATTTTCACATTGTCTACTTCTTACTTCAAAATTTCAAGTGGGTGACTTGCCACGCCTACATGCAAAATAAGTATACAAAATCGCGTATCTCAGAAACTACAAGAGCTAGAGTCCTCAAATTTGGTATAGACAACTTTGACATGCATATGAATATGAATACATGGATATATTCAGCCTGCTACAGTGGCCGTGGCGTCTACCATATAAAGAAAATCTTAAATTGGTGTATATGAGGAAATATTACAGCTAGAGTTCTCATTTTTATAGGAGGCTCTTTAGTATCAACATAAATGTTTAGGACAAAAAATGGGTGGACTAGCAATAGGTGCGTGGCACCTTCCATATAAATTAAATATTAAAATTCGTTTATCTGGGAAACCATTGGAGATAGAATCTAGATCTGAGAAACTATTAGAGTTAAATTTTAAAATTTAGCACGAACTACTTTGACATCCATGTAAACATTTAGGTAACAAATTGGCGCACTAAATTTTAGTACAAAAATTAGTGTATCTGGGTAACTATTAGAGCTAGAATCCTCAATTTTGCACGTAGAACTGTGACATTCATGTGAAATTTTGCGTATAAATTGGCGTACTTTCAATAGGGGTTTGGCACCTCCAATTTGAATTCGTATAACGGGGAAGCTGTTAGAGCTAGAATCTTCAAAAATCATAAAGTGGGTTTTTTAATTATATTAACTTTAGAGTAGCAAAGCACACTGTGTAAAAAAGTATCAAATCGTGGGCCGACATTGATCTTTTCTAATAATAAACCTTATTAATAGAAAATATTTGTGGAAAATTTCAGCTATTTTGCTCCTTCTGTGTGTGCCCTTGATCGTTATTTCCGATAAATTTCGATACATATTAAATAAATTTCGATACATATTATTCGTGATAGCATAATTTAGTAATTTATTCACAATTCACAAAATATATAACAATATATGTATAAACATTTAAACATATTGGTAACACTTTGTGAAGAAAATTGTCCGTAAAAAAAATGCAAATGTCTTGTTTTTTTCTGTTTTTCATTTTATATCCAGCAGGGGGTCATATAAAAAATTAAAAGTATGTAAGTATGAAAATAAGAACATCTATTACTTCATTACACATCAGATGTTAACTTCATCTTGTTGTTGCTGCTGTTGATGTTCTCCTTTAGATTAATACTTTTGAATACGTTGAAGTATTTATTACACATATCAAACATACTTATATGGATTAGACATACATGTATATGAAAATTAGTGGGGTGTTTTTTTACTTTTTCAAATTATAAGAAGGGTACGTCGAATTTATTGAAGACGAGCTTATTTTCTGAAAGAATTACCTAAGGGGAGCTAAGGTCAATAGTGAAGCTATCAAGTGTATTTTAGTTTTTTAAAATGATTGACTTGATACATACATTTTCTATAAAGACGAAAACACCCCCTAATATATTATGTCTGTTTGTGTACATACCTACCTATTAATGTTTTTATTTGTATGTATGTAAAGCACATACATTATTACTGATATTTTTGTATGTATGAACATTACATATGCTCACGACATGTGAATTTAATAGTCTTCAAATTCCTCCCCCTCTTTCAGCCCGCTTTTGCTACTGGCACAACTGTGGGGGGGTAAGGAAAAATTGTATTTTCCCCAAATGGGAATTAAAATGTTAAAATTCGATTTTACAAAAACAAAAAAACGGGAATCACAAAACAACAACAAGTATCATTTATACCGCGTTTATGCGCCACAAACACAATACTGCTATCTGTCTATTTGGGAGAATTTTAAAATTAAAAGGGAAAATATTACAATTTATCAATTTTATTCAAGTTTATTTCGTTCTTAATCTATGGTCACCCAGCAAAAACATGGTGATGAGTTGTACTTACTTAACAACTTACTTTTAAATGACTACTACATAAGGTCTGCATTACTTAGTCTAGTAATAATTTACAAATAATATATATTTTCGGCCTTGACATATTGTTCTCGAAGTTTGTAGTTTTTGCTGGGTAGATATATATTTATACATAAATAATAGAGTATCTAATTTAATTGTATATTAAGAGTGCTTTTTGAGCTCGATAGAACTTACTAAGGGGTTAACTTTCAAGCGTACTCGGCTTGCTTAGTAACATTAAGGATAAGTATACTCTGGCAAATCATGCAAATTTATGTTGAAAACCAGTCATGGCGATGCATCTGTTGACCCGATGTTCAAAGAAATAAATCCTCATTATATAGTACATTCTATAAAAAACATGGTTTTGTGGTGTGCTGTAATTGATCCGGGTGAGATGTGGTTTCCATAAGACGACCATAACGGGCGATTTGTTAAATTCAATATTTGGCATTAACTTGATTTCGAGAGATGAACTGGGGTCAAGTAATGTCACTAGTTTATGCTGATAAGCCACCAACAATTGACGATTTGGAGGTCAATATTGTTTGTCTTATTTGTGATAAGTTCGAAAAAGTAGAACATAATTGAACGCTCTGAAAATTTTTTAAAAACATACTGCTGTAGGGTATATAAGATTCGACACAGTCAAATATAGAACTCTTACTTGTTTTGATTAAAATTGACTTTTTGTAATGAGGAATTTGAGAGTGTGTACATACGTGTGCAAATATTTGTTTAAAATTTAATATATTAACAAAACGTTTTTTTTTTGTAAACACATCTCAAATATTCATTAATAATCTCATGTCCAATTGGGAATTAACAGGAAATGTATGTATTTAGAACCTAAAATACAACAAACAAACAAATAAACACATTCATTTCCATCCATCCATGGATTCCTTCAACAAAGGCAAATTTATCTTTTAGACAAGAAAAGTGAAGTAATAGAAGTTAAATGCGAAAAGTAAATGAAGTTCATAATATATGAATGTACGTTCTCATTTACTCTGGAGGCATCATCTTTAAAACTGAAATGTTGATTTAATAAACTGTCAAATACAAACATAAATTTAAAATTATACCTTTAAGCTAAATTGCTGTTAACATATCAAATGATATACATATGTACATGTATACACATACATGTATATAAATACATATGTACATATATTTATTTATATAGATATTTAAAAGTATGTATAACGCCCATACTTATGAGATTATTTTATTAAATCTAATTAATATACACACATACATGTATGTATGCATATACTAGGAATAAATATATAATAATATTTAGGGACTATTTATAACCCTAACATCTTAGGATGTCTAAATCATTACATTCAATAAGCACTTATTTCATGTTTCTATGAAATTACTACTTTCATTGCTTACATAAGCTCTTCCGTAATGTTTTATCTAGAAGATGTAAATTCATAGCTGAGAAGCTATTACAGTATTACTTACATGAAAACCATTGTTCATGCTTCTTAAGAATCTATGAAATAATAACTTCCATGCGAGATGTTAATTTTAAAACCCCCGATATATAAAAGCTTTTGCAATACAACCAGCTTCCTTGTAAGGGACAAGACTAAGCTTAACAATTACATTTAAATATTTCTCTTACTATATGCTATTCTGTAAGAAGTAGTAAGCTTTGAAAATTTTCAAACTTTGACATTTGACTCTAACTCAGAGAGTTCCTGAACGATCTTGTAGAAAAATTGTGTCTAAACAACTATTCAAAAACATCGATTTCAAAAGTTTTAATTAAGATTATTTAAGAAGTTATTTCCTATATTTTTACTGATTTAAAATTCTTATAATCGCCCATAGAACTCATTAAGGTGTTAAAAGTACTGTACAAGTGGTGTTCCATCATCATTAAAACATTTTAAATGGGTGTTTTGAAAATGTTTAAATGTAAATTTGATGGGAAATAATGGACGTTTTTAAAACAAAATAAAGTGCATTATGTCTGAAAATCTATATACTATAATACAGAGAAAATATAAAAAATAAAAATCATGCCAACATAGAATATCAAATAAGCTAGAGCTGATGTTTTTGTTGCCTTGTCAAAATTAAACGGTGCAAAACTGAGTAGCCACTGCGAATTACCAGTATATCGGTACAAGTTCTCTTGTGAAGAAGTATCTACAAGATTTCGTGCAGATAGAAGAAGTATTGAATTATACATGTGAGTAAAAGAAAACATGCATCCATTTAAGCAGACTTCTCTTATTTTTATGTATTTAGTAACATAGTCAGTCCGCCAGTCTGTCGTTCTTTCTTACGAAATACGCATTTAGTTACACACATAAATAAATTTGTATGCATTTCAGTTTGTTGATCATGCATTCAGTTTACCAATTGCGTGCATGCATAATGCATTTCGAGAGTGAGATGGTGAGTATGTCGTTTAGTGAGCCAATGCAACAATATACAGTACATCATCAAGTGACCATATTAAAGCATAATACATACAACATCTTATACGAATAAATAAATATAGTCAGAATGTTGAAAAGTTTTAGTATTAGGGTAACACTTGATATTTGTTGTTATATTTCTCTGGTCTACAAACTTTCTTTTATCTCTTTGGTCTACAATCTTTTCATACCCTCCACCATCAATAATGTTTATGAGGATATATTTTAGCTGGTTATTCCATGTGTAACACTAAGAAATATCTATGTATGTATCTATCTATCTATCTATCTATCTATCTATCTATCTATCTATCTATCTATCTATCTATCTATCTATCTATCTATCTATCTATCTATCTATCTATCTATCTATCTATCTATCTATCTATCTATCTATCTATCTATCTATCTATCTATCTATCTATCTATCTATCTATCTATCTATCTATCTATCTATCTATCTATCTATCTATCTATCTATCTATCTATCTATCTATCTATCTATCTATCTATCTATCTATCTATCTATCTATCTATCTATCTATCTATCTATCTATCTATCTATCTATCTATCTATCTATCTATCTATCTATCTATCTATCTATCTATCTATCTATCTATCTATCTATCTATCTATCTATCTATCTATCTATCTATCTATCTATCTATCTATCTATCTATCTATCTATCTATCTATCTATCTATCTATCTATCTATCTATCTATCTATCTATCTATCTATCTATCTATCTATCTATCTAACTAACTAACTAACTAACTAACTAACTAACTAATGTACTTTGGTCTACCGATTACGTCTCTACGTACTGTTGCCGAATCAACAATGGCCACCTCATCTCGTGAGTAAAGCAAAGGGGGTAGGCCCTTTGGAGATAAGATAGATAATAGTCCTCTAATAATATCACCCTATGATTGTAAAAGTACTATCGTAAAATAGGACCAACACGACTGGTCTTCAAGTAGAGTACTTAAACTTCTAGTCACGGAGCTCCAGGTCAACCTGGGAGTGGTCTAAGGATTGGATAAGAGTATCAGTTTGTACGTTATTATAAGTATCTATACATCTATGCAGACTGCAAGTGAATAAAACTTGCCAGTGAAGGACTTCTTTATGTAGTTATATATCATGTCCTTGTCCAGTATTCTGCTTTTAACCATACTATGTACTATCTGACCTAATGTATTAAAGGAAAAAGAACGTTAGTCGCATAGGTCGATGAGCGGACTTTGGTGTCATGTATCATTTAACTAGTTTCGATTATAGATTTATACGCAATACTCGGTTTTTATAGAATTTTTTCATTAGTTCATATATGTATGTATGTGGCCTTCACTGCAATAATCAGTTTAGTAGACATCACAGACACAATTGCAGTGGAATTTTGATTTTTGGCATATTTATTGAACTTTAAAACTGTTGGATTTTGTACAAATTTATTGTACAGAAAATAAATACTATCGGCTGTTGTCATAGAAACAGTGTTTAATTGTGGAGGGGTGTCTCTCTAATATTTATATTTCAAATAATAATCTTTACTTGACCTGCCATGTTTCTGCTAATAATATCAATGTGTCCGCAAAAATATATATTGCCCCAATAAAATTAACATTTACGATTACATACATACACATTTACACATATAATATGTACATTATCAACGTATAACATGCAACATATGAGGAAGTGTTAAGTAAAAATGTGCATTGAGGAATCATACCCCAACTATCTAGCCACCAGCCGCCATTCCTACAAAAATTTACTTAAAAACAATTTTATGAAAAATATACAAAATGCGTGCTTTGGCACAAAATCAAATCAAAATAAGATTTAATTTATATGTTTTGAATTTTGAACATTTTATTGGCCACAACAAAAAATAAAAAAAAAGAAAAATCTCTAAAAACACGCAATGCAGGCAATAGTTAGTAGTTGTTGTTTCGCTTTTTTTTAGAAAGAGAAGTATTGGATGAAATGCGTGCGTGCCACAAATGAATGAGTAAAATATTCTTTGGTTGCAATAGGACGGCATAAGAAGCGAAAGCAAAAAATGCAAGATTTAAATAATTAATATTTTGTTTTAAAACAAAACATTGCATGACTTTTAAATTATTGAAAACTGAAAAATAAAGAAACATCATAAGCTAAAAATCAAAAAAAATCATAATTTCTATTTAAGTTTTTTTTTTGTGGCATATTTGACTAAAACAGCACTTACGGCAATTTTAGTTGCACCAAGTATTAGTGATGCACGCACATATTTATTTCTGTATTTTCTTTATAAATAAACGTATTATAGTCAGAAGAACAACGACTAGAAATTGGCTAATTTATATGAAAAAAAAACACTCACATATTCACTGTGATGGTGAAAATAAATGAATATTTCATTAAATTTCAAAGGAAATAAATTGTAACTGTTGTGTGCCAAAAACAGATCATTAAGGAATTTATTCAATATTCAATTTTCTGAAGACCCCAGATATCTTCGGGATCCAAATTTTTGCACATTTTTATCCTATATATAGGGCAATAGGGAGAATCCATGTGAAAGCGGACAGCAGTCGGATTTACCATCTCCGATTTTATTGAAACTTACCACACATATAAAATATATAATATGTTCCACATATCATTGACTTTTTGAATGGAATCTCATTCCAATGTAAAAATATTGCGATTTGAAAATTGAAAAATATGTTAAAATTTCCTAAAAGTACATACACATAATTGCCCATAACTCTGAAACTACTTAAAGTGCAACATAATTTTTGATTTCATATTAAAGCCAAAGATATTGTCTTTAAAATCGTGTAAACAGAATATTTCACTTCCAAAAGGTTAAAGGTCAATTTTCATAGTGTATAATTCAATGTCAAATAGGTCAGACAGCCCCGTGTTAAACATTATAAAAATACATGGTATGAGGATACCTAAACTCTCTTCTATATTCTAGTGAAAACTTTTCGATGGAGACTCGTGTAGTTCAGGAGTTATTAACCAAAACGTAATTTAAAACCAGTTTTTTATACAAAATTGTATGAAAAATTAAACAAACAGAAAAAATACACATTAGAATCAATTTCAATTTATATGGTAAATTACATTGTATCTCATAAACCACTGGTCCGATTTAAATGAAATGTGCAATAAAATTATGAAGGACGATCAGGCCTTATAAAATAAAAGGTGGAAAACAGCGTTTAAGAAGTTAACTCTTCGACTTCAAAAATTATTTTAAAGCTTCTATCATCTATAAATGAGATCAAATTTAACTGATCATAAACTTTTCGTAATCTATACAATACAGTAAAGCTAGATCCATATTGCAATACTAATTAAATTTAAGGGTTTAAGAGATATAATTTAAATAAAGTAGTGGACAAAAGTTAAACAATTAAACTAAAATAATTTTTCAATTTTACTTATAACTTAGTACTACCATTAAGTTTTATAATACCCGTATTGTCTACTATAAGAAAAATTCAACTTCAGCCAAATCGGTCCTTATTTGCAGATTTGTGAAGCTTTAATATTTTTTTATAGTCGAAGTACTCTCATTTAACACCACATACCTCACCTTGTATTTTAACAGGGCGGTAACAAGGTAAATTTTCAGTAAGGTTAAATCGTTCTTAATAATTTTCTTGTACATTTTATTTAAATTGGTCCTGCAGTTTAAGAGATACATAGCATTTTCCATATAAATTGAATTGATTCCACTTTGTATTTTTTTCTGTTTGTTTTATTTTTCATACGATTTTGTATAAAAAAAACTTGCTTTAAATTACGTTTTGGTTAATAACTCCTGAACTACACGAGTCTCCATCGAAAAAATTTCACTAAAATATAGAAGAGAGTATAGGTATCCTCATACCATGTCCTATTATAATTTTTAATATGGGGCTGTCTGATATATTTGCCATCGAACAATACACTATAAAAATTGACCCTTAACCTTTTGGAAGTAAAATATTTTATTTGCACGATTTTAAAGACAATATCTTTGGCTTTATAACGAAATCAAAAATTATCCTGTACTTAAAGCAATTATATGTATATACTTTTAGACAATTTTAACATATTTTTAAGTTTTCAAAGCGCGATATTTTTGGTCTGGAATGGGATTCCGATCAAAAAGTCATTGATTTAAAGAACACTTTTAAACCATAATATGTGTGAGAAATTTCATTAAAATCGGAGATGGTAAATCCGAAAATTGCTGTTTTCTGTCCGTTTTGATATGGATTCACCCAATATTAATAGTTTTTGTTTATTTTATGCTATATATATTTCCATTTCAGTTTCCGATCAAGGATATACCTAGGTATTTAATAATGTCTGTCACTGATATCGCCATGTCTAAGAACAGGTGTTCATAAGCAGGAATTTTCGTCTTGTCAAAAAAAAATATATTTTCTTTTTAGTTGGGTTGACATTCAGCATTTTTGGTTGAACCCAAACGAATGCCGTATTAATGGGTTCTGGTCCCTCAGATATATAACGACTGGTCTAAATTCTTCTTTGGTAATTGTGGTTACCCAGAATAATGACGATAAAATCCCTCCCTGTGGTGAACATCTGCGCATACCCCGGTCATGTTACCTTGTGAACCGCCCTTTCCTTGGAGTTACTTCAATACGGGGATATAGATGTGCTACCAATACTTGTAAGGACTACAAACTAGAAAACAAAATTCCCTTCATGATATGTTAAAGGTTTATTCTGTTCATACCAGACTTATTGCAGTGTGTCCCCAGTGTGTCGGTGCTTATAAATGGTCTACCAAATGCCAGATCAACAGAATACATCCATCCCATCAGTGTGGTTGTGTATTATTGATAGCTCAAGTACTTAAACAAAGGGTTTCTAAATGGAGCGTCAACAGCCATGTGTTCTTTGTAAGTCATAAAGGGGGCGATAGTGGATCATCTCTAGCTATCCTTACGGTAGAAAAGTGTTACCATAGGATAGGGCTACTCGCAAGGTAGTCACGTAGAGCACTCCAACTTCCGGGTGAAAGAGGTGCTAACAATATCTCTAGTCTGCCGGGACCGCATATAAGCTGTTGTTCATCAAATATATCCGTAATCTTTTCTTGGAATGATTTGACATGGAATCGAACCAGGGCTACGGGAACTGGTAGCTCACAGAATTGACTTTCTGACTGTGTCTAGTCCCGTTTATTGGAAAGGTGCCTTCGGAGTGCACCTGAAGGCTGTGGTTTAAACCCAAATTCGCGGGAACAGAATGTTGGGTAAAAGACAGATTCACGGTAAAATCTATAGTTCGGGTTAAGTTCGCTGTTGTTGTAGAGACAACATATACCTCACAGAGAAGTGACTAAGTGTTGGAAATGATTTGGAGTTAAGTGCATATGATACGCTATGGATGCAGGGGTGTATGGGTCTCAACAACCCGTATACCTAGAGTTAGTGCGTCGAATGTTTTTCTCAAACCCAATGTCTGGAGAAAGGAGAAAGAACGTTAGACCTATTGGTAGATGATTAGAATTTGGTGCCACATAATTTGACTTTTCAGGTTTGGGAATAAATACTACCCTTGTATCCTGCCATCTACGCGGAGTATTTACGAAATTTTAAGTATTAGGTGTTTATTATTTATAGGTGTGTTGAAACTTATTCCTCCTCCATCAAGAGTGCTACATTTTACCAGTCTTGCAGCCTTTTAAAAGCTCAGGGTTACACACTATTTATAATAGCATCTCAATCTCCCTATCGATTCCACTTTGGGACCCATAATACCAGGTTGGGATATGAGAGGGGAGTGTCGGATGGCAGAAAAACAGATGCTTTAATTCCGAGGTCTTTCCTGAGAACGACTCCCACTTTTCATTGGGCAGTTTATCTTTTATGTAATATGTGGGCTTGAGAGCACAGAAAGATCCTCCCGCTGGGTCAGTCCCTGATTAGCGGCGTCGCCTGGAGAAGGTTTATTGTTTTGATCATCTGAAGATTGTGTGTAGGAACACGTGTATTTAAAGGTTGAGGATGATTAGAGCTGCCTTCGAGTTGGCCACGATTGCAGAATGAAAATGATATTTTATTCCCGAGTAGATCGACACTTGTCGCGGTACAGTTAAGATTTTTTTAAAATCAATGAAGCAATTCCTTCACAAATTTGTTGCATGAGAAGGTATGTTGTGAAAGATTATCTGTAGGAACACGTGTATTTAAAGGTTGAGAATGATTAGAGAAGCCTTCGAGTATATTCTTCTCATTTATCTCCACGGAGGCCAAGAAACCTCACTCCGCAGTAGTCTATTGTTTACGATTGCAGATTGACAACGACATATTATTCCCGAGTAGATCGACCCTTGCCGCCGTACACTTAAGTTAAGATTTTGTTAAAATCAATGAAGCAATTCATTCACGGAACTGATGCATGTATATAAAATATACTGACAGTAGCATGGCATGATGTTCTTGTAATTACGCATAAAGTAGCAATTATTATGACTTGTTAACTGATTTATGGTGCTGCATTTGTATCCTCACAAAATGTTTTCAACAATACGCACTCATACTCAATTCATATGTTTGTATGTATGTACGTCGTGAATATTCGTATTTAATTATTTATTTATGTATTATATTGTTTATTAGGTTCTTTGTTGCACTTCTCTCATGCATAGTTCTTGGTTAATTTGTAGTGTTTGCCTTATGTGACATATTTTAAATTTATGCTTCACTATTATTAAATGCATTCGGCAAAAGAGCAAGGCCCTACAGCTTGGTGGCATGTGTGTTGTTTATGTTGCATGTGTTGCTTATGGATTCACAATCAAATGGTAATTCACGGCAACATTGTTATGAAAAATGTGACATTACATGCATGCACATGTTAAATTGTTTTATATTGTACTTATGTATTTTTATTGTATACTTAATATACATATGTATGCATGAATGTATCTATGTTCAATACAAACTTTTTTTGAAATCTTCAGCGGCTGGTGTTGCTTTTAAATTTTTCCTTTTCTAGAGTTTTATTTTATTTCTTTTAGCGTCCATATGAAATTAATCGTGCGATGCATAATGAAGTACAAGGTTTTCAGGGAATTATTTTATTTATTTATATTACGAAAAACTACTTAACCAGACTGCTGCAAAATTCAAACATTCATCATTATTATGGATACGAATGAAATAAAGAATTAGTCATAAAACTAAGCATGTGATATTTTTATTAGAATGAAAAAATTAGATGAATCATTTATATATGTAAATAATAACATTGGTGTGCAATGAAGTTATCCTGTAAAAAAAATAAAATAGAATTGATTATATTAATATACAAAATCTGATTTGAAATTCTTCGTTATATATATATGTATATTACATGGAAATATTCAAGGTAAAGTGTGTTTCCATCTGGAAGTTATAAGCATTTAAATTTATTGATTAAAAACAAATTTTCTGAAAGAGTCTTTATATCGAGACTTGGAGAAAGTGTGGGCCTATCCTCATAAAATTTTGTGGATGAAACACTGTTTACATGAAATGTAAAATGCATTTCATAGTGACTTTAGCTTTCTTAAGCGAATTGTTCTGAAGAGGTATGGGGGCTAGGGTCAAGTAAGGTCCGATCATTACAAAATTCATCAACGGAAGTCTAAAACTTAGTTGAACCACCTTTTGTCGACATACGATTATATTAAACATAATTATGAGATCAAAAGCCCTATTCGGAAGATAAAGTTGTATGGCGGTTAGGTGAAATAATGGACAGATTTTAGGATTCGTTCCTGGAATTATAGAAGATCATCTTCCAAATTACAACCGGTAGTTTGATTACAAGGTTTATAAGCCCTATTAGGGGGTTCAGTTGTATGGGGGCTAGGTGAAATATTGGACCGATCTTAATCATTTTCAATAGCATTCGTCCCTGGGACAATAGAAGATAATGTAATAAATTTCATTGAATTATCATCAAAATTGACCTGTAGTTTGATTAAAATGTTTACATGGACGGACAGGCGCAGAGACAAAATGATGGACATAGCTAAATCGACTCAGAAAATGACTTGTGTAAAACTTTATAGCGCTATCCTAGAGAGTACATAAAAATTACTTATTTTTGTTGTTGTTACAATACCCAGCAGTTCGACAAAGAGTCAATGCATCCGAAAAAGACAGAGATTTCCACTATCGACTAACCTGGTTGGCTCTAATTCGTCTTTCGTCACGGATGTACACAGAGGGAAAAAGGAAAAGGAAATATACACGCCTGGTACCAAATTGACACCAAAGAGTTTATAATTTTTCAATAACATCCGTTGTCAAAGTATATACATACGTACGACAACATTTGCGTTTTCAACATTGCAACAATTAGTTGTCGAAGTCTAAGTTTTATACACATCCGTTGTCTAAATGTTAGCAAACGTGGTAAGGCCACTATTGGCAACGGATTGTGTGTGAATAGTGAGCTTACCACGTTTGTTAACATTTAGGCAACGAATGTGTATAAAATGTAGATTTCTACAACGAATTGTTACAATGTTGTCAACATTACATAGTGTTGCCGTACGTATGTATATACTTTTACAGCGGATGGTATTGATAAATTATAAACAGTTTGGTGTCAATTTGGTACCAGGGGTGTATATTTCTTTTTCGCTCTGTGTACTCTTTGTAAGCGAGGGTGAAGATAACCGTCACTTTAGTGTCCCCTATGTAAGCGAGAGAGGGGATACATAAAAAACAAGCTTAAGATTTTTGTCTGTCTTCCTCGTAGGACAAACACATGTTAAAATAGCAACTCACCTGGACAGTCGGTGGATAGGGTTAACCCTAGATGTAGGTAGTTCGGGACTGTTCGACCGAACTGACGGGTATGGTTCATTTCTTTTAATATTGATATGTTTAAGTATACTTGTGTGTAATTATAAGTTTAAAGAAGATTTACTTCTGAATTTTAATTCTATGATTCTATGAAAGAATAATGAATACGACCACAAAACAATGAAAAGCTCGTTGGAAATAGATCAAAAGAATCGACAACTGAAACCTTTTAAATAACAATTTTCAATATTGAAGTTATAAAATGCTTTGATGTATGCCTGCTTGGAAGTCAATTAAATCATGTAAATGTGTTTTTATGTAAGTGGGGATGTCTTTATAATAAAAGTCTATTACATATATATATGTACGTGAATTCTCTATATATATTTGTATGTATACATATATGTATATAAAGACTACTTAATGTTAGACTGTCATAACTAAAAACTTGAAATTTCTTAAAGTGGTTACTAAAAAGTTTTACATATGTACATATGTATATATTTTTTTTATACCCTCCACCACCATCAGTGGTGATAGAGGGTATATATAAGTTTGTCATTCCGTGTGTAACACCTAGAAATATTCACCTGAGACCTAACAAAGTATATATATTCTTGATCCTTATGAAATTCTAAGTCGATTTAGCTATGTCCGTCTGTCCGTCTGTCTGTCTGTCTGTCTGTCTGTCTGTCTGGTTAAAACACGCTCACGTTAAAACTAAGCAAAAGAAATCAGCCAAATTCACTAAGAATATTCATTATTGTCCTAAGCAGTTTGGTATTGAAAATCAGCAAAATCGGTTCACAACGTAAAAAGTTATAAGTAAAAATTTCAGACTACCTCGAAAAAAATTACGGTTTTTTCATAATTCTTTTGAAGTTTTCTCGGAAACTACCAAAGATATTTCGATGAATTTTGTCACACATTATTTTTTCAGGGCAGTAATCAATTATGTTCAAAATCTTTACAATCGATCCAATATTTCCCATAGCCCCCATACAAAGGTATATATTCCCGGAAATTAGTTTATCGTTAATAACTCCCTCAAATATATCGGTATCAACACAAAATTTTGTACATGCAAATATAATATGAACAGAAATCATACTATCAACGCAGATCTCAGTCGGTCCACAATTGGTCATAGCTCTCATATAAGGTCCACTTCCGAAAATCACCTAAACGCACATATTTCTTTGATGAGTAAAGCTATTGTGATAAAAGTCGAGTTAAATATGTTTTGTATACATACAAATCATTTTACCAATTTTTTTACGGATCGGTCCATTATTGGTCATAGCTCGCATATAAGGCCCACTTCCGAAAATCATTTAAAAGCTCATATATCATTGTCAAACAAAGCTATCTTGATAAAATTCGACACAAATATGTTTAGTCTAAATATGAATCACTCTACGAAATTTTTTCCGGATAGGCCAATAATTGGTCATAGCTCCCATATAAAGTCCACTTCCGAAAATCACTTAAACGCATATATTTCAATGAATTATAAAGCTATTGGGATAAAATTCGACACAAATATGTTTTGTATACATACAAATCATTTTACAATTTTTTTTACGGATCGGTCCATTATTGGTCATAGCTCCCATATAAGGCCCACTTCCGAAAATCACTTAAAAACACATATTTCATTGTCAAATAAAGCTATCGTGATAAAATTCGACATAAATAGATTTTGTCTAAATATGAATTACTCTACTAAATTTTTTCCGAATAGGCCCAAAATTGGTCATAGCTCCCATATAAGGTCCACTTCCGAAAATCACTTAAACGCATATATTTCATTGAATTCTAAAGTTATCGGGATGAAATTCGACAAAAATATGTTTTGTGTACATTAAAATCATTCCACCAAATTTTTTACGGATCGGTTCATTATTGGTCATAGCTCCCATATAAAGCCGACTTCCGAAAATCACTTAAAAGCACATATTTCATTGTCAAATAAAGCTATCTTGATAAAATTCGACACAAATATGTTTTGTCTTTATGAGTCACTCTACGAAATTTTTTCCGGATAGGCTCATAATAGGTCATAGCCCCCATATAAGGTCCACTTCCGAAAACCAATTAAACGAATATATTTCATTAAATTCTAAAGCTATAAGGATAAAATTCGACTTGAATATGTAATGTGTACATATAAATCATTCTACCACTTTTTCCCCGGATCGGTCCATTATTGGTGATAGCTCCCATATAAGTCCCACTTCCGAAAATTACTTAATCGCACATAATTCATTGTTAAATAAAGTTATCTTGATAAAATTTGACACAAATATGTATTGTCTTTATATGAATCACTCTACGAAATTTTTTCCGGATAGGCTCCCATAGAGGGTCCACATACGAAAATCACTTAAACGCATATATTTCTTTGAATAATAAGGCTATCGGGATGAAGTACGACTTGAATATGTTTTGTGAGCATATAAATCATTCTACCAAATTTTTTCCGGATTGATCCATATATTGTAGTAGCTCCTATATAAGGTCCACTTCAAAAAAAAAATCACTTAAACGCACATATTTCATTATCAAATAAAGGTATCTTGATAAAATTCGACAAAATTTTTTTGTGTAAGGTCATAGCTCCTATACATATAAAGTCCACTTCCGAAAATCACCTAAACGCAAATATTTCATTAATTAATAAATCGATTGTAGTAATCATTATACTAAATCATTATACTAAATTTTTTCTTTATCGGTTGATAATTGGTCACAACTCCCATATAAGGTCCATTTCCGAAAATTACTCAAATGCACTTGATAATCAAAGTTATCGGGATAAAATTCGACATATATGTTTATTTTGTATACATAAATCATTCTACGGATTTTTTTCTTCCGGATCGATCCATAGGTTGTCTTAGCTCCCATATAAGGTATACTTCTGAAAATCACTTAATATCACTTAATTCGTAATTAAATGATTATATCCGGATAAAATTCAAAATGAGTATGTTCTGTGTACAGATATATCATTATATTAAAATGTTTTCAAACTGGCCTATTAATATACATACATATTTCTCGACATAATTAAAATTAGTTTGACATATGCATGTTAGTACCCTCAATAAGGAAACAAAAATTTCGCCAAGTTATCTAAAAATTAGATAGTTAAATGGGTCTCAATGAAAAGTAGCTTGCTGGTGGAGGGTATTTAAGATTCGGCAGAGCCGAATATAGCACTCTAACTTGTTTAAATATTATGTAGGTGTTTAATTATATGAAATCAGATACTATGGGCGACAATCGGATCAGACACCCCTAGGCTAATATAACAGAAACTCGGATATCTCGTTTAAGCGTAATATTAAATATAAATTTTCGTACTTTTACTCAAAACTCTATTCTTACAGTTGTGACGATCTTATATTGAGTGAACGATATATCATAAGTTCAGATATGTGTATTCTCAACATATTGATGACAAAAAGTGCAGAAATATTGAAAAGTTGGCAATAAATAGTATTGATTTCAAAACTTTTGAACGAACATTATACATATAAATATTTATTAAACATGAACTTTATTTGCATTTCTTACTTTGTGGTTTTAATTCTTGTTTGTTTTCTTTTTTTTTCAATACATAATTTGTTTGTTCTTGTACGTGTATCTTTTAGATGTCAAGTATTTTACATTTTTCCTATATTTATGTTCAAGTTGCTACTGGTTTTTAGTATTTTTTTCTGCTGCTCAAGTTAAAAACTAAAAAAACAAACATCTGACAGATACACAGCATGAAAGATAAACAAAAAATAAGTTGAAACAAGTATTAATATGTCGTCGGGCATGCCCGGCCATATGGTACCCTACACCAGTGAGTATGTTAAAAATGTGGATTATTATATCCTCCACCACCGTCAGTGGTGATAGAGGGTATATATAAGTTTGTTGTTCCGTGTGTAACGCCAAGAAATATTCATCTAAGACCCAACAAAATGTATATATATTATGGGTCCTTATGAAATTCTGAATCGATTTAGCTATGTCCGTCAGTCTATTTGTCTGTCTGTGTAAAACACGCTCACGTTAAAACTAAGCAAAGGAAATCAACCAAATTCACCCAAAATATTTATTATTATCCTAAGCAGTTTTATATTGAAAATCAGCAAAATCGGTTCATAAAATAAAAAGTTATGAGTAAAAATTTCAGACTACCTCGAGAGAAATGACGTTTTTTCTTAATTCTTAAGAAGTTTTCTCAGAAAGTAATTCTGAGTCGATGGTTACTCACACATAAACACATAATACCCTCCCGACTATAGTGGTGTAGGGTATTGAAAATTATAATTTAAGAAATATATATACAAGCTAACTACACCAACATAAGTACGATACAAATTCATGTTCACGGTAAACTTACACCCAAACGTGCATTTAACATGGTAAGCTCACTATTGACAAACAACCCGTTGTCAATAGTGAACTTACCACGTTTGTTAACATTTAGACAACGGATGTGTATAAAATTTAGATTTCGACAACGCATTGTTGCAATGTTGACAATGTTGCGTTCTCAACATTACATAGTGTTGTCGTACGTTTGTATATACTTTGACAACGGATGTTATTGAAAAATTATAAACTTTTTGGTGTCAATTTGGTACCAAGCGTGTATATTTTCTTTTTTAATAAGATTTTAGTGTTCTTCCCATATATATGAATTATGAAATGTTTCTATGTTTCTATAAAGCTGCAGGACCGGAATACATTTTCCCGGCACTTTTGCAGCTGGAGGCGAGATTTAAGTACTTAGGTGTAATCCTTGACCGGAAATTAAAATGGAGACACCACAAAGAGGACAGAATCAACAAGTCACATCGGTGCTTGGCGATATGTAGGAGAACCATAGGCATGAAATGGGGTCTTAGTCCTATTATGACAGATTGGCTTTACAACAGTGTAATTAGACTAATACTAGCCTATGCTTCAATCTGGTGAATTTCTTTGGACAAAAAGTTTAATATCAAACTACTACAGGGAGTTCAGCGTACATGCTGTTGGGTATAAGTGGTGCCATGAGTACAAAGACTGAAGAAGCATATGGTTGATAGAATCCCATAAAGCCACATGGAATAATGAAACGGTGGGTAGAACCACAAAGATGCTATGGGGTGACCCTAATGAGAGCAGTGCGAGAAATCTCCTCAAACTGAGCAAATCTGAGGTTAGTATGATGGATTATGGGCACAGCTAAGCAAAATTGGACATGTGGAATCAGAGGAATGTAGAGAACAGTGAAACTCTGGAGCACTTTCTTTGGCTTTGTCAGGCTTTTGTAGAAATTAGATCCAAATATCTTGGGAGTGAACATCCTGGAATTAAAAATTAGTTGTTTTTACAATAATTGAGTTTTAATTAAGTCCATAATAATGTTTTAAACATTTGTACAAATCACAATTGGAGTCGTAGCATTATAATTTTGTAGGTCGTAATTTGTTTTATATTATTTTGTTTTTCGTTGTTATGCTTTTCCGCAAAAAAAATACACAGAAATTCAGATAGTATAAGTCTCTAAAGGATGGAGAGGATGCGCTGAATGCAAATCCGTCTTCAGATTGTACCTTAAGGTAACCAAAATTTTGCTATTAAAATTACAACCATAAATTTATTAGAAAGAATTGATCTTAAAAATTCGGCAGTCTCCGACTAACACTCAACGTGTACAGTCAGCCAATTGTTTTCGCGCGTCGCGTACATTTAGTGCATTATTTTTTCCTTATAAAAACCAACAAACAACTAAAATAAATATTTTATATTTTTGTTTCTTAATTTTCTTTCTTTACAAGTACTGTATTGTTGTGATCAATCGAAATCATGCCCTTCGGGCCCCCCCTCATAGGGGATAACCGGTTTGCATTACTTGCTGACCAAAGTCCCCAAAGAAAAAGAAAGAAAAGAAACAGAGGAGAATCTTTAATTGACTTCCCTGCTTTACCAACGCGAAAACCAACAAACCCGAGATATGTTGTTGTAAGCGCAGCTGATAATAATAAACCACTATCTGAATATTCTTGCTTTGCTATTCACAGAGCTCTAATTCTCATTAGTAAGGAAATTTTAGCCATCTCTCAATTAAGAGACGGTAGCCTACTCTTACTTGTTAAAGATAATGTAACGGCAACAAAGTTTATTAATTCTAAAGATTTACATGGTATATGCCCTATAGTATGCAAACTACATGAACAACTCAATTACACCAAGGGCACAGTTTATGCTCCATATCTCAAATCTGTTCCCGATAATGAAATCGTAAGTGAACTAAGCTCTCAAGGAGTTGTCAACGTCTATAAATATGAGAAATTAATTGATGGTAAAAAGATTCCTTCCGGTGTCATTTTATTAACATTTGATCTTTACACAATCCCAGAATCAATTGACATATCATGGTACAAGGTGAAAGTACGTGAGTATATCCCCAATCCCATGAGATGCAAAAGTTGTCAATTATTAGGCCATACTATTAAACGTTGTCAAAATTCCCCCTCCTGCGTTAATTGCAATCTACCTCCCCACACTGATACGGCATGCACAAGATTATACTGTGCCAACTGTGCCGAAGACCATCCAGCCTCTTCCAATAAATGTTCAAAGTTTATTCAGCAAAAAGAAATTCTTAAAATAAAAACCCAAAGAAAATGTACAATGCGCGAAGCAACAAATATTCATAGAGAACAATTTAAAAATACCAACACCTCTACATCATACTCCAAAATTGTCACAAATCAAAATACCACTTCATTAAACTCAAATTCCAACAAACCTTTAACTGAACAAAATAAAATAATAAAAGCACCAGAAACCAATATGACTAAGAATACCCAACTAAAACAAAAACTCTCAGAAATTCTTTCACAACAAGCCAAAACACATAACACAAAAACAGATTCAGACAAGAAAAACACAAATAGTTCTGAAGTAATTACTTCAAATAATTCTTCCCTAACAACAACAAACCCTATAAACAAAACTCTCGACGAAAATTATTCAAAACAAACCACTATCTCTCCTACAACAACAAACCTTAAAAATAAAACCCCCGAAAATAACAAAAAACATACATTAATCTTACCTACTAGCTCCAATTTCCAAGAAACTTACAACTCTCTTCTCAACTCTCAAAAACAAAATATTAATCTATCCGAAACTAGCTCTGATACAGAAACAAAAGACATCGAATTTATGGGTACTGATGATGAGACTTCAGAGTAATATTTTTTACTTCTCGATTTCTCTTAATTCATCCTCTCTTTCCAGTGATAATTCTCTTAATAATTAATGATTAATATACTACAATGGAATATACGTGGCTACCTCAATAATTACACAGACCTGCAACTACTTATTTACGAAAGAAAACCTGATATAATATGCTTGCAAGAAACTAAATTAAAAAATAATTATGTTCCTATAACCCCTAGAGACTATATTGGTTATTTCTTTAATCCCAACATGACATCTAAGCAAGGATCTGCAATACTCATTAAAAGAAATATACCACATAAAATTTTAGATACAAATATGTCATTAATTGCAATCTACCTCCCCACACTGATACGGCATGCACAAGATTATACTGTGCCAACTGTGCCGAAGACCATCCAGCCTCTTCCAATAAATGTTCAAAGTTTATTCAGCAAAAAGAAATTCTTAAAATAAAAACCCAAAGAAAATGTACAATGCGCGAAGCAACAAATATTCATAGAGAACAATTTAAAAATACCAACACCTCTACATCATACTCCAAAATTGTCACAAATCAAAATACCACTTCATTAAACTCAAATTCCAACAAACCTTTAACTGAACAAAATAAAATAATAAAAGCACCAGAAACCAATATGACTAAGAATACCCAACTAAAACAAAAACTCTCAGAAATTCTTTCACAACAAGCCAAAACACATAACACAAAAACAGATTCAGACAAGAAAAACACAAATAGTTCTGAAGTAATTACTTCAAATAATTCTTCCCTAACAACAACAAACCCTATAAACAAAACTCTCGACGAAAATTATTCAAAACAAACCACTATCTCTCCTACAACAACAAACCTTAAAAATAAAACCCCCGAAAATAACAAAAAACATACATTAATCTTACCTACTAGCTCCAATTTCCAAGAAACTTACAACTCTCTTCTCAACTCTCAAAAACAAAATATTAATCTATCCGAAACTAGCTCTGATACAGAAACAAAAGACATCGAATTTATGGGTACTGATGATGAGACTTCAGAGTAATATTTTTTACTTCTCGATTTCTCTTAATTCATCCTCTCTTTCCAGTGATAATTCTCTTAATAATTAATGATTAATATACTACAATGGAATATACGTGGCTACCTCAATAATTACACAGACCTGCAACTACTTATTTACGAAAGAAAACCTGATATAATATGCTTGCAAGAAACTAAATTAAAAAATAATTATGTTCCTATAACCCCTAGAGACTATATTGGTTATTTCTTTAATCCCAACATGACATCTAAGCAAGGATCTGCAATACTCATTAAAAGAAATATACCACATAAAATTTTAGATACAAATATGTCATTAAATGCAGTTGGCATAGAAATAAATTTATCTATTACATTTTCCATTATCTCACTATATCTCCCTCCACTAACCCCTATAATACTCTCAGATCTCAATAACCTTACGACAAATATTAATACACCAGTTATAATAACTGGTGATTTCAATGCTTGGAGCACCCTTTGGGGATCTTCTGCTCCTAACAACAGAGGTAAAGTAGTAGAACAATTTCTATTGGACTCTAATCTTGCCACACTCAATGATGGCTGCCCAACCCATCTTAGCACACATGGGACATTTTCCCACATTGACCTTTCAATTGCTTCTATATCCATTTTACCTATGTGTAGATGGTATGTTATTAAAGATCTCTACAATAGCGACCACTATCCTACCGTGACACAACTGCTTATTAATAATCATTCGAGACAATTATCAAATATCAAATATTAAATATCAAAATTTAACACTAACTATGCCAACTGGGATACTTATCAGAAAAAAATCATACATTTGAATAACACTACCCCCCCTTCAACTAATATTAATAAAGAATCCGCTACTATAAGGAAAATTATTAGACTTTCGGCTAATGAAAGTATTCCCTTAACTTCAAATAAGTATAAAACTAAAACTGTTCCATGGTGGTCCTCCCAATTGCAGGAACTGCGTGATAGAAAACAACTCGCATGGAAAACATTTCGTCGAAACATGACAACAGAAAACCTTATCACATATAAAAGAAATAATGCAATTTTCAACAGAGCCAAAAAAATAGCCAAAATCAAATCTTTTAATGATTTCACTGAAAATTTAAATCCATCCAAACCCTCTAAGGTTTTGTGGCAGAACATCCGGAAATTAACGGGTAATACAATAAGCTGTATCTCCCTAGATGGAAAAACGGTTACAGATCCTCATGAATTGGCAAAATCCTTTGCAAAACACTGGTCAGATAATTCAAAAGACTCAAACTTCTCCACTGAATTTACTAGTGTAAAAACCCAAATTTTATCATCATTGATAGTAACTTCTTGTCCTGCTAAATCCAGGACAATAGAAAATCCAATTAATTTACAAGAATTAAATTTTGCTATAACAACCTCCAAAGGTAAATCTCCAGGTCTTGACAAAATATCTTATCCTATGCTGGCACATCTGCCAGATCAATTCAGAATCCGTATACTAAATTTATTCAATAATATATTTGATACAGGTACTATTCCACAATTTTTCAAAACTGCTTCTGTAGTTGCTATATATAAAAATAATAAACCAATAGATGATATTGACTCCTACCGCCCCATCTCTCTTCTTCCATGCATTTCTAAACTTCTGGAAAAAATTATATCAAGACGTCTAATGTGGTTTATAAGAAAACATAATCTATTATCGCAAAATCAAGTCGGATTTCAATCTGGACTAAGTACAATAGATGCTCTTTTGTACTTGGACCACATAATATGTAGAAATCGCTCCACCAAGAGACATACATCGATCTTGTCAATTGACTTTTTGAAAGCATTTGACAGAGTTGGTGTCCACATTGTACTCCAGAAACTTTCAAGTTGGTCCGTTGGTCCGAAAATATTTAAATTCATTAAATCATTTCTCACAAATAGAAAATTTTCAGTTCGTATAAACAATATAAATTCCGACACATTTCCTTTATTTAATGGGATCCCACAGGGATCACCATTATCGGTAACTCTGTTTATTATTGCTTTCGATGATTTAAGTCGCATTATAAGCAACAATAAAAAGATAGACCATTGTATATACGCAGATGACCTTTATCTTATTGCAAGGGAGCAAGATAACTGCAAAATTGAACGGGAATACTGCAAAACACTTAATGATATTGACAACTGGTCAAAATCATCGGGTGCATATATTTCTTTCGACAAAACTAACCATCTTCATATTTGTAGAAAACATAATTGCAGAGATCTTAAAATAGTGTATAATAATATAAGTATTCATAATGTAAATAATTGTAAGATTTTAGGATTAAATATTGACTGTAAATACAATTTTAAGAATCATTGTAATTATTTAAAGAGTCACTTAACGAAAAAACTTAATATAATAAAATATCTATCTTCACCTAAGAGCCATATGAATACAAATAGTCTTTTAAGATTGGTAGAATCATTAGTACTCTCAAAAATTAATTACGGGTTGGTAATTTACAGTAAAGCTTCAAGATCTGTTTTAAAAATAGTAGAAAATATTCTTATCGCATCCATAAGAACTAGTCTACGAGCATTCCGTACTACGCCAATAAAAAATCTATATGCAGAAGGTGGTTTTGATCCATTACGCATACATGCCAATAAACTTAAAATTAATTTAACAGATAAAATTTTCCACCACAAATCTTTGTTACAAAAACACATTGATTTGTTGTACAAAAGAAAAAGAGAGCTAAAATATCCTTCAACTTTAACACACATCTTTAAAATTACTAAAAAATTTAACATCAAAAAATTCAGACCACCCCTGGAAAATCATCCACCATGGCTACTTGAACCAAACTCATTCTTGAAAAATCTTCAAATATTTGACAAAAATTCTACCTCTCCAACAGTTTTTAAATCCATTTATTACGAATTGGCATCAAACTTCAAAGCTGATAATTGGAAATTCCTATATACTGATGGATCAAAAACAATAAATCATGTAGGATTTGCTGTAGTTGATGAAAATGGAGCAATACAAAGCAATGGCTTATTGCCACAACATGCAACTGTTTTTGAAGCCGAAGCTGAGGCAATTGCTGAAGCATTAAAATTTTGCAAAACAACTACCGACAAATGGATAATTTGCACGGACAGTCGATCTGTCTTTGATGCGTCTTCCAATATAAAAAATAAGAACTCTACAATTACTATTATAAAACAATTGTTAATACAAATGAAAAATAAAGTTAAATTATTATGGATTCCAAGCCATATTGGAATAACCGGTAATGAAGCGGCAGATAATGCAGCAAAAACAGCATACTTACATCCAATTAAGTTGTTTATTCCGCGCTCCAAAAACTTTCTCACTAGAAAACCAATTATCAACTTCAACTCATCTATATTTAACCAATGGAATACCTACAATCATCTTTACAGAAATGTTAACCCTAAGAAAAAACCGATTCTGCTCCCATCCTCTACTGATTTCCGAAGAAATATGTGCTACATTAGGCTACGCCTAACACACACTCGCCTAACGCATCTATATTTAATCACTAAAGATAACCAACCGACATGCCCTTTTTGCAACAACTCTCCATTAACAACCCTTCACCTTGTTTCGGAATGTCAACGACTAAACAACACTCGCTTAAGAATATGCAATAGCAATAATTTGGTGGATCTACTATCTATCCCAACAGCAGATAATATTAATAAAATTTACAAATTTTTACAAGCTCTAAATATAGAAAAGAATATCTAAGCTACCTCACTTATATAATAGCCTATATTGTAGTCTATATTGAATTAAACATACGTATGTATGTTATAAACATAAGCCGATAGCCTATGCTGCTAGTGCTTTATTTCTTTTAATTTGTTGTAATTTTAATTATAATGAATACTTAAATAAATAAAAAATAAAAAAAAATAAAAATTCGGTGTATAAAAATAATATTTAATACATATCGAAATTCAGATTTAATGAGAATGCAATGATTTTTTTTTAAATCAAAATTGTTGTCTCTTATTTAAAACCAATTTTATTTTGTTCAGGAAATGCATTATGCAAATATATGTTTATTCGTTTGTACAGTGGACACACAAATATAATATGTATGTATATAATTTGCATTTCTTTTATTTGCTTTTTATACCCTCCACCACCATCAGTGGTGATAGAGGGTATATATAAGTTTGTCATTCCGTGTGTAACACCTAGAAATATTCACCTGAGACCTAACAAAGTATATATATTCTTGATCCTTATGAAATTCTAAGTCGATTTAGCTATGTCCGTCTGTCCGTCTGTCTGTCTGTCTGTCTGTCTGGTTAAAACACGCTCACGTTAAAACTAAGCAAAAGAAATCAGCCAAATTCACTAAGAATATTCATTATTGTCCTAAGCAGTTTGGTATTGAAAATCAGCAAAATCGGTTCACAACGTAAAAAGTTATAAGTAAAAATTTCAGACTACCTCGAAAAAAATTACGGTTTTTTCATAATTCTTTTGAAGTTTTCTCGGAAACTACTAAAGATATTTCGATGAATTTTGTCACACATTATTTTTTCAGGGCAGTAATCAATTATGTTCAAAATCTTTACAATCGATCCAATATTTCCCATAGCCCCCATACAAAGGTATATATTCCCGGAAATTAGTTTATCGTTAATAACTCCCTCAAATATATCGGTATCAACACAAAATTTTGTACATGCAAATATAATATGAACAGAAATCATACTATCAACGCAGATCTCAGTCGGTCCACAATTGGTCATAGCTCTCATATAAGGTCCACTTCCGAAAATCACCTAAACGCACATATTTCTTTGATGAGTAAAGCTATTGTGATAAAAGTCGAGTTAAATATGTTTTGTATACATACAAATCATTTTACCAATTTTTTTACGGATCGGTCCATTATTGGTCATAGCTCGCATATAAGGCCCACTTCCGAAAATCATTTAAAAGCTCATATATCATTGTCAAACAAAGCTATCTTGATAAAATTCGACACAAATATGTTTAGTCTAAATATGAATCACTCTACGAAATTTTTTCCGGATAGGCCAATAATTGGTCATAGCTCCCATATAAAGTCCACTTCCGAAAATCACTTAAACGCATATATTTCAATGAATTATAAAGCTATTGGGATAAAATTCGACACAAATATGTTTTGTATACATACAAATCATTTTACAATTTTTTTTACGGATCGGTCCATTATTGGTCATAGCTCCCATATAAGGCCCACTTCCGAAAATCACTTAAAAACACATATTTCATTGTCAAATAAAGCTATCGTGATAAAATTCGACATAAATAGATTTTGTCTAAATATGAATTACTCTACTAAATTTTTTCCGAATAGGCCCAAAATTGGTCATAGCTCCCATATAAGGTCCACTTCCGAAAATCACTTAAACGCATATATTTCATTGAATTCTAAAGTTATCGGGATGAAATTCGACAAAAATATGTTTTGTGTACATTAAAATCATTCCACCAAATTTTTTACGGATCGGTTCATTATTGGTCATAGCTCCCATATAAGGCCGACTTCCGAAAATCACTTAAAAGCACATATTTCATTGTCAAATAAAGCTATCTTGATAAAATTCGACACAAATATGTTTTGTCTTTATGAGTCACTCTACGAAATTTTTTCCGGATAGGCTCATAATAGGTCATAGCCCCCATATAAGGTCCACTTCCGAAAACCAATTAAACGAATATATTTCATTAAATTCTAAAGCTATAAGGATAAAATTCGACTTGAATATGTAATGTGTACATATAAATCATTCTACCACTTTTTCCCCGGATCGGTCCATTATTGGTGATAGCTCCCATATAAGTCCCACTTCCGAAAATTACTTAATCGCACATAATTCATTGTTAAATAAAGTTATCTTGATAAAATTTGACACAAATATGTATTGTCTTTATATGAATCACTCTACGAAATTTTTTCCGGATAGGCTCCCATAGAGGGTCCACATACGAAAATCACTTAAACGCATATATTTCTTTGAATAATAAGGCTATCGGGATGAAGTACGACTTGAATATGTTTTGTGAGCATATAAATCATTCTACCAAATTTTTTCCGGATTGATCCATATATTGTAGTAGCTCCTATATAAGGTCCACTTCAAAAAAAAAATCACTTAAACGCACATATTTCATTATCAAATAAAGGTATCTTGATAAAATTCGACAAAATTTTTTTGTGTAAGGTCATAGCTCCTATACATATAAAGTCCACTTCCGAAAATCACCTAAACGCAAATATTTCATTAATTAATAAATCGATTGTAGTAATCATTATACTAAATCATTATACTAAATTTTTTCTTTATCGGTTGATAATTGGTCACAACTCCCATATAAGGTCCATTTCCGAAAATTACTCAAATGCACTTGATAATCAAAGTTATCGGGATAAAATTCGACATATATGTTTATTTTGTATACATAAATCATTCTACGGATTTTTTTCTTCCGGATCGATCCATAGGTTGTCTTAGCTCCCATATAAGGTATACTTCTGAAAATCACTTAATATCACTTAATTCGTAATTAAATGATTATATCCGGATAAAATTCAAAATGAGTATGTTCTGTGTACAGATATATCATTATATTAAAATGTTTTCAAACTGGCCTATTAATATACATACATATTTCTCGACATAATTAAAATTAGTTTGACATATGCATGTTAGTACCCTCAATAAGGAAACAAAAATTTCGCCAAGTTATCTAAAAATTAGATAGTTAAATGGGTCTCAATGAAAAGTAGCTTGCTGGTGGAGGGTATTTAAGATTCGGCAGAGCCGAATATAGCACTCTAACTTGTTTTTTTTGCTGTCAATTGTTTATGGTTGGTAAATTTTTCCTTTGAATTGAGCGATTTTTTACTCGTCTACATTTCGAATATATATTTAAATTTTTGTCAGTTTTTCCAGATTAACTTCCCAATACAAAATTTGTATAACCCAGCATATGTTTTAGAAACAATTCTTAAACTTAAGTGTTGAAAATTATATTGGGACCACCGCCTGTTTGCGCATAGTTTCCTTCAGCGACCGATACGCTAATATACAGTCTGTAATTTCCTTTCAAGAACCCATAATAATTTGTCACAGCGTTTTCAGAATTGGGGCAGATAGTGTATACAATTAAAAGGATATTACAACGTTATTGTAATAGGAAGAAATACACCTAGGCCACTATCAGGCCTGTTGTGTACTCCTTATCATGGAAAAAAGGGAACTGAATGAATTATTTTTCAGTGTTCAGAAACTCAGTTTCCTGAATGTAATTCCTAAGAATCTTCTAATCAGTGTTAGTCAGGAATGTTATTTCCGGAATAACATCACTTCCAAGATACTTGGATCTAAATTCGACGAATGCCTGGCAGTGGTAAAGAAAGTGCTCCAGAGTTTCACTATCCTCTTCACATGCTCTACATTTGTCTGAATCCGCACGTCCAATTTTGCATAGATGTGCTCATAATCCTGCGTGTCCACCCAGAATATGTACCATCATACTAACTTCATATACGTACCATCATACTAACTCGCCTTTCGTTACCGACTACTCCCGAGTGGGCCGATACCCATATGATGTGAACCTAACCTCTGGGAGAGTATTCAGTTAAAGCTTTCTTACAATTCAATACGGTCTTAGATTTAGTTCTATCGCCTGATATCGCCCTAATTGCCTTCTGGCTATCGGTAAATATATTAAGCGCTGTGGGCGCCATATTTATTCTAATCCAATTTACGCATTCCGTTATTACTCGTACTTCTGCCTGTATTTTTATGTTTCTGGGTCTTCAATATAGAACCCCAACCCCACGTTGTCCCCCAATTTAGAGCCATCCGTGTAACAACGGATTCCTAATGGTATTTGCTCTAATGTTCCGCTTGACCAAGACATTCTATCTGGGATCAGCGTTTCAAAGTTTCCGACATATCCTGTGTTTGGTATATGATCAAGCACGTCCGATAATTGTGTATAACCTTCCAATATGTCCAGTATATACTGATGACGTGTCCTATAACCGCGTTTGGCCAGTTCGCCTAAAGTAAAGAGCCGTTTGCCTGTAAGCGCCGCCTCATGTCTTAAATATGTTTCAATGGATGGAATATCTAGCAACGTTTCCAGAGCCTTGGTTGAAGTAGTACACATGGCACCACTTATACCCAAGCAGCATGTACGCTGAACTCCCTGTAGTAGTTTGATATTGCACTTTTTGTCTAAAGCAGTCCACCAGATTATTTATAAAGCCAATTTGTCATAGTAGGACTAAGACCCCATTTCATGCCTATAGTTCTCCTACATATCGCTAAGCTCGGATGTGCCATGTTGATCATATCATTTATGTGGTGTCTCCATTTTAATTTCCGGTCGAGGATTAAACCTCAGTACTTAACTTTGTCTGTCACTGGTATCTTCTTGCCCAGGAAACAATGTTCAGTATACGCAGAAATGTTTGTCTTTCTTGTGAAAAGACAGATTTCCGTTTTTGGCCGGGTTAATATTGAGGCGTCTCGGTTGAGCCCAGCTCAAGGCCGTATTCACGGCCTCCTCAGCTCTTCTACAAAAGTAATTTGGATCCTTTCCCATTAAAAGTATTACGATATCGTCTACACAGCAGACAGATCTAAGTCCTTTCTCGGTTAGGGTCAAAAAAACAAAATGCCACCCTGTGGTATACCGCGAAATACCTTTTCTGATACTTATATCGTACATCTCGCAGCTTATCCATCTGTTCCTTAGCATGTGGTCAACATTAAACTGGTCTAGGGATTGGATAAGAGTATCAGTGTGCACGTTATTGAAGGCGCCTTCGATGTCAATGCATACCGCCAGTGTATATAGTTTGCTATCAAAGGATGCACCTATGTAGTG
This sequence comes from Lucilia sericata, assembly GCF_015586225.1. Lineage (NCBI taxonomy): Eukaryota > Metazoa > Arthropoda > Insecta > Diptera > Calliphoridae > Lucilia > Lucilia sericata. Next base: position 323,123 of record NW_023994359.1, on the reverse strand, counting down.
AACAACTTAGTTTAAAGCGGTTTCCACCGATCGTCCCTTTACATAAGCATGCTGCTTACATTTTAGGTCATTGTCGGGTATAATGCTTTTAACCATAATATCAACTATCCGTTCCAAGGTTTTAAGTAGGAAGGATGTAAGACTTATCGGTCGATAAGACTTAGGTGTCGAATAGCTAGGTTTCCCTGGTTTAGGTATAAATATTACTCTTGCATCCTGCCATTTAATGGGGGTATATGTGAATTTCAAGCATGCAGTGAATATCTGAGACAGATGTACGGAAACCAGTCCCGCCTCCATCTGTAAGAGTGCCGGGAAAAATGCCATCCGGCCCTGCAGCTTTATAGGGAGCGAAGCTTTTGATTGCCCCTTTAACCATATCAGATGTAATTACAATTTCCGTGTTAGCCTCTCCTTCCTCCAATATCGGCTGATCTATGTTATTCGATATACCAAGTGGAAAATGAGAGTCCATTAGGAGTTTCATCGTCTCCTTGTATTATTGTAATAAGTTCAGCCAATTCTCGATACTATGACCGCTTCCGGTTTTAGACTACCAGCGAAGAATGAAATTACATTTAAGGTTTTTATGATTTGGAAAGTCAAAACAATGATCAGCCTAAAAGAAGAAATTTAAAACATTTTGCTGGGATATTTAGTATGGAATCTATAAACAGTTTTGTTATGCTTATTTTAAAAATGCATTAATTTCTTTGTTCTGTTCATAAACAAGAACTACAACAACAACAAAAATTATATCAAAAACTTACAAAAGCGTAACACAATAATTTATAACAAGCCCACAATAACACAACCCATACTTAACTGATTTGAGGCATTATAAATGTATTTCCTGTTGAAACTCATTCGTAATGCTCCTGCAGATATTCAGTCATTTTGTTGTTTTCACAATTCGCATAAACCAACAAACAAACAACAGATACAGCCAACGACAGACAAAAACAAAAAACAAGCAATGAAATTGTTGGTTACAGAACCAAAACTATAATTTAAATAATTTGCAACAATGTTATTGATAATTTGTCGAAAACAACTAAAATGCAACATTAAAAACAACTTCATACAGGGACAGGGACCGTCAGAGCAACAACAGCAACCCTTTTAAATTGATCCGTGCCTAAAATAACAACAACAACAGCGACTGAAATAACAAATATGGGAATATTTTAAATATTGTTTAACAAAACAATAATAAAAGATAAAATCTCTCTAAGGGATAAAGACGATAAAAAAATTTCCATGAAAAGTTCGAGCTGCAGCTCGCACATCTCATTAAAATGATATACGATCACAAATTGCTTTGTTTGTATTGTTGAGTGAAAACCGGTAAAATTCTAATTATAATTTCAAGTTACAAGTTAAATAGGAATAGAAAAGTCCTGGGAAAGTGTTAAAAAATTACTATTTAAAAAGGAGTTGAAAGAAAATTATCCTTTTAACAAATACATCATATTTATGACGCATTTCTAAATAGATTCACGATTACCATAACAATAGGAACGACTTGAAGACTTGTCTAAGTATTAAATTAATAGTAGACGCGTATTAATTGTCTGTGAAAAATGCATTGACTTAAAAAGGGTTGAAACAAATCCAAAATTATTAAATACTATAAATTGTTGCATAATAATATACTAGAGTTCTTCGTTTCCTGAACTTTTTTATTCTTTGAAATTCTTTAAATCTTTTTGGTATTCCAGGTAATACTGTACGTTTAACAATAATTTAAATATGGTATAATGCAATGTTTATTACTCATAGAAATATTAACATGTTATTAACTTTCAAGTACTCTATTGAACAAGACCCGTTTGTAAACATAATCAATATTAAAATTACATAGGAAAGTCTTTATTCTGCGAGATCAGTCAAAGCTCAATTGGCCTATTTTGATACCCTTAAAATGATTTCTAGGTGAGTACTAAGTACAGCACTTTGTTCAAGAACTCTAATCTTTCTAAGGTGATCTCGCTGCGAAATGACAGGCAATCATTAGATATAATGCCGATGCCTTCCTCGCAACAGCACCTATAGACCAATTTTGCAGACCGAAATACGCAGCTTGTATTTAAACCAAGATTTTCATGCAAACCACCTTATCTTCTTCCCACAATAGTTATGTTGCGGTATGACAGGCAGTCATCTATATTAGATTCGAGAGACATTTGAGGAATTTTCCCTTAATCTGGGTTTATAACGCAACCATCACGTGATCCCTAAAGGGACTTTCTAATAACCAGAAAAGGAAAAGTCCCGCATGCGGGAAACTGGTTCTCTCTACTGAACTCTGGTCAGCCGTGAGATAAGAAATCTTCTAGTTTTATGTCCCACCTTTGACACTGGTAATAACTCTTTACTCCGAGGTAATATGCCCTGGAGTAGGGGGAAATAGAGTTGTATAAAGAGTTCATGTCAAGGTTAATTAACAGTTAAGACAAATTTAAGATAGCGTTTTTGGATTTTAATTTCATCTGTACCTGTGTGATATTGCGACCATTTACAACCAAAGGGTGAGCTTATAAGACGACTCACTACCGCCCCTCGTGCTTCCTACATGCCGGTGGCAATTTCTGCATATGGTTCTTCCAGTCCATATACTTAAATGCACTTTGCTCAAGTATTATATAGCTCAAGTACTTGAGCTATATAATCTCTGACCATTGCTGCACCGTTGCTTAACTTCCGAGATGCAAAAACATCTCTTACATTTACAACCACGCAGATAGAATAATGAATCCGTTGATTCGACAACAGCACCTAGAGACGTAATCGGTGACCGACTTGCAAAGAACACACTGTGGTAAATCGGGTATAAACAGAGTAAACTCTGGATAAGGGAGGATACCTTACATTCATCACGATTCAACCAAGTACACTCATTGAGAAAAACATATAATACACCCATTCTATCATATACTCATACCGTATCATATACACTTGACACCAACTCATTTCTGTTGTCTCGGCAACAGCACCGAACTTATCCCGAATTATAGACTTTACCAGTCTTTTAACCAACATTCACTTTCCTCACTTGACACCAACTCATTTCTGTTGTCTCACGTGATGGCAACAGCACCGAACTTATCCCGAATTAAAGTGTATCAGTCTTTTAACCAACCCGAAGTTCATACCCATAACAGCTTTTGAACAATAAGTGTAAACTGATATCGCTATCCGAATGATCTTATTTTATTGGTTTTATAAGATGTGTGAAAATCGAATTAGAAGATCTATGGTGTAGTTCTGCTAAATTGTGTAGTTACTACAGTTGATAATGGTGGTAAGGAAAGTGATGTCCAGCATTGTCTTCAGATTGACGAGACATTCCAGTTTTTTATCTTTAGTAGTTAGTGTTCTAATCTGTTAGACCAGAGATCGTAGGTTTGACTCCCACCATAGACACTGGTAAAGGAGAGCACAACAGGCGCGATGTTGTATTTTTTCAGATTAGATGATACATATATCCCTTTTGCAAACTATGTTAGGTGTTTTCTCTATAGAATCGATAATGTCAAGTAGGGCTGTGCTACTAACCTTCCCCCAAGAAATGTGTGTTTGTGTCTTGCAGAATTTATACTGGGGGTATTTGTGACTTGTAGATCTACAGACTTTTTATTGGGTATATAGCCTGATTCCAGGCTACCACTGAAAATGAAAACAAAAACTTGAATAAAAAGGGAGTTAAAAATTTGTTTTGTTTTACGCACAAAAAAATTGTTCACACAGAATAGAACTTATTTAAAAAAGAACTTATTTAAATTTATATTCATATTCATATTTTTTCATGTGGCACAAAGAAAGTTTTATTTCGATATTTCCATTTCATTATAAATATCCTTTTATTCATATGTATATCCTTTAAATCAAAACCATGGTTATTTAAATTAATCTTTAACAAATACAATACATTTCCCAGTAAAAATACTGATCTTACTTAAGTAGTCAAGTTTCAATCATTCTCTATTAATTTCTAAAGCAACCAACCCCCATAAATGAAGGAACAAACTTTAATAATAACACTTTCATATTTCTCACATACATACATACAATACATAATTGCAATAAATTAAAATTATTTGTATTTTCCAAATACACGCTAAGACGCTGAACAAAAGGCAGCTTTATAATACTTAATGTCTTTTCTTTTGAATTTTCTTTAGAAAAAAAGGAAATAAAAGAAAGAAAAGCTACAAATGAAAAAATCTATGGAGTTGTTTTACAATATTTTAAATTCTAAAGATGGATACGGAATGAATGATTGGAATGGTGGCAAGTACAAGTAGGTATTAATGTATGAGTATAGAAAATCCTTTAGAAATATTACTGAGCTTAACTAATACGATGGCATGGCTGCCATCCGAGTATTGTTACGCAAATTTAGATTTATTTATTCTCATGCAGTCTATCCTTTCATTTCTGCATTTCCTTTGTTCGTACACATTTAAGAGGTGCATATTCATAAATATTTCTTTTACTTTTTTCAAAATTCTATAGAATTTTTGACTAAGTACTTACTTGTATTTGTACTTTCGAAATGTGAAAATCCTTTCGCAAGTAGTTTTTTTTTTTTCGTACTTTGAAAAAGAAAGAAATACGCTTATGAATACATATTACTTTTGTAAGCGTAACGAAATTGTAAGCTGTTGTAATGTGTTTTACACCCTTTTGATGTAAGATTTGTTTGTTGCAAAAGGGGTAAAAACAACCAAAACGTTAGAATTCTTTTCATTTCATTGTAGTAAATAGTAAGCACCCCTTTTTAAGATTCTTTCTTTATTTTGGCAGATTATTTAAATTTTATTTCTTTAGAAAATTTAAATTTCCTTTCTGATTTTTTGATACTTTTGCATGGTTTATTAGCATAAAAGTCTTTGTCATCAATTTTCAAATGTTAGTTGTAGTTTTGCATTCATATTTGCTTCTTGTCTCTATTGTTTTGGAGGGTTTAGTGCAGAGATCTGCACAAAGATCTAAAAAGCTACCCATTTTAAAAGTGGTTATGTGTATATATAGCTTGATTTTTGGGATATTTGATTCTATTACACTTATTAATATAAAGAGAAGCCAAAATAATTTTTCTGTGCAGTATCTAGAAAGTGGTTATTAAACCCACCACAAGTAATCGATTAAAGAGTCAATTGTTTATTCGTAATAGAAGTAATGAGTCTTATTTATGCTTTACACTTGCTTATTTTTCAAGTTTCGTTCACAATAGGGAAAGTGCGATGACTTTCGGTTCTTAAAATCGTGGGTGACCGATCACTGATTCAACGAAATGTATATTTATGATACGCATTCGTTATGAGTTGTTGCATTTGCTTTAAAATGCATTCATTTGGTACTAGTATTGCCACCAATGTTGCCAGATTTGCCCATTTAAATCTAAACCTTAAGAATACCAAATGGCTCTTCGATATGGTAGTAAAGCCCATACTGTTGTATGGTGCACTTGTCTGGTGAAATCCTTACAAATGAACGTCCACCGGAAGAAATTTAAAAGAATGCTTAGCGCATCGGCGCTAATGAAATTATGGTCCCATAGTATCACTCAAAAAATTAAATGCTTCTTTTATCATGATGAATTGTTTACCTATTGATTTAATGGCTCAAGATTTTGCCCTCAACTCAGCGATTAGCCTCAGCACAATTGGTATATGCTCAGACAACTCTAACATGGATTACTGCGTCCCCAAATCATCTTTTGAAAGATGATTATCGATTCAACATGATCTAAATGTGGTGGAATCAATCCTTTGTGATGGATCATATAACATCTTAACCGATGGCTTCACATCGAATGATGTATTTTATTTAGCACATACTGCAACAGGAGTATCCTTCAAACTTCCTGACTTCAAGTTTTATCGAATATTCACCAATATAAGTGGCGTTTCTACAACACAGCACTTGGTCCTAGAATGCCTGACATCCCTAAATTACATAGCCAAACATTCCCCAGTAGGACTGTACTGGATTTCAGGTCATCAACAGAGACCTGTCAATATCATTGAGAACTCTCTTGCAAAAGTTAGATCCTCACTAGCAACAGAGCACCTCGACTTTCGCGCCGGCATACCGCTTTCAAGCTGCAAACGCTCGATTTGTGATAAACTCCTAGAGCTTGTGCAACACTGATGGTCCATTGAGGCTATAATGAAGATCACTAGCACTACATCAGTTTCCGAGAGAAAAATCTAAGGAACTTAACTGCAGTGATGACTGGACACTGGCCCTTCGGACTCAATGATCCTAGAAAACGGAACTTACCCAGTAATGAGTTCTTCAAGATCTATCATGAGTAATAACTCACTTACTCTGAAAACTTTTTATTCTACTACTAGTCGAATACTAGCTAAAGTCAAACAAAACTCACAGATAACTCACTTTTTCCAAAATGGCTGCAAATTCTAAATATTGGCAACTCTATTTCCTTGATATTTATGTTTATGACGGAAAGAGCTACTTTTCTCCTACCCGTTTTAAATTTCGAATAAAATACTTATGTACGTATAGATATAATACACGTTGATGTTATTGTTAATGATATTGTTGCTAGGTTGCATCTTCATATCACCAGTACGTATGTTGGCGTATGTTTGTACCCGTATTATCCTTATTCATTTTGAGTGTGTCATTATCCCTCAAAAAGTCTTTTTCCATTGCGTCGTTTCTAAAAGGATTTTTTGTGTTGCAAATTTAATGGAAAACAATTTTTTTGTTTTATTGTAAAAAATATTTATATCATCAGTTTAATTTGGAAAGAATGTTTCTACATTTGTATACCATTCAACGCCAAGACAAAATTTTCTGAAGTCCCCAGAAATCTTCAATAATTCTGTCAGTCATGCTTTCGAGATGTTTCTTATTTAAAATCGGCAAAATTGGTCCATAAAATCCGATATAATCTTGAATTTTGTACATGTAGATGCAATAAAACATAAGCGTAAAAGTAATTTATTGAAGGGGACCTTTTATGCGGTAAGTAAAACTCTTTCCTGTAGGGAACCTTATATAGGGTCTACAGTCAGTTAGAGATCAATCCACATCAAAATCGGAATGAAAAATTATGTTCCTATAAAAATTATTTTTGTCGATTTTCATTGCTGTTCTCGGTCCAATTATGGTCCTATCCTCATACAACTTTATAGAGAGATTTTTGTTCACAAAAACTTCATCGCTATACTGTATTTTTAAGCCAGTAAAGATCGTTAATGTAATTTTCTGAAGGGGGCCTTATATGGGGGGTAGGGTCAATTATGGACCGATCCTCGTAAAATTTGGTAGTGAGAATATGGCTAATATGAAACTTATTTATGTAAAATTTCATGGCCATACAGGTACTCTTAAAACAGTTGTGTTAAAGCTGTTCTTGTTGAGTCAGATAGGGCGACAAATGCTGGGTCAATAGGACTGTGAAAAATTGACAAGGATCTGCCACAATGATGGTTGGATTGCCGCAGGTATTGATTGGAGGTCGACACCTACCTCTCTATTAAGTGATGATACCAAAAGATGTAAGTGTTTTGTGAAGTTTTAGTTTTCAGTTTTTTTCTTGTTACGATCCAGCCAGAGAGTGTTGCATTCCAACAGAGTTGACAGGGTAAATTCTGACCTCTTGAGAACACAGGTTGATAACAGAAATCTGATAATACTTCCACAGAGTCGGTAATGGACAGTGGAAAGTCGAATGTTACTGTAACGCAAACTAGTCAGGCGGCCACACCGGGTCAGGCATGTAGCACTACTGCGTGAGGTATGGGATGGCTCGAAGCTTGACCCCTGAGGAGATACCACGCAGGCCTAGGTCCTGCACCCCCTAAGAGATCTTGGAGATCATGAAGTGCTGTAACCCTCAGCTTCCTACACATTATTGGAAAGTTGTTAGTGTTCCAGAGGCTGATAGACCTTCAAGACATGAAACAAAATCAATAAACCCCTTATTTTTAGTTAGTTCAGTTATAGACCTTCTCATAAAACTTGGTAGATCTATTTAGATTCCTTGCTTGTTTGGAATGTTTATTAAAATATATGGCTGACTCGTGGTGACACTTGTGTGGAGCTAGATAAAATGTAAGTCCATTATTAAACATTTACCTATTGATCATTTTCAATATAGTTCAATTCAATAGACTGACAGATGGGTACCTGACGAATACAAAACCATTCGACTCAATTAGGGATCAATAATAAAATGAGCGGGAGAATCACATATTCTGTACAAATAGTCTATAAAAAAATCGCTTAATTAGATTCATATTTTATTTGGAGCGAAGATATTCCAGGATGGTATTCACTTTAATACAGACCTGCATTTGTACTTGTGTATTTGAAAAACTACTTTTTTCGCACACTGTTATTTGTGAACACAAACTGTAGAAACTTTAATTTAACTATCATACCAAACCCTTATACATATTAATGGAAACATTAGACATAATATGTATATTTAAACAATTACCCATAAAATTGAATTTAAACGCCCTAAGCGGTAGTTATCAGCTTTTGAATATACTCGAAAGTTTTGAAAGACTTTTACTTGTCATACACATGTCATTAACATACAATGTTTGTTGTTAGTGAATGAAGTAGAATTTACTTTTTTCCATTTTTATTAATTTGAAGCAAGTGCGTAATTTTTGTGGTTTCTATTGTGTTTGCTGCAACTACAAGTAACGTAAAAGCAAACTAAACAATCGTTGTTGGTGATATTGAGGATGTTGGTCGGATGTTAAGCGAAGTTTAAAGATGATAATGAGTTTGGTTAAATGCAAGAGCAATTATTGCACTCTAGATTGTCTCGATTGTTTGTCGGTTATTCTAGAGCTGGTGGTGTTGCTGGTCTGATGTTGCATTTTTTTCAGAACATAATAATGACAGCAGCAGCATCAACAACTATTAAACATACCACAAAATCATGTAACTTTATACAATTATGAACAAAATATACTTTGTGAAACTATGTGAGCAAGAGGTAACCGGGAGGTATTTAAACACTGTTCCTCTTTTCTTAAGAACATAATAGTCGTACAATAAAAATGTGTGTTATTTTGGTTCTTTTATACTTTCCTACTTTACTTTTCTTTCTTTATTTTTTGTTTTTTTTTTCTACCTCTAACTTTTAGTAATCATCTTACTATTTAAAAGCTGATGTCGTTTAAGTTTTTATTTTTATTGTGTTTTTTTTTTTGTGCAGCGGTTTCCGGTATTGTGTTTTTTTTTTTTTTTTTGCATTGTTGCAGTTGCTGCTGTTGTTTTTTAAAAAACTTATAATCGTACTAAGGTTACAATACCACATTATACTCATGCGAGTACGTATACGAGTACCAACAACAACTACCAGCGCTTCTTCACACAAAAAAGCCCGCATTCTTTTTCTTTTCGGTGAAATATAAAAAGCGGAAAATAACTAAATGTGAAATAATTATTCTAAGGGGCTTCTCAGGGGTCTTTTGTTTATAATCACGGTTTAGTTTTATTTGTTGGTCGGTTGGTTGGTTTAATGCTGCATGTCTCTTCTCATACCGAACAGCTGATTGTCTTTCTTGCGAATGTGTATGAGGAGCGATTTAAAAACAACCAGCAATCATGTGTATGTTGGAGTTCCTATGTTGAACAGTGTTTTGTGTGGGAAATTTTTTGAAATAAAAAGCATAGTTTTTTATAAACATTTCAGAAATGTGGATCGATAACAACTTAGCGGTAGAAGTCGTTGGCTATTTGGGCCATTGTGTTTTCTAGCGAAGAATGAAAAGAAGAAAAATAAGAACAAGAAATTGACCATCTTTAGATGCCGAACCCCGCAAACGAATTAAGGATCATGATTTGAGAATATGCGGCCGGAATGTTCTACATTACTGCAATCCAGGAGATACTGTGGATAGAACAAGACATTGCATTTATTACAGCTGTAGTGCGGAAATGCACGAATTCGGTTGCAGTTTCTTAGTCAATAAACGACTGCGAAATCTTGAAGATAGGAGCAAACTTTTTTAGAATCGTTACATACTGATCGAGGTTTTAAATAAGGTGATGGATGCCCTATGGATGGATGGATGGATGTCCTATCGTGCTATTCAATCTGCTAATACAGAATATTAGGCATTATTTACGATAAAATGTCATGCTGACGACATTGATATCATTGGCCGCATTTGACAAATTGGAAAGGAAGTCGAGGATCATGGGCCTAAAAGTTAACGAGGACATGACGAAATTCCTGATTGCGAGCATTAAAACATTACAACGTCCTGAACAGCGCATACACATGGGAGACAAACAATTTGATGTTGTAAATGACTTAAGAGCGCAATTAGCAGCAATAATGATGTCAGTTTGGAGATCAAACGGAGAATAACACTAGCAAATAGGTGCTACTTTGGACTCAGTAAGCAACTAAGGAGCAAAGTCCTTTCCGGACGGACGAATGTAACACTCTACACACACTTATCTTACTTATTCTTATCTACGGCACTGAAAGAAAAATCCTACCTAAGATCTATGGCATAATACGTGACGATGATACCTTCCGAATTCGGACGAATAATGAGCTCTATGAACTCTATGCGGACAAAAGTGTAGTAAAACGCATTAAAGTTAAGAGGTTGCGCTGGCTTGGACATGTATGGCGATTAAAGAATCATGAACCAATAGTGGGTATAACACGGAAAAAGGGCCACATAAATACCAGAGAGAACTGGCGCCAGCACGCGGAGAACAGGACAGGAACAGTTCTATTTGGCTTCAGACTGAAACCGATCCACTATTATACTTAATAACCATATAAAGTAAAGTAAGTAACCTGTAAAAGTATGGAATGGAATTTAATGGTAAAAACTCCGATTAAATAATGTCCATAAAAACCCCAGTTGCATCACATTCTATATCGCTAGAATCTCCGTCTGAAGAAGTCCTATATTCCTATCAGCATCTGCATACACCACAAACAGTTTAGAATCCAAACCAATCCTGTCTATTTGGTAACTCTATCGGAGGCATTACCCCAAAGTCTAGTGTCGAAATTCTACGTTCTGAAATTCCAATGGTAGAATTATTAGAATAGTGTCGATCTTCATTTAAATTGTTCGTGTGAACATCTTAGTAAATACATTCACTATTGATATCCATGAAACTAAAGAGAGGTTCTTAAGTAGAGATTGGCCGTAGTTTAGACTGAGTTTTTCAGGTTCGGACTTCTTTAGCTTCCTATCAACAACTGAATACTCCGAAAACAGTGTGTAATATAGAGGTTAAACGCAACTACTTGAATATTTGTATATTTCTACGTTCAGTTTAGAATCCAAACCAATCCTATCTATTTGGTAACTCTATAGAAAGTGTTACCCTGAAGTCTAGTGTCGAAATTCTATGTTCTGAAATTCCAATGGTAGAATTATCATAATCGTGTCGATCTTCATTTAAATTGTTCGTGTGATCATCTTAGTAAATACATTTACTATTGATATCCATGAAACTAGAGAGGGGTTCTTAAGTAGAGATTAACCATAGTTTAGATTGAGTTGTTCAGGTTGGGACTTCCTTAGCTTTCAATGAACAACTGAAAATCTCGTGTGGCCATTCCGAATTTAACTCACGAAGACTCATGGAGTCTTGGTATGTATATTATTTGTTTCGGTCCATAAAACCATGCTCTGAAATTGGAAATTAAATGTGCGGCCTCCGGTAGGCTTATAGCTATTGTTGTAGTCTGTTAGATCGGAGGTCGCTTGTTTGATTCCCACCTGAGCCACTTATAAGGCCCGTTGGATGCCTAGATGTGTTTCTTCAGATTTGATGTTACATACATCTTCTTTTCAAACTAACACACTAAGTTTATTCATTGTTGTGATCCATCAAGCTATTGATCTTTATGTCGAGAGTGGAGTTGTTTTGGTCTCCAGCATAATGTTGCAATATTCTTCCGAAGATGCACTGTGCAATTGTAATTTCCATGCGTACTTACATTTAGAATACATTGTTTAGTTTAAACACAAATAGTTGATGGGATGATATTATTTTCTTTTTCATTTTCTTTGTGTTAAAAAATGATTAAGGTTTCAGACGTAAAGATCCAAATACTACAGGTATGTATTTGAATACATGTGTAAGCGCACCAAGTATTTAAACGCTTTAGCTTTTCATTTTTTTTTATAAAAAAAAAGTATACAAAATACCTTTGGATTTGTGAGTGTAGGTTTCTTACTTATTCTTTCATTATTAAAGAAGTACTTGGAATTTGAGTACCTAGAACAATATAATTATATTAAAAGAATTTAATAAGAAGCGAAACAAAAGCAAAGAAAATAGAACTCACATACTGCAACTACAACTAATGCTTGCTGACATCGGTTTACATTAGAGCTGTTCTTCAAAAATAGGTTTATTTTAACAGGATTTGGTTATACACGCAATTAAGAGCGTAAACCTTTTTCTAATTAGGTATATTATTTCTTTAGCTTTAAATGTTCCTCTAAAACATAATCAAGAAAAAAAATATTTTATTTTAAGGGCAGGTGTAATGTTCACACTCACACATATACAACATAAGACTCATAGTAAAGGGATTAGTGGAATTTCGCGCTATGTTGCACATTCAGTATTAAGTGCAACTGCATTACATACATTGTTTCGTATAAACTTACATATACACAGATACAGCAAAATTCTACATACAATGGCATTTAATATAAAACAATAAGTATTTGCACTTAATATACACACTCACACCTAGTATTAATAGTTTTAGTTTGTAGCCAGTCAGCCAATTGAAATGCTGTTGTCATTAAACAATATTAAGTAAATTAAGAAGGTAATCATATCAATTTGTATCATTCTAAGAACAAGTACAATGTACAAGAAAGACATACTGGCAGACATAAAGATAAAGAGACAGCTGAAGATTAGTTTAGTTAAAGCTTATTATTTGATGTGGTGGAATTTATGTGAAAATTCTTCCTTCATTCATAATAACATCAGTTCATAATTAGGCCTACCCTCCATGTAACTCCTTCAGTAAAAAATGTTACGTTTGTCATAGACAGAGAAAAACTTTGTAATTACTTGTATTTGAATTACGTTTAAGTACTCTAATAATGGCTTACATACGATCATATACATATATAAACAAGTAAGAAATTACAGTCGGCCGAGGCCGACCATATAATACCCTACACCTGTTACAAAAATAAAATGTGATTTAGTTTTCATAATAAAGCATTGTAGTTGAATTGTACCTTGCCTCAGATATACTTAAGCCATTTATTGTTGAATAAAATTGTGGACATTTAAGTCAAATTTTGAAGGGGGCTTTGTATAGGTACTATGGTCAAATGAGACCTATAATTATAAAATTCATGAGAGTCATCAAGGCTAGTAAAGCACTTGGTTTTGCAGCTTTTTGTTGAGATACGATTATATTAAACATAATTATGAATTTAAAAGACCTATTCGTCGGGTTGGGGGCTAGGTGAAATAATGGACCGATGTTAACCATTTTCAATAGGCTTCGTCCCAGGGACAATAGAAGATCATGTAAAAAATTTCATTGAATTATCTTCAAAATTGCGACCTGTAGTTTGATTACAAGATTTACATGGACGGACGGACATAGCTAAGTCGACTCAGAAAATATTTCTAAGCCGATTGGTATACCAATATTATTGTGCGTTACAAACATCAGCACAAACCCAATATACCCTCCCCATTAAAGTGGTGTAGGGTACAAACATTATAAATATTCAAAAAAATAAACAGAAAGTTATTTGTTTATGGTTTAATCGTCGTATGTCGCAAATTTTTTTCACTGATTTGTTTTTATTTCAAAACTATTTATGTAGTTAAAAAATTTTTATGACATATAACGCTACGATATCGATTTTGAATTGGACAATTATTAATTTTAATTTGTTTTAAGTTTGGAATATAAATAAATTAAAATAATTTCGTTGTTACAGCTCTGTAAACAACCTACCCCAGCAAAAAATAGTGCTTCCTCGGAAGCAGATTTGTAAGGCAGAGAGCAGTTGTTACTGCTTGCACTTGTTATGAAAGAATATATGATTTTTATATGGGATTCCTCTCGTAGAGGCTCTGCCTAAGGAATCCAAAATGTGCCTATTTCATATTGTTAAAATTGCGCTGATTTCAGTTATTAATATTATTTTTCAACACTGAACATTGATTTAAATTTAGAAAGATGCAAAAATTAAGTGATTTTAGAGCTGTTGAGAAGCAAATTTCTACACCACAAACAGTAATTGCTGAATATATGCCTTCCAAGTTAAAGATGCAGTAGTTATATTTATTGCTTCCAAATCAAGAATATTTTTTGCTGGGACTTGAAGTTGTTTTCGTTCTGGTCTCAAAATACTAGCTTTCGTTGCTGATCGCTGCCGTTTCGTTGCTAAGTTTCGTTACCGATTTCAAGAACGAATTATTTTCCGGTGCTAATGTGTGGAATTTCCTTTTCGATGGTAAACGAAATTTTTAACTCCCAATTTAGTTAGTTAGTTAGTTAGTTAGTTAGTTAGTTAGTTAGTTAGTTAGTTAGTTATTTAGTTAGTTAGTTAGTTAGTTAGTTAGTTAGTTAGTTAGTTAGTTAGTTAGTTAGTTAGTAGTTAGTTAGTTAGTTAGTTAGTTAGTTAGTTAGTTAGTTAGTTAGTTAGTTAGGTTAGTTAGTTAGTTAGTTAGTTAGTTAGTTAGTTAGTTAGTTAGTTAGTTAGTTAGTTAGTTAGTTAGTTAGTTAGTTAGTTAGTTAGTTAGTTAGTTAGTTAGTTAGTTAGTTAGTTAGTTAGTTAGTTAGTTAGTTAGTTAGTTAGTTAGTTAGTTAGTTAGTTAGTTAGTAGTTAGTTAGTTAGTTAGTTAGTTAGTTAGTTAGTTAGTTAGTTAGTTAGTTAGTTAGTTAGTTAGTTAGTTAGTTAGTTAGTTAGTTAGTTAGTTAGTTAGTTAGTTAGTTAGTTAGTTAGTTAGTTAGTTAGTTAGTTAGTTAGTTAGTTAGTTAGTTAGTTAGTTAGTTAGTTAGTTAGTTAGTTAGTTAGTTAGTTAGTTAGTTAGTTAGTTAGTTAGTTAGTTAGTTAGTTAGTTAGTAGTTAGTTAGTTAGTTAGTTAGTTAGTTAGTTAGTTAGTTAGTTAGTTAGTTAGTTAGTTAGTTAGTTAGTTAGTTAGTTAGTTAGTAGTTAGTTAGTTAGTTAGTTAGTTAGTTAGTTAGTTAGTTAGTTAGTTAGTTAGTTAGTTAGTTAGTTAGTTAGTTAGTTAGTTAGTTAGTTAGTTAGTTAGTTAGTTAGTTAGTTAGTTAGTTAGTTAGTTAGTTAGTTAGTTAGTTAGTTAGTTAGTTAGTTAGTTAGTTAGTTAGTTAGTTAGTTAGTTAGTTAGTTAGTTAGTTAGTTAGTTAGTTAGTTAGTTAGTTAGTTAGTTAGTTAGTTAGTTAGTTAGTTAGTTAGTTAGTTAGTTAGTTAGTTAGTTAGTTAGTTAGTTAGTTAGTTAGTAGTTAGTTAGTTAGTTAGTTAGTTAGTTAGTTAGTTAGTTAGTTAGTTAGTTAGTTAGTTAGTTAGTTAGTTAGTTAGTTAGTTAGTTAGTTAGTTAGTTAGTTAGTTAGTTAGTTAGTTAGTAGTTAGTTAGTTAGTTAGTTAGTTAGTTAGTTAGTTAGTAGTTAGTTAGTTAGTTAGTTAGTTAGTTAGTTAGTTACAAGTACTCTAAAGGAGGTGTATCACAAATTATAAAATTGCGTTTCCGTACCAGGATATCGTGGCGTTATTAATTTTTGTGATTTGTAGGGTATTACAATGATTGTCTTTATTTATTTTTATTACAAACTTGAAAAATATCGCACCTATAAAAAATCATGTATTAATAAACAAAATCTTGACACACCCACACTAGAAAATCGCATTTAATAACAATAATAAAGATGAGAGTTTTTAATAAATACAATGACAGCAACTACAATTATGGGAGAATAAATAACGTTAAATTATTAAAATAAAATATTTTGTTATCAATTTTTTGTTTACTAAATATTAACAATAGTGATTTTTTGTTATTATGTATTTAATAGGTATTTATGTAATTACTGGTAATTTTATTTAAAATTTAAATAATAAATTTATATAAATGATATCTAACGATATTTGGAAACAGTAATTTGGATCAGTTTAAAAAAAATTAAATTAAGTATTTAATAGATAGACTTTTAACAAAAATTTTCAAGTGAACACAGTTTATGTATACTTTTGCATTATGCAATTATTAATTATTGTTAACTCTTAACAAAACTACCAAAAAATTAACTAAATATAATTTTTTGAAATATATTTTTTTTTGCAATTTTTTTTTTAGGTTTTTTGTTTAGCACAACTATTTTTATATGTTTTATGAGTATGTGACAGGAAGATTTTTTTTACACAAGTCAATTTATTTATTTAATTGGTCAATTAAGATCAAATTAATTGTCAAAAACCAGTATATACCAGTTGCAAATGGTTTTTGTTGTATTAAAGAAATCATTGAAACGTGTCGTCTTTTTTATTGCCTCAATATAGTGATCGATTAATTGGTCGTTGAAAAGAAATATGTATACTTTTTATGACTATAACAGTTTTTTGCTAGTTTTTTTTTTAAAAAAAACTTTTACTATTTTTAGAACTGCTATAACTACATATACTATATTAATAATAATAAAAACAAAATAATTAATTGAATTGGTTTTTATTTTAAGTTTGCCAAAAAAATTAGAGAGGCATCATATTAAACTTTTTCGGAACCTCAACAATCATTTAATCCAGTAAAAATACAGTTAAATATCATTGCAAATGGCAGGTAAACTACTTCATATCACATATTTTGTCAGACAATTCTATGAGTATCTAGAATATATTACTTTTGTTTCCATGTGTTTTAAAAAATAAATATAAATTAAAATATTTGAAATAAAATATCTCTTGATCTAAAACGGATAACCTACACGTGTAAGTGTATTTTTATATAATTTAAAATGAATGTTATTAACTAATTAAAAAAACGTTTTTGTTGCAGATGTTTAAATTTTTGATGCATAACAAAGCTGAGCGAATTCAGATTTTAAATAGAACCATAAAAAGTCAACAGCCAAATAGTTTGAGTAATAAATCTCGAACGATAAAACTCTACTCGTGTTTTAAAAACAGGTACAAGTTGGTTTTTAATTAAAAAATATTATATATTTGGTTTTTGGTAGCAACAATACAACTGTCATGAGTAAACAGAAATTATGATTGAGGTTTTTGAAAATCAACTTCATTAAATTAAAAACAACAAAAACCAAATGGAATAATACAACAAAAAAAAACAATATAAAGACAGAATTCAATAAGATCATAAATATTGTACCTGTCTTCATACCCTCGTCTTTCCAATCTTCGTAAGTTAGTGCAGCAAGTGTGTTTTTGTTGTACGCATGCATTTTACAACTAAAAGTGTCAATATTCATTAAAAGTGATCAAATATCCTTTAAAAATTGTTTTCAGTCTACAATACAAATCCAACAAAATTGCAAAAATTGTTTTATTTTTTTTCACTTAACAAAGGGAGAAGAAACAACAATTAAGTAATCTTTTCGTATTGTTGACAATTTACTCTGGCATGCCAATCCATTGTATACCATTACCCTTGAAGGGCGTTGTTTTTTACCTGCTTCTGTTCTGTTTTAGCTTTCTTTCGCCTTACAGATAATTAATTATACTCACTCGTCGAACAGATTGGTTTTGGTGATCATTTCGAATTGATGTCAGAGAGAAAACAAAAAAAACACAGTTTATTGTCAAAGACCATATTGTTTACAGATTGTTTTTTTGTACCCTTCGAGGTATTGTTTTCAAAAAAAAAAAGATTAAAATCTTTTGAAGAATTGTTTAAAAAATAAGGCAGAATCTTTAGTTTTTTTTTAAAAAAGGTATGCATCGAGTATGATCAGTGCAAGCTTACACATACATACATTGATTCTAATGTTCAATCATTTAACAAAAAGGCATGATCAAGCAATTTTTATTATTTTTTAATTTTTTTTCTTTTTTATGATTGAGTTGTGTTTTGAGTGTGTGTGTTAAAATAAAAATTAATCAATCTGATATGTGACAAAAGAACAACAACTCTCTGCTACTCACTCTTTAACACTAGTTGGTTTCAACAATAGCTGGGATTATTTTTAAAAATTACATCTTAGCCAAAAATTTTGGTATTTTTCCATTACTTGTAATAGTAATAGATAGATTGCCATCATTTAGTTGCAAACTAAACAAAATTTTAAGCCTAGAGATTCTGAGACCTCTTTAGTTTCTAAAACGATATCTCCATGTCCATCAGTATGTCTGTTGATAGTACAATAGGGCTAGATAGATATATCTGTTAAAGGTTCTAAAGGTAATATAGAATGGGATTTTGGAGGGTTACGTTAGGTAAGGTATATAGAAGAATGTATACTACTACATCAAATCCGATGAAATACACCTAGGCCGCTATCGGGCCTGTTGTGCGCTCCTTTTAATGGAAAATGTTTGTTGGTAAAAACCCCTTCACTGACTGTATTACCATCCGTTGTTCCGAAACTCAGTTTCCAGGTAATTCATAAGAATTTCAGGAATAATGTCACTCCCAAGATATTTGAATATAATTTCGACAAAAACTTGACAATACCAAATAAATTGCTCCGGAGTAACACTGTCCACTCTACATGCTATACATTCATCTGAATTCGACCGACCAATTTTGTATAGTTATGCCCGTATATACTAACTCATTATCTTGCTTATTTTGAGTAGGTTTCTCATTCTGCTCTCGTTTGGGTTAATTTACGTATTCCGTTATTGCTTGGACTTCTGTCTAGAAGCAAGTGTTGTGATTACATAAACGGGTTTCAGGGTCATCAATATATATTGCTGTAATTTATCGCTCCAGTTTAGAGGCATCAGTGTAGCAACGGATTTCTACGCGTATTTGCTCTAATGTTCCATTTGATCAATAAATTCTATCTGGCATCAGTGTTTCAAAGTTTCCGACATAGTTCTGTGTCTAGTATGCGATCGGTATGATTGTGTATAGCCTTCAAATGTGTCCAGCATACATTGATGATACGTCCTATAATCGCTTTGGTCAGTTTGCCGTCTCATATCTTATATATGTTTCAATGGGTGGAATATCTTGCAACGTTTCAAGAGCTCGTATAACCAAATATACCTAAACAACATATACGCTGAACTCCCTGTAGTAGTTTGATATTACACTTTTTGTCCAAAGAAGTTCACCAGATTGTTGAAGTATAAGTTAGCATTAAAAAAAACAAGTAAGAGAGTTATATACGGCTATTCCGAATCTTGTATACCCACCATCAAATCATATAAATAAACTTTGATATTTTGGATATTATATTATTATATATCGATATTAATGAGAACATCAGGGTAATATTTGAAAGAGGTCCATTAATGGACAGTGCTCTTTCGAATTAAAAATATTGATTTATATAGAGAGTAGGGTTATTTATACATATGTATATGAACCAATTCTCAAAAAAGTCGGTAGTAAGATT
Organism: Lucilia sericata; assembly: GCF_015586225.1. NCBI lineage: Eukaryota > Metazoa > Arthropoda > Insecta > Diptera > Calliphoridae > Lucilia > Lucilia sericata. The sequence goes on along the minus strand of NW_023994359.1, from coordinate 303,547 downwards.
TCAGTTCCTAATTTATTTCAAATTTCATAGATCTACTTGTATTTTTAAGATAGTAATGAGCATTAAAGTAATTTTCTTAAAGGGACCTTATACGGGTTAGGGTTCATTATGGACCGATCCTCATAAAATATGGTAGAAAGATTTTAGCTCAAAATTAGTTTATGTCGAATTGCATTGCGGTATTCGTATTTTTCGCGTTGTAGTAATTTTCTGAGGGTGAATTTATAAGGGGTGGGGTTATTATGGACTGATCCTCATAAAAATTGGAAGAGAGATTACGGTTCCTAACTTATTAGTGTCGAATTTCATCGCTGTACTCACATTTTTAAGCCAGTAATGAGCGTTAAAATAATTTTCTGATGATGACCGATCCCCACAAAAATTTGTAGAGCGATGTTAGCTCATACAAATAAGGCCTGATCCACAAATAATTTGGTAGTGAGATTTTGGCTCCTATAAAACTTACTTCTGTGAAATTTCGTGTTTAAGTTTAATGAGCGTTAAAGTAATTTTATGGAGAGGACCTTATATGGGGGGTAGGGTCAATTATGGACCGATCCACATCCAATTCGGTGGAAGGGTTTTAGCTCCTAAGATACTTTCTTATGTCAAATTTCTTCACTATACTCGTATTTTTAACCCAATAATGGGCGTTAAAGTCATTTTCTGAAGGGGACCTTATATGGGGGGTAGGGTCAATTATGGACCGATCCACATAAAATTTAGTAGAGAGATTTTTGCTCGTATAAAACTTATTTCTGTGAAATTTCATCGCTATAGTCATATTTTTAAGCATTAAGGTAATTTTATAGAGGGGACCTTATAAGGGTGGTAGGGGTAATTACGGACCGATCCTCATAAAATTTGGTGGAGACATTTTGGCTCGTATAGAACTTACTTCTGTGAAACTTCTTTGCTATAGTCGTATTTTTAAGGCAGTAATGAGCGTTAAAGTCATTTTCTGAAGGGGACCTTATATGGGGGGTATGAACCGATCCACATAAAATTTGATGGAGAGATTTTGGCTCGTATAAAACTTACTTCAGTGAAATTTCATCGCTATAGTCGTATTTTTAAGCCAGCAATCAGCATTATGGTCATTTTCTAAAGGGAATCTTATATGAGGGGTAGGGTCAATTATGAACCGATCCACATAAAATTTGGTGGAGAGATATTGGCTTGCATGAAACTTATGTGTGTCGAATTGCATAGCTATATTCGTATTTTTAAACCAGTAATCAGCATTATAGTCATTTTCTAAAGGGGACCTTATATGGTCCTATGTCCGCCATAATTCAGAATTTTATTTCAGAAGTCAAAAAACTGACCTATGCGAAATTTTGTGCATTGGTATCTTCTTGCTTGCGAGAAGATTGATTTCCTTCGTCACCGAATGAACCTTGCGGCCTCTCAGTTGAGTCCAGACATTCTGAGCCTCGTCAGCACTTCTATGTAAGTAGTTTGGATATTTTCCCCTTAGAAGTAATACGACATTGTCTGCAGATATAGACAGATCTAATTTCTTTCTCAGTTAGGACGCTAGTAATGGTGGTTACCCAGTATAAAAGGGACCAAGTGACATCCTTTTCACTTAGAAGTAAAAAACGAATCTAATTTCATTCTAAAAGAACAAAATGCCACGCTGTGGTGTACCTCGAAATACCCATTACCTGATCGTTATATCGTATATCTTGCATCCAGTTATGGCACACCTGGTCACTATAAAGCAGTTCTAAGGATTGTATAAGAAAATCAGTGTACAAGTTTTTAAAGGCACCTTCGATATCATTGCAGAACGATAGTGTATACAGTTTGCTATCGAAGGATTTGCCTATAGAGTAGACAACTTTATTCAACGCGTTTTTGAACAAAAGTCCAATTTAGTTCTTTGGAGTTTATACCTGTAAATTTCTTTATGATCATGAATTACTGTTTACAAATTGCAGGAGGTCAAAATTTCACGTATACCTTTCGTACTAAAACTGAGAATCATTAATTGCGATAAAAATAAATGTATTACGACAACCCGAGACGAGATCATTTATGATTCGATATGAAGAGAGTGTTGGTTGAAAAACGTCCAGAATATGTGACCGGATATGGAAGCATAAGATTGTATTAAAAAAGTGTTAATAAAGAAGTGGTTGGCAAGTTTTTGTCTCACTAGCCTTATAGTCCATTCCAGAACATTCTATCTCTCTCTGGGATTTTTTTACTCAAAGCGGATGAACTTTTCAAATCTTTCTATATGCGATCAAAACTATTATAAACCTTATTTGGAGCTCAAACTTACATATGTCATATGTATATTTTTCTAATCAATCACATCTCTTTAAAATCTCCACAAAAAATCTTTTTCATACCACTGTGAAACCTTTTTAAAATAACGTAAACAATATTTTCAAACCGATCATATATTTGATGATATTGTTGGTGTTGTTGTTGTGGTAACCCGCTGTGTATATCTTAAGAATTGTTTTTAATACTTTACTGTATTTTTCTTTAATTCTTCTATAAGATTATCTGTATATTTTCAAGTTGCCATTAACATGAAAACAAAATTTGAAAACCATAAATTGTCATTGTTACATTGAAGATGGTTTCTAATGATAAATGATGAGGCTTGAGGTTGATGATCATCATGCTGATGATGACGATATTGGAACAAATTGTTGTAAACAAATAGAGTTCAAAAGAGAATAGAAAAAAGTATTATGGGGGAATAAAAAAAACGAAAGAGTTTTTAAGAAATATACTACATAAAGTTTGGGTTTGAAAAAAAAATAAATATAAAAATAGAAAATAAAAGTTAATACTTCATCATTATGTAGGTAATTTCTCAATAAACCTTTTAGATCTTTTATATAGAAAATTCAAAATAAAACAAATTATAAACGTGATGCGATTTTAAATTATCTATTTTTTTCAAATTTCTTTTATAGCTTCAAGACAACAATAATAATAAAAAACTAAATTTAATTTCTTGCTATCAAGCTACTTTTAGTTTGAAAGGTGTGACTTAATTGTTTGTTTTTATCGTAATTAATTTTTTTTATTATTTTTATTTTTTATATTTTTATTAATTAATTTAAATTATTTTTAGATTTTTAACAAAATGTATGCTCATTTTATAAAAATTAGAATGTTTACCCAACTAAAACTTTAATTAACAGGTAAGGGGTTTAAATGCTAAAATTTACTTACACAATAGCATTTTAAGTCATAATCATAACATGGTAACGTCATTGGAGGCAAGTACTTACCACAATCGCTTTCAAGTAATTAGAAAAATCAGTCAATGTAATCGTGTGAATTATAGTACTTCTATGCAATCAGAATGATATGTAGTAGTTATAAAAAGTATGTTAATAGGTAAGTGGTTACTACTTGGTTCGTACGGTCTCCGTGTAAACCAGCCGGTGCTTTTAATAAAACCGATCATGTTTATTAGTGACACATCTCTGAGACAGTCTAGATCATGGAAAATAGCTCTACCAAGATAGAGTAGTCTGTGCAGTCACGTAGAAGGTGTTGTAACGATTCCACTTCTTCTTCGTCTAAGCTGCTTCTACAGTAGCCCATACGTTCCGTCATATCTCCAATGCCCAGTAATTATACCAGTTAGAAGCCTAATCGAGTTCTTACTAAGAGACAAGCGAGTCCTAGTCCTATCTGTTGTCAAAGTGGGCCAGAGCAGTCTCGATATTCTACAAGTGGTGATATATGACCACCTGAGTTCCGTCTCACTCAGATCCCATTCATCTATCAGTTTTAATAGGGTCATCAGGAGAGTGTGAATATCCTTTTGCGCAAGGGTTAAGTCCAGGGACGTCCCTTTTGTTGCGCATTCATCAGATATTTCATTTCCCCGGATGCCCTCATATCCTGGAACCCATATCAACGCCAATGATTGAATACAATTAAGAAGACATTTCGACTTAATAACATTGGAGTGATTGATTGATTGATGCAAGGCTGTCCAAGTATATATGTATAGACGAATTTTCGAGATTTAGTTTCCGGATTCTTCTCGTGGCTATATAGATGACATATATCTCTGCCAGAAGGGCCGTGCAGGTGTCAGGTAGTCGAAGAGACAGTAGAAGATTTAGTTTTTCGGAGAAGATTCCCTATCCTGTGCCCCTTTCTGTCTTTGAGCCATCAGTATAGATTGAGATCACGTCGTCCCTTAGGACAGTATTCGCCTTTTAAATATAGTATATATCTTGTTGGTATTATGGTCTTGAATGATCTATTAAAATTCAGTGAAGATAGAATGTAGTCTGTTTCCTGATTGGCCTACCTATCTTTTGTAGGATGGCGCCATGACCAATGCGGTCGTGCTTCAATTCGTTCCACTGTTTAAGTCGTAGAGCAGATTTAGCAGAAATGCATTTCTTCTAAATCTGGGAGTGATGTCTAGCATCGTCTCTAGACTAGCCTGAGTGGTGGAGCTCAAACAGCCAGTGATTGCAAGACATGCTAATATTTGTACTTTGTTTAGAATAGAGAGATAAGTCTTGGTATCCACCGCTCTCCACCAAACAAGAGCTCCGTAGGTCAAAATAGGTCTTATGACCGCGGTGTACATTCAGTGCACAATTTATGGTTTAAGACCGCATCTTTTCCCAAAGGTTTTCTTACATATATAGAAGGCACATAAGGCCTTCTTCATTCGACTCTCAGCATTACGTTTCTACGTGAGCTTAGAGTCTAAGATTACTCCAAGATATTTGGCTTCGCTTGAGGTGTTCAAAATGGTACCATCCAAAGGCGGAGGTCTGAATTCTGGAATTTTGTACCTCCTGGTGAAAAGAACCAGTTCAGTTTTGGCCTGGTTGTCACCCAGACCGTTTTCCTTGGCCCATGATAGTAGAACGCTGAGGGCTAATTCCATGAGTTCACTTATTTTGGGCAGAAATTTCCCTTGAATAAGAAACAAAATGTCGTCAGCATATGCGACTACTTTGAAGCCCATCCTACTGAGTCTGAAAAGTATTTTATTTACGACAAGATTCCACAGGAGTGGAGAGATGACACCAACTTGTGGTGTGCCCCTTGTCACTACTTTCCTTGTCTTGCCAATACCTATATTAGAGTTAATGGCCCTACTCTTAAGCATGTTTTCTGTCCAATTTTTTATCCGCTGATCAACACCTAAGTCACCTAGTCCATCGACTATTGCGGATATATTAACGTTGTTAAACGCACCCTCAATGTCTAAGAAAGATGCCATAACATATTCTTTTATGCCTAGTGCCTTCTCTATAGTGCCGACAACGTCATGTAAGGCTGCCTCCACCGACTTCCCTTTCAGGTATGCGTGTTGTGCCCTACAGAAATTATCAGGAGAGATGATGTTCTTGACATGGATGTCGACTAATCTTTTCAATGTTTTCAATAAAAACGTTGACAGACTGATCGGCATATAGCCTTTGGCGGTACTATGGTTTACTTTTCCCGCTTTGGGGATAACTACCACTGTAACCTCTCTCCATACTTTAGGAATATATCCTGTTTCCAGGCTGCTCCTAAATTTCATAATTAGTCATGGCATGAAGCATGCCATCGCGAAGTTAAACTTTTTCTTGTTATATGGTTCAGTGTCATAACGTCCACGAACGTTACGACATTTGTGAAAACCTGTTTGGACCCTATATGGCTTTTAAAGGAAGACATTATGGTTCTACGTGCAATATTTCATGGGTTTTAGTATAACAAAGTTTAGATTTTCAATAATACTTAGTAATAGAAATTCTTCATTATTTTAAAAAATAACTTCTTCATACAATTCCTTTCAGACAGACCTGATTTCATGCAAAAACCGCTTAAAATTTCCCATCCATTGAATTCATTTCTAATAAAAACAATTGTATATAAACATTTATGTATAAAATAATTTAAAAATTTAAAATTTTTCATATGTATATTTGGCATAATAATGAAGACGTTTGACAACAGTTGCGGTTAATCAACTTAAGTTTTCTGTGCCAAAATAACAAAAACAATATTTTGCTAAAATAAAATAATAACAAAAAATTGTTTATATTTGCATATTTATATATAGTATTGAAAAAAATGTTTATTTTATAGGCTAGTATTTGTATTATTCACAGATTTTGATTGCAAATTTTATATATTTATATTTCTTTAAAAAATTATGTGTTTTTTTCTTTTTAAAACAAATAAATGATTTGATATAAACAAATAAATAATTTTTTTATGGTTTTTAAAGAATATTATAAAAACAAAATATTTAATTAAGTGCTGTTTTAGGTATTTGGCTGTCAATCAATATCACGTGGTTTTCATTTAAATCAATAGCAAATTTGTAGAAGAATTAAAATTTGATTAAGCATAAAAAATATTATTTAAAACAAATATAAGTTCTAAAATAAAATTATAAAAAAAACGTGACCTAGCATAATGAAATTTCTATTTTAATTAAATTTTAAATAAAAACGAATTTGTGTCAAAAAATAATCATAAATTGTATTTATTATTATGTCGCTGAATACATAATTAACAAAATTTGTTTATTTATCACACCGGAAAAAATTTGATGGATGAAATGTTTTTTATGCCAAATAACAACAACAACAAAATAATAAAAAAAAAATTAAGAAAAAAATTGATGATCTCATATTCATAAATACTGACTAAAGTTATTGATGGTTTATAACAGGGATAATATCCATAAGAATGAACTATTTATTAAACCAAAAATAAGTAAGAGTGTTATATTTGGCTATGCCGAATCTTATATACCCACCATCAAATCATGTGCCACATATTTCAAGTCAATTTCGGAAAATTTGTCCAATAAAACTTGTTTATTGGCATTTTAAAGCAAGCTATGAACATTATAGTAATACTTTGAAGGTAATCTTAAATGGAGTGAAGGGTCAGTTGTGGCCCGGTCCTTATAAAATGAAGCGGAAAGATTTTAGTAATTTTTTGAAGGGGACCATGGGGGTAAGGTGAAATCGCGGGTCTATCAAACAAACTACATCGACTAAAAATATTTGCGCAAAACTTCAGCTCTCTAGCTAGTCTCGGTTGGACTCTATCATGTTTTCAAAAGACAGAAGGACGGTCGGACGGACATCATCTTAGAATCTAATAAAGACTCAGAATATGTATACATATACTTTTATGAGTTTTAGATCAATATTTCGATGTGTTACAAAAGGAATGACAAAAACAATTCACCCGCCATCTTGGGTAAAATAAGCCTTTGAGTTATTTCATAATAATCAAACGGAATGATCTAGAGGGTTAAAATTTGCCACACATTTCAAGTGAATTTCGGAAAATTGTCCTATAAAACTTGTTTATTAGAATTTTAAAGCAAGTTATGAACGTTATAGTAATATTTTGAAGGTAATCTTAAATGAAGGGTAGGGTCAATTGTGGTCCGGTCCTTATAAAATGAGGCGGAAAGATTTTAGTTCATTATCAAACAAGTTATGAGCGTTATAGTATTTTTCTAATAAAGACCTCATAGTAGTGTCAATTATAGGTCCAATTCTTATAAAATTAAGTGGGCGTATTTTGGTTCCGATAAACATATAACCCAAAATCACCCTAACAAATTTTATGAGGATCGCTCCATAATTGACCCTGTAAGGTCCCTTTCAGAGAATCACAATAACGCTCATTACTGGCTTATAAATACGAATATAGCAATTAAGTTTGACGTAAGCATGTCACTGGCTAGCCAAAAACTCTCTACCAAATTTTATGTGATTCGGTCCATAATTGTTAATGACTACACACCGGTCTAAAAAAATTTAAGAAAAATTTTATGAAAAACGGTTAATAATTCACCCTACCTTTCATATACGATCCTCTTCAGTAAATTAGATGAGTAATATCTCCCTGATGTTTATAGGAGAGTATTCCTTTTACGGTATACGGTTTATTATACCCACCATATATTAGACTCGGCATAGACGAATATAACACTCTTACTTGTTCCCTTATCGAGTCGTTTTCCTGATAAGACTGTATTAAACATTTGTTTTTTGCCAAATTATTGGCAAAAAGTACCAGCCTAATGTATATTTTTTAATTTTTTTTTAAATAAATAAAAAAAAAAATTAAATAAACTTAAATTTTGGAAAACAATTTGTAACATTTAATTGCTTTTAGGAGTGTACCAGTAGTATACCAACTTTAACAATAACTTTACAGGTAAATACATTAATTTAAAGTACAATATTTATTTAATATATTCACTTTACGTATTTAATAAATAAATGTTGGTGTTTTATTTTTTTAACATAATTTATGAGATAAAAAATATTATAAACCAAATTCAACAAGCAAATCGTTAATATCAACAATATACTATGTGTAGATGTGTTACCATTGCATGTACTTAAGTTAAATCTTTTCAGTTTAAAATTTTATGAAAATTACTTATAAATTAAGGCTTGTTTGTTTGTATATTTGGATATGTATGTGAACTTAACTAAAAAGAATATTAATTAAAATGAAATACGCAACATAATTTTATAGTTTTTATGTCAAGTTTTTTTTTCTTTCTTTACACACATTTCCAAAGACAAAATTTAACAAAAAACCAAACTGAATAGAAAACATGAAAATGTCTAAATAAAACACATCATCAGTATGCTACACGCGACATTAACACCTACATTCGACAGATAGCGAGAGAGACTTTTATGGGAAGTTGTTTTGAAAAACAAAACAAATCCAAACAATAAACTAAACAAACTTGAAAAACAAATTCTCATTACGCCGCTTTGATGAACACCATTTGCTTAATTATACTGTATTAACCCTTTTAGGGCTGATTTGTGGATCAAAATTGAGAAACGGAATACCGAACAATGATTAAGGAAGAGCTATGAAGGACGGTGTGGTCGGCCTAGAAGAACGTAGGGCTAATAGCTCACGATTCCAAGGGAAAACGGCTTCGGCGTAGGGGAATCGGACATCCCTTGAGAGCATTAATGTCGAAGTGCTTAACGTGAACACCTGCCCTGAGGGCCTTATTTCACGGTTGTCTTTTTCATCCACTGGGTAGACTTGAGAACGGTCTACAATGCGCCCCTGAATCCTACTATGAAGAAATCAGGTGGCAATTTTTGTATATGGCTGAGCCGGTCCATGTACAAGCACTTTGCTGAAGTACTCTAGCTACAATCTAACTTCTTGGCATAGTAGTCCCGTTGGGGAATAACAGGTTTAACCCCGACAAAAGAGAAGGTATTCGCTGGTTACAGGCGATAGAAGGGGCGGACCCGGCAACTGCCCACCAGATTAGTACCAGATTATGTGATGAGGAAACATGTCCTGTGGGGCCCTTGCTCAAGATGCACCAGTAAGAGGCAAGGAAATCAGAGGTTTAAGAGATTAATAGTTATAGACGAAAATGGAAATTAATATAGAGAGAGATTGATTATATTTTGAGGAAAGAGTCTTAGACTCGAAGAACCAACCGAAATGCCTAATAAAGGCGTTAAGTTTATCTAGTTTAATTCCAGATAACTTTGAAATGTCCTCCAAAAATCGATGTCTAAGGTATCGGAAACGGATATCCTCTAATGCTGGACATTGACATAGAAGATGGAGACGATTACCACGAGTCTAATAAACAGAAGTGCAAACTGATCGATCATGGAGGGTAACACAATCTGAAGTGTGAATCCAATACACTGTTCTCGATGCAGTGCTAACAGATCGATCCAGGACGGATACAAAATCATGTGCCATTAGTAATATTGCTGTCAGATACTTCAAAAAGAATTTAGGGCCTTACAAGGGACTTGATCACATAGTATTCGATTCTGCAGTGAATTTATGTCAGTAGACAAGTAAAACTGAGTGAACTGATGAGACTGTATGCTGTGTTAGGTAGTACCTGGACACTGAAATGTGATGAGATGGCGGACAAGACAGTGTTCGAGTCTAGTAGGTTGGATTGCGAAGCTTTATATTCACGATTTAATGCAAAAGCGCTTATTAGATTGAGAAGAAGTAGCCTAAGGACTATGATGGGATGTTTAATTAGTCATAGTTCAATTAGAGTTAGGGGGACAAAAATAATAAGTATGATGAAATATAAAGTAGTTTTGGGTTTAATACAATCTGGTATTGGAAATAGGTTCTGTTTTAGATTGCTAGACTATAGTGAGGATTATATAAAAGTGAAATACGATACTCTTTTATCGTGCTGCAAAATCTAAATAAATGGATTAAGACTTCTTTCTATAGATATATGTACATTATTGTAGCCTTACTTAACATAACCTAAGCATGATTTCTAGACTTTTAAAAATATGTCTCCCAAAAAGGGTTAATTATCATGCCCTTTTATGAAATACTTACTTAATACCAAATACAAAGTATAAATATTATTAGTCTTTTTTATTTAGAAAGAAAAAAATATATGGTTGATATTTAATTTGAATACGCCAGCGCACGTTTAATTCGTGATTTCTATTAAATGTATTTATTCAAATTGTTATTATTAATTTTATTTTTTATTAATATTATCATAGCAGAGTGTATAACTTTTAACGCCGTTATTTGTCCGTATTCATTAAACAAAAGTTCAAATACAAAAAAAATTTATTTTTCTAATTTATTCATAAATAAGTAAAAAAAAAAGTTCAAAATTAATACAAAGTTACTGTGTTGTTCATGTCGCACTCGCCTTGTGTCCGTCCATGTCACCATATTTGGCTCATCATCGTGTTTGTTTTCGTTGACAGCATTTGTTTTTTCACTCAATTTTTTCGATTGTTTGTTGTTTTTGTCTTTAATTTTAATCGTGCTGTGAATTAAATTGACAACTTAAGCATATTAAATTTTATTGTTATTATTATCATTATTATTTTTATTAGTACAGCCAGATATTCAAACATTGTAGTATTATTAATTTAATAAATATTAGTATTGTTGTCATTAAGTGACTATAACTTCTTTCAAACTTCTCTTGTTTGCATGTAATTGTATGAATGTACTTGTAAAAGGTGTCGCAAAATTTTAATTGAATAGAGAACAATGTAGTTTTTGCGGAGTTAAATGTTCTATAGGATCATCAAGCAGAATTCGAAAAAATTTCAAGATATTATTTCACAAGATCATAGTGTTAAATTTTAATTAAAACCAACTCTTTGATTTTCTTGAGATCACTCCCTTTAATGGATAAGCTGAGGAGGTAAAATAGTTAGGTGTCATCGTGGACCGGAAACTGAGATGGTAGCAACACTTCTAGAAAAATAAAATAGGCAACTGGTTCAGTATCAAATTATGTGAATTTGTCAATCTACTCTAGTAAACAACTTATCCAATAACTGTTACTTGGGTAGACCATACGATCTGACATTCGTCCAATTTTTCAGTGCGTAGTAAGTATGCCTAAAAGATGCCTGAATGAATTTCTATCGTGGGCTATAATAGTCAAGAACAAATCCGTGAAATTAAAGATAGGTTGAATACCTTTAGTTCCTATTTTTCTGTACATCTGTCCATTTATATCAGGGAATATGAATATCTTTTTGTGAAACAGTTTCGTCCAAGGACAATCCGTATCCTGGAACCCAAATCAAATACCAAATTATTATATGTATTTCAATCTTCGAGACGAGATCCTTCAGAGATATTCTTGCCTCTATACTTAGAAGTTAAGTTATGTTGATAGGAGGATAGTATACTACATCTAACCCCCTAGAGTTAAACAAATAGTACCACATGACGGTGTTTAACTTTTTCTTTTCTAAGCTTCCGACATCTCCACAAGGTGTGGAAGTTATATCATATGCGGACGAGTGTACCATAATACGATGGACCAAAACGTTGAAGAGCTATGCGATCGAGTGAATGGTTATCTCGGAGAAATACACAGTTTCTTCACTGGAAGTAAGCTGAAACTATCACCAGCAAAGTCTTTAGCAACACTCTTCACCACCTGGCCGAAGGAGGTAAACATGAATTTAGCCGTCATAGTCGATGGAACCAAAATACCGACTGTGAACCACCCAAAGTTAGGTGTCACCTTTGACAGCCAGTTTACCTCCTCAGCTCAGATTGCGAGGTAAAAACAACTTTCTCAAAGCGCTAGCCGACAGCACATGGGGAATTGACAAAGAAACCTTGCTGCTCCAGAGTAGTCTCCTTCGCTGAGTGATACCCAGTGGAGAAATATTCAAGCTGTCAAAATGAGGACCTACAGAATGTAATGGGCTACATGGAAATACCCACAGAGCTTGCCCAGCGCCTAAAGCAGGAATAGAAAAGAACCTGCCGCGGAAAACAAAAGCTGCTCTTGCACAACTGAGATCGGGACGAAGTAACAGGCTACTGGTCCCTCATTTACCGTGCCATTTCCAATATATTCCCAGCCAGGGTTTCCATGATACCCATCACATATTCAACTGTCCAGCCTACCTAAGGTTGAGGTTCCTTCGGGATCAACGTAGTGGCTGTGGTTGAAACCTAAATCGCAGGAAGCGGGTGCTTGGTTGAAGGACTGATACACGGTGAAATATGAATTTTCAAGATACATTTCTGTTATCTTTCCTAGATGCAAGGAGCGGTATAAATTACAGTGCATGCTTGAGGATTAATAAAATGTTAGAATTGAGCTTATAATGCAATGATTGGGAAAACGAAGATGAACGATGTTTCTGATGTTTACTTTGATTCTATAAAGAGAATGGAGTGATTGATGGATTTGACGGATGTGTGATAATGGTGTAACGATGTAAGATGAACGATGTGTTAGACTACGGTCTAGCAAAATAGTGGGGAGGAGTTTATGGTGCAAGGACGTCACTGCCCTTTCTTTAATGTATTAGCGTCATTCCGCAACGGGGCTACTATGGCAAGAGATTAGATAGCTCGAGTACTTCAGCAAAGTGCTTGTACATGGACCGGCTCAGCCATGTACAAAAATTGCCACCTGAGTTCTCCACAGAAGGATTCAGGGGCGCGTGGTAGACCGTCTTAAGTCTACCTAGTGGATTAAAAAGACCGCCGTGAAATAAGCCGTCAAGGCAGGTGTTCACGTTAAGCACTTAGACGTCTTGTCCAGCCTACCCTACTTTACTTAGCCCAATGGATTTATGGACTAACCCTGTAGAAGTATGGTTGAATTTTTCATACTTGCAAAGGAGCGCACATTCGCCATTGCAGGAGAGTATACTTTGATTCCGGTCTATTTAAAGAGAGGTAAAGCGCTGATATCCTTCCCTCGCTTAAAATGGAACTTATAAATTTGATTTACTACATTCACTAAACGAGAACTGCGTATATTTTCGATATAAGTGGCTGTGGTTACAACGTTAGAGCTTTGGGTTTACTTCACTTAACCCAACTTTATTGTGATAAAAATTTGTTAACGATGAAAACTTTTTTTATCGTTGTATATAGCTACTTATGTAACTTTTTAAATATTCTACATAGAACTAACTTATAACCTAAATTTTATTGACATACCCTATAAGTACAATTTTGAGTCGAACACGTTTGTTATATTCATTTTTGTATGTTTTGAATACATTTCGCAATTTAATTATGTTAATAATAAATTAATTAATATTCTTGTTTATACTGAAATTGTGCTGCGAAAACAACAACAACAAAGGCATTTTTAATAATTTTTATGGAGCGCCAGTCGTACAGTAAAGAAAAGAAATAACAAAACAAATAGCAGGATTTATTTAGCTAAATTAATCTTAATGATATTTTTATTAGATGTAATGTATGCAATGTGCAAAATTTTTTACAATAATCAAAATAAATATTTAATTAATTTAAATAAATATTTAATAAAATGAATACTTAATTTGCCGAATGCATTGTGGAAGAAGTTACTCGTTTAAGTGATACACAAAAATCCAGGGGGCAAATTCTGGCATTCGAAAACGATCGATATCTTAAAGAATTTTGAAAAATTGTGTTACAAATTTCGATCGCTTTCGAATGCCAGGATTTGGCCCCAGAATTTCGAACATCTAGACTGAGTTCTCAAAGGAAGACCTTGGAGTAATTATACCCTCCACCACCATCAGTGGTGATAGAGGGTATATATAAGTTTGTCGTTCCGTGTGTAACACCAAGAAATATTCATCAACAAAGTATATATATTCTGGGTCCTTATGAAATTCTGAGTCGATTTAGCTATGTCCGTCTGTCCGTCTATCTGTCTGTGTACAACACGCTCACGTTAAAACTAAGCAAAAGAAATCAACCAAATTCACCCAAAATATTTGTTATTATCCTAAGCAGTTTGGTATTGAAAATCAGCAAAATCGATTAACAATGTAAAAAGTTATGATTAAAAATTTCAGACTACCTCGATAAAAAATTACGTTTTTTCCTAATTCATTTGAAGTTTTCTCAGAAACTAGCAAAGATATTGCAATGAATTTTGTCACGCTTTATTTTTTCAGGACAGTGATCAATTATGTTCAAAATCTTTACAATCGATCCAATATTTCCCATAGCCCCCATACAAAGGTATATATTCCCGGAAATTAGTTTATCGTTACTAACTCCTTCAAATATATCGGTATCAACACAAAATTTTGTACATGCAAATATAATATGAACAGAAATCATACTATCAACGCAGATCTCAGTCGGTCCACAATTGGTCATAGCTCTCATATAAGGTCCACTTCCGAAAATCACCTAAACGCACATATTTCTTTGATGAGTAAAGCTATTGTGATAAAATTCGAGTTGGATATGTTTTGTGTACATACAAATCATTCTACGAAATTTTTTCCGGATAGGCCCATAATTGGCCATAGCTCCCATATAAGGTCGACATCCGAAAATCACTTAAACGCATATATTTCATTGAATTATAAAGCTATCGGATGCGGATCGGTCCATAATTGGTCATAGATCCCATATAAGGCCCCCTTCCGAAAATCACTTAAAAGCACATATTTCAATGTCAAGTATATTGATAAAATTCGACACAAATATGTTTTGCCTAAACATGAATCACTTTACGCAATTTTTTTCCGGATAAGAACATAATTGGTCATAGCTCCCATATAAGGTCCACTTCCGAAAATCACTTAAACGCATATATTTCATTGAATTCTAAAGCTATGATGATAAAATTCGACTTGAATATGTTTTGTGTACGTAAAAATCATTTTAAAATTTTTTTACGGGTCGGTCCATTATTGGTCATAACTCCCATATAAGGCCCACTTACGAAAATCACTTAAAAGCACACATTTCATTATCAAATAAAGCTATCTGGATAAATTTCGACACAAACATGTTTTGTCCAAATATGAATCACTCTGCGAAATTTTTCAATAAAAGTAGCTTGCTGGTGGAGGGTATTTAAGATTCGGCATAGCCGAATATAGCACTCTAACTTGTTTTTGACTACAAACTCTCATGGATATGTAATGTTAAGAGTTGAAGTAGTAAGACGCTTCAAAACTTGCCAAATAAGAATTTAATAGCCTTTAATGTACGCTATCGAAATGGCCGCAAGAATCATTCAAAAACTAAATCAGACATTAACATATTAATTAATAACCTATGACCAAGCGTAAACAATTAATGTCTAAAACAAAAGGAAAGTTAATCTCTTCAACTAAGTTACTTAGTTAGTAGTATAAACTTCACTGCTTTTCGTGATTTCAAGGATATAATAGTTTATTTTTGTAAACAACATTAAATAAAGTAATTATAATTGACATTAATACACCCCGGGCAAAAAAAAATCAAATTCATCATAGAAATCCTTCAAAACATCAGAACCAGATTAAGAAAATAAAAAAAGAATAATAACAAATAAACATAAAAACCACTAGCCTAAAATGAAAAGAAAGAAAAGGAGCCATAACGAACTACCAGGATAAAAAAATACTTTGATTTGAGCATTAAATCCCATGTAAGAGTGTTAGTTTAATAGCTTACTGGCCATAAAAATTACAGCTATAACAGCAGCAGCCATCATCTATAAAAATTGTTTATGTGGTAAAAATACTTGTGAATCTGGTAAGATTTAAATGTGGGTCTAAAAGGTGGTCCAGTAATATGAACATTAAATATAAATATTCTTTCATTTTTATTATGTCCTTCTTTAGGTTTCTGTCATTCATGTCGTTATTACTGTTGTTGTTGTTGTCCTTAATACTACTTGAAGAGGAAAAGAAATGAAAATTCAAAGAAAAACACTAAAGTATCCATACTTCAGTATGATTAACTAGCTGATGTCCTAAAGCATTTTTCAAGCCAATTGCAGATAACAGATCTAAAAACAAAACGCGATAAGAGCTAAACAATAAATGAAACTCGTGCAACAGCAACAACATCGGGAATAACAACAACAGTTTTAACAGACTTACATACATAAAAAAAACTTTCGCGTTGGCAGTGGTCGACTTTATATGCATAAAAGAAATTCACATTAACAATTTGGGACAAAGACAGACTAGAGATGGGAGGCGTGGCTGCTCCCATGTGAATTAAATACAAAAATTCGTATATCTGGGAATAGAATCCTCATATTGTGTTCGAAAAACTTGTACATACATGTAAATTTTTGGAAAATAAATTTGTGGATTAGCAATAGAGGTTGTGACACCTCCCACATGACTATGAACCATATGACTATGAACGTATAAACTTGCAATAGTGGGTGTTGCACCTCCCATTTATTTGGGAAACTACAGCAGGTAGGAGTCATCAACTTTTGTACAAGTTGCTTTAGTATCAATAAGTTGAATAAGTGGGCTGGAAATGTAGGCGTGGTGCTTCCCTTATATATTAAATACTGAAATTAGTGTGTCTGGGAAACTTTTACAACAATATTACATGGGAGGATAAATGGGCGAACTATCAGTACTGTATGTGGCAGCAATTATGCAAAGAAAAATATGTGTATATCTTACAAACTGAAACACATAGTGAGAGTTTAAAAGTTTTCCGGATTGATGTCTCAATAAATAGTTAGTAAATATGAAAAATTATAAACGATTTTTTGTCTATATTGTTTTTAGGGTAACGATGCACGCTGGGTACATATATTAAGTAATAAAGATCGTGTAGTGCCCACTTAAGTGTTGGTATCTGATTGTACTTTTTAGCCAGTGTCTTTTGTATGTGGAAATGTTGAATAAATGTCTAAAAAAGCAAAATAAATAAAAATAAATGCTTTCCATTTGAGTGTGTCCATTTGATGTTGATGGATGGCCCCATCATATACGCCGTGTTAAATCTGTACGTAGTCGTGTATGTTCATTTGTTTATGTGCCTAAATGTGTAACAGGCTAAAAAACGTAACTAATATCGGTAGCCAAAATTTCCGTATTGTTACCATTATTATTTTTGTTGGGCTTCTGTGTTACACTTGATTCTCTTATAACGCAGTTTTATTACTGATTCAATGATTCAGTTAGATATAATTGGAAAATTCTTAAAATTCCATAGAAGACAGAAGAAAAAATCAGGAACTTGTAGAAACTCTTCCTGAGAAATACGATAATATAACTACTTTGAGATTATGTCACCTGATAGGAAGCAATGGGTCAATCAAACAGGGTGGCAGCAAAGTGCTGATCATGTTGGGTTTACTGGCAGGTCCAAACGCAAAGATGGTGATACGACAATATAACTCCTTTGAGGTTATGACACCTGATAGGAACCATTGGCCAATCAAATAAGGTTTACTGACAGGTCCAAACACAAAGAAGGTGATACTGTAGCGGGCTTTTGTGGTCTTCCAGCATGCAAACTCTATGAAAAAAATCCTTCAATCTTTCAGAAGGAAATCTACGCCATCTTCATCTGTGATATGTTGAGCGTGAGGAGAAGGTTAATGGGTCTGAGAATGTCAAGGCTTTGCTCTCGTATGAAGTTAGGTCGGGTGTTGTATTGGACCATTGAAAGAACTGGGTAAACATAATAAATACCCGACCAACAAATGGGCGGATTTATAAGCAAATAGAGGTGCTCATCGTCCACTATTCTTTGCTATTCCATAAGGATACATCAGACATAGAAGCGAATCGTGGGTCAAATCGGAATTTGCTCGCCACTTGGAATCTACAAAGGGGAAAATCCCAAAAGTTGCTATCGCTTAACTAAATTGATCTCAGAATACTAACGGGACACTTTGGTCTCATCAATTTATCCTAGGAAACGCCATATCAAAGCTATGCAGATTTTGTGGAGGAAACCTTTGAACATACATATATTGTGGAAACCTTTGAACATATATTGTGCAATTGTCCAACACTAAGGACTTGTTGAGAAATAATCGTAAGTGCTTCATCACTAGCCCGAAGTATATATTCAACCTCTCACCAATCAAACCCGTTATTTTCATACGTGAATTAAACCTGTTATCGTAAACCCACGGGCTGCACAAAAGATCAAAAACAGGACGACAACAATCTACACAGGTGTGAGCAGGATATTTCTGTGGCTGCTAGTTTTGTCACAACAACCAAATTTTAATACCGGACTTTCATCTTCCTGAAATGCTGCATTGTACAAACATATATCGTTCGAAATGGAGTGCAGCAAAAACCTTCCCGATGCTGAAATTGTCGTACGGATCCTTTCCAACCTTTCAAATATAATAACAGTCAAATCATTCTTAACGTCCCTCATAACTACAATCATATCAGGATAATGTGAGTGAGTTCATGTTTCACCAGTATCCAGTTGTCCCCTTAGAAAAAAACTAGCTTGGACGCCTAACACTCGCCCTATTTTAGTGAACTTTGAGTGCTAAAGTGTTGGGGTAGAATAGGGAACAGTTATTTTAGTTCAAATAGACGATTCACTTATTCGGATCAGTAGTCAACTAAGATTAACTATGTATAAGGCTTTAGTAAAACGAAAGGTCCAAATAATAACATCCTATTTAAAAATTACATAAAATGAACTAAAGCTCATTTCCATCCAGCTCGAAAGATCATATTTGCAACTTCTAGCCGCTTAATTCTAGTCAACATGTTTTTCAACAAACTTACTCGAGGGCACTCACCGTGTAGACAAAATTTCGAAAAAAGATCTATCAGTATCAAAATAACTTATGATTTATAAAAATATTTGTAATGGAACCAAGAGTTAGTTCCAATTTTTGATCGAAGGGAGAAATGTTCAATTCGATTAAAATCATAAAGGTCACTCTTTACGAAGGCATTAATCAACGTTGATTGTCCCTATAACCGTAATTCCTGTGACATAATCTGTAAGGGCAACATGTTACCATAATACATAAGTAAATATCTTTATATTAATGTTGTAGACGGCTCTGGCGTTTCATGTTCTTTCATTTATCCAAAATGTCCAAGTATTCAACCATTAAAACATGATGATGTCAGTTTAATATTTTTTGCTCTAATGATAGGTAGACTCTTCTTTTCAACTTTGTTTGTATATATTCTGTTTTATTTAAGATTCGTTATTTTGCGGTCATTATTATTGTTTTAATTGATGAATGACTATTTTATACATACATTTTTTGGACACGTTCATATTTGGGATTCTCATACTTATACTTTTTATTGCCGTCCAAATTTCTTTGGGATCCTTATTTTAACCAACACACTCACACATCGATACATCATCAACTAAATAAGCATAAGTATAAAATTAAAATTGCCACTTACTAGTCCCGGGAAAGGACAATTTTATGCCCATTAGCAAACTCTTTCAAAGACTTATTTATATAAAAACATTCCAAGTGCTTTAACAAACAAACCATCAATTAATTTATCCTTCATCTTCAGCCAGTTAGAGGACATACAAAGATACTTCCATAATATCTATCTATGTATGTATAAGATACACATGTATAAGGTTGTATTTACATTAATGATGTTGATTTATAACTGTCTAAGATAAAGCCACAGCTTCATGGTCTAAAGATGAGTTGTAAATTAAAGACACGTTTTACACATACATATGCATTCAATGTATGTATATGTTAGCGTGAGTCCTCAACATCTTTTGGCTTGATAGATATTTTTCTTTTAAAAACCTCAGAATTTCAAGTTGCCTCGGTAGTAATTAGTAAAATAAAATGTAATATTAATTTCAAATAATCATTTATCTACTTTTTAAAACCTTTTTGAGGATCCAAAATACTACAGAAGTTCAAATAGTGCCATGGTCATGAATATAGATTTTTAGGTCGATTTAGAGAAAAAAAAAACATCTAAAAAACATTTAATTTCACGATCCTTTAGAAAAGTTATAAATTGCTGTCAGGTTTTCGACTTTTTTTTAAATTTGTCTGGATGTGTTATCTAATTATTGTTTTTATTTACCTTCTAAATATCAGTACGTACATTTGCGAGTCCCGTTGCTTCTGAATTGTGGATCTAATTTTCGTATTTTCGAAGGTGTCTAATAAAGCCAACAAGTGTACAAAAATGGAATCCAGAGTTTGATTCACCAAATGGCCACTACCGGATATTTCACTTTTTTGAAGTATCAGAACTGATGTTGCGCATTAAAGGATAAGAAGTAGACAACTGGTCATAGGAGAAACAAACTCAAAAGTTCCTCAGGTAAGGCAGCCCAAATAAAAGTTATATATTATATAGAAGAATATCAAACGCACCTTCACATTACGAACGGAACGGTCTATGATCAACCTTTCAACGAATGGTTTTCTTCTGCATCTACTAAAAGTAAAAGGTGACTTATAAGCACGACATTCAAGAAACAAAATGAATGTTTGCATGTAACGGAAAAAGATCTAACTTACATGTCATATAGTGTATATTTAATAAAATTTTGAAGTAACAGAAATATACCACCGTTTACCTAATCACAACACAAGCTTCCAGGCTGAAGAGAAAGATTGTCTCTTACCGCAGATAGATCTTACACATGCATACATGCATCCTTGTATATATAAATGTCCTTCCTGACATACCTCGACCTAAATGCGTGATGTTAAATTTAGAATGGCATTTCAGATGATAGATTCGTTTCATCGTATACCCTCCAACTTTTCACTCGCGCATGTGAAATGTACTCCTCAAAAGACTAGGACTGGTGCAAAACTAATCTAGAATCCAAAAAACATGCATTTATTGTGATGTCCTAGATGAGAACCAAGTAATCCATCTATGTATTACATCAGAGTAGTCCCAAAACTAATTGCTAATATTATGGGAGTACATGATCTGCAACATGGTCCTATGTAATGTAGCTATGGACCAATTTGTTTCCATACCTGCATTATATACATATGTATTTAGATCGGAACAGATAATGTACTCCAATAATGTTTACAGGGGATCAATCATTTTATCAATCAAAGATCTTGTTTCTTGTATGAAAAACCATTTACATTATGTATAATGTATGTAAATGAGCATAGTTGAATTCTCTAGGCCCCTAAGGATCTTTATTACCGACCACTTTTATATACTCTACTCACATGTATAATAATTTTTATGTACGTAATAAAATTATAAAATTTTTTTAATGCGTTTTATTGATAAATCAACATCTGTTCTGGTCATAAAAAAATTTCAACTTAAAATTGTGCAAATTAACACCATTTAGCCAAGAAGAAGTTCATTCGCAGCTGCTTTTTATGGTTTAAAAATCAACATCCCAGTTTCGATGTTGATGACTCTGCTAAAACCGTCCTCCAAACAATATTATAGAAAATCCAATTTTTATTACTTAATGGATTACATTATTATCATCGTTTTATTATTGAAGAAACATCAGTGTTTAGTTCTATCGGAGTTTCTTTTTTTTTTTCCTTGGTCCTTTATGTGGGGATTTTTTTCAAAGCTATTTATTCCTGTGATACGCAAAATTTTATTATCATTCTTTATATTCAATACACACCCTTTTTAACTTAAAGGGGTTGTAAGTCATAAAATTTAAGAAAATTTATATGTGTGTTTGTCTGTTCATTTGTCATATTGGTGGCAATAACAACCAGTGTCTAGTTTGGAAAAAAGGAAACTTAAAATCTTAAAAAATGAGTTGTTTGTATTTTTATTTTATCTTAATTTAATGGATTTTTAAATTTAACACTTACGCTTGAAAGTATAATTTTTTTGTAATAGAAAATTGCTGATGGCAATGATATTTTATTGGTTTCGAAGGCAATATGTTAAAGGAATGATTGGAATTTTATTACTGATGAAAGTACATACATACATATGGATGTATGTTACTATGTATAAATATTTAAATAAAGTTATTATCCTACAAACTTAAGGATTCTTTAACATTAACAAGAAATTTTTATAAATCTAAGTTTTACCTCTTTGAAACATTTGATATAAAATTTTAAATATTTGCCTCTGCGGTTCTGAAAATTTATGAAACCATGGATTCTTAACTACAAATCTTAAAACTCGCCAGTATAAATAAAAATATTTTGTGACATAAATATTTATAGAACCACATTTTATAGGCCTTACTAATAGTTGACTTTGAAGTGGTAAAAATCTTAACTGTTTCTGGACAATATGTTGGGCTGTTAAGTTCCCCTCAAGTTATCAACATTGTCTATTAGATTCGTGCAATAGTTCACGAAATTAATAAAAAGAAATCAACTTTATCTTCTGCTATTTTCATGGAAATTTCTTAATTAAATTCCTTGTGCTGCCCTTTTCCTTTTCATTGAAGAAACACAAGAAAAAGAAGAAAAATAACTTTTGATAAATCGTCATCTTGTAAAACAGAGTTTACGAGGGTTGTTCAAACAAATAATGAAATAGTAAAGCAATCTGGGTTAAATTTTATTCGTCAATTATTTGAATATATTTTACAACAAGAAACAGTGCTATATTCGGCTGTGCAGAATCTTATATACCCACCATCAAATCGTTTGTCTTAAATATCAAGCGAGTTTTGGAAAGTGGACCTATACTATATAAATCGATGTTTTAGCTACCACAATTTAATAATTTATTGGATGTTTTCTAAAACGATTTATCACATATAAAAAGTAATATATATGTAGGTCTGTCACTCCGATCGAAAGTGGAATTTAGTTCCTATTTGTCTTCTTAAAAAAGGTAAAATACAACTTTTGCGGAATGAAACCGCTTAAAATTTTCAAAGTGGGATTGTTTTTCAAGTTTTAGTCAATTTAATCACTAAGTAATAATTCTACATTCGATCGGAATGGAATTCTGTGACAGTCCCAATAGTCAGAATGACTTCCTGTAAATTTACTTATGGTAAATTTTGCACCGATCCTCCTAAGATTTTACTAAGATTTTGGCTTCAATAAAACTTGTTACGTCGAATATCAATACTTTCTTAGCCTTATATAAAGGCTTTGATCCAATATGGCACCATGCTCATAATATTTGACAGAAAGATTTTAGATTCTAGTTATAGTTCATGACGAATTTTATCTCTATACTGGTATTTTTTAACCAATGTTAATGTCATTCTATGAGAAAGGTCATTTATTATATGGACCGATCCTCAAAAAATAGTTAGAATTATGTTAATATAAAACTTGTTTATAACGTTATAGTCTTAAGCTTTATAGTCTTTTTATGAGGGGACCTTATATCGGGAGTAGGGTGTATTATGAATTGATACTCATAAAATTTGGCTGAGAGATTTCAGTTCCTCTAAAACTTGTTACTGGGATTTTGAAGAAAGTTATGAGCTTTAAAGTAATTTTTTGAGGGGAACCTTATATGGGGGGTAAGGTCAATTATGGGCCGATCTCCATTAAATATGGGAGAGATGTTTTAGTTCGCCTAAAACCAGTTTACGTTGATTTACTATAATTTTGAAGCAAGTTATAAGCGTTAAAGTTATTTTCTGAAGGGGAGCTTATATATGTAGGGGATAAGGTCAATTATGGACCGATCATCATAAAATTTGATACAGAGATTTATGTTCCTCTAGAACTTTTTTATGTTGACTTTACTGGAGTTTTGAAGCATATTATGAACTTTAAAGTAATTTTTATAGGGGAACCTTATGTGGGGGGTATGGTCAATTACGGACGAATCATCATAAATTTTGTATAGAGATTTATGTTCCTCTAAAACTTATTTATGTCGAATGTCGTTGCATTGCTATCATTTTGAAGCAAGTTACCAGCATTATTGTCGTTTTCTGAGAGGGACCTTATAAGGGGGTAGGGTCAATTATTTGGTATGGAAATTTTGGATCATATAAAACTTCTTTACGTGGAATTTCATTGACATACTAATGTTTTTAAACCAGCTATGACTGTTTACACTGTTTCGGGGGCCACTTGTATGGGCGCTATGCGAAAAAAATGGACCGATATGGTCCATTTACCAAACAAACTGCATTAATAAAAAGTATTTGTCCCTAGCTCTTCTCGTTCGGACTCTATCGTGCTTTCAACAGACAGAGGAACAGACGGACAGGGCTAGATCGTCTTAAAATTTAATAAGGACCCAGAATATATATACTTTTGTGGGTCTAAGACCAATATTTCGATGTGTTACAAACGGAATGACATCTTTTTTGATGGTGGGTATAAAAATATAAGATTTTCCCTAACTTTTAGTACAATCCTCGAATATATACTAATTCTATCATTTGTTACTTTTGAATAAACATTTACACAGATACGCACCCACAGTCACACAAACACACTTAAATAAATATGTATAGAAGAAAAATCTAATAAAAATACCAAAATGTTTTTGAAATTAAATACAAAACTTTACATTTATTGCAAAAAAAAACTAATATAATGATTTTTTTCTTCTTCTTTAAGGGAGGAAGTGAAATTGGTAGATGAATAGATGTATGATGACTTTAACATAAACAAGAAAATTAAATTGTATTGTTTTTCTTTAATATAAAATTTTAAAACTTTATGTGTTGCTTTATGTTGTTGTAATATCATCAACATCTTTGATGAAAGGTAACTTATATAGTATAAATATCCACATCATCTACGTCAAGGCCATCATTATTCTCAATCCACTTTCCACAATAGCAACGTTTAAGAAATTTCAACTGTGTCCTTAAGATTTTTGAAAAATGTCCATTAATTTTTTTTTTGTTGTAACTTTGTAAATATTAAATATTTTCCGTAAATTTGTTATAAAGCATTTTTACTTTTACTTATGTATCCTGTATACACATAACTTTGTACTTACACACGTCATCTCTATGAGTGTATACTTAGACATTGTGTCCTTTTTACCATTCCTTCCCCCCAAAAGCCTCTTCATCAGTGCTTAATTGAAGGCATCAGCTGTTTTATATTGAATATTTTGTTTCATTGATAAAAAATTTATTTTACAGACTTGAATATTTCTGAACGAATGAAATATGTGTTTGTATCGTTTCATTAATTTATATTAAATCGAGATGACTTTACATTTTCTGGTAATGGATGGGGAATATAATGATGCGCTTCATAGGAATGGGGTCGTAATTGGCCTTACAAAATTATTGATTCCACTATCAGAAACTAGGGTTATAACACTTTAAAACCTATTCATCAGATTCCATTGATCGGGAAAAACATCTCTAAATTAGATATAAATCAAGTACGAATCAGCCAAGTACGAATGTGTTGATTTTAGAGCGATTTTTGGGATCAAAGTGATTCTCAGCACGTACATGTTTTAAGAATTTGTTTTCTTGATTTAATCTTGCTGGGTGATATGTAGGAGAACTATAGTTCTATAGAATGAAATGGAGTTCTGACATCAATGTATATTGAGAATATTGGAAGGTTATACACAATCATAAGACATATCCGATTGCATATCAGACACAGAATATGTCGGAAACTTTGAAACACTGATTCCATATAGAATGTCTTGGTCAAGCGGTATATAAGAGCAAATACCAGTAGGAATCCGTTGTAACAAGGATGCCTCTAAATTGGAGGTCAAAGTGGGCCTGGTGTTCTATATTAAAGACCCAGAAACTGAAATATACCACCGTTTACCTAATCATAAGACAAGCTACCAGGAATGCGTAAACTGGATTAGAATAAATATGGCGCCCACAGGGCTTCACATAATTACCGACAGCCAGAAGGCAATTAGGCCAATATTAGGTGATTATGTTAAATCTAAGACCATATTGGAATGTAAGAAAGCTTTAACGGAATACACTCCCAGAGGTAAGGTTTACATCATATGGGTACCAGGCAACTCAGGAGTAGTTGGCAACGAAAAGGCGAATGTAATAGCTTTAAAGGGAAGGAAGGTCGAGTTATTTAACCTGACGAAGGCAAAACCATTCGACGCAATGAAGGCTGAATTAAAAATATGGCTGAGAGGATCCCATAAGGCCTTTTGGAATAATGAAACGGTGGGTAGAACCACAAAGATTCTATGGGGTGACCCTAATGAGAGAAAAAGTAGAAATCTCCTCAAAATCAGCAAGTCTGAGGTTAGTATAATGGTACGTATTCTGAGTGGACACACAGGACAGCTATACATAATCGAGAGCGACAGACGGACGGACATGGCTAGATCGTCTAGACGTGTGGATTCAGACGAATGTAGAGCTTGTGGATAGGACAGTGAAACTCTTTCTTTGCCACTGTCAGGCATTCGTCGAAGTTAGATCCAAATATCTTTGGAGTGATACTATTCCGGATATAACATTCCTCATGAACCCTGATTGGAAAATTCTTAGGAATTACGTTCAGGAAACATTCTGTTAACGAAATTTTTTTTCTTACCATCAAACATTTTTCATCCATTAAAAGGCCTACACAGAGGTAAAAGATACCAAATTGACACCAAAGAGTTTATAATTTTTCAATAACATCCGTTGTATATCCATACATACGACAACACTATTGGCAATAGATTGTTTGTCATTGGTGAGCTTAACGAGTTTGTTAATATTTAGACAACGGATGTGTATAAAATGTAGATTTCGACAACGAATTGTTGCAATGTTGTCACATTACATAGTGTTGTCGTACGTATGTATATACTTTGACAACGGATGGTATTGAAAAATTATTAACAGTATGATGTCAATTTGGTACCAGGCGTGTATATTTCTTTTTCCCTCTGTGTAGGTGTATTTCTTCGGATTTGATGTAATTACATCCTCCTATCAACCTAATCTAATCTCGCATCCATAATTGATTTAAATATGTCCAATGTTGAAATAATGTAACTTCGTACATGATTTAATCTTTAAAAAAAATTGAAATGATTTAAAATGTGCTTGTTTCAAGCATTATGAACTTGATTCATAACATTTATTTGTACTTGATTTAATCCTAAGTACGATTGAATTGAGCTTGTAAAGTCTTATAATGAAGCAATGACTGCTATACCAGTAAAGGTTTAATGGTTTTAATCGTCTTTACTAGTAAAAAGATAGGGGGTCTCTGACTCTTTCCCTACTTCCTCAATTATATCTTTTGTTTTTTCACCACTTAACTCTTCTCCAACGCTCTATATATCTTCCACATATGGTTTTGGACACTGCCTGATTTGCCTACCCTCTATATAAACTGTTTTAATTTTAAATTTAATCATTTTTGGCAATCGTTCATTAGTGCGATATACTATAAGTAATATTAGAACTATCAGTCTCTAAAAGTACCTTCAACAAGTTTTAATCATTAACAAGCTTCCAAAGGTTTTCTTTAGATATTGTACTTACCCAAAAAATAAGTTGCTACCTTATATGAACTAAAATTTCTGGTCTATAGTTGCACCATGTGAGATTATAAAAAAATAGTCATGATAACAAAATACAACAAATCACACTACAATGTTGGATGCATAACAATTCAAGTTGTTTCTTATTTTTTTATGGTTTTAAGCCAATTTAAGCTGCACTTAAAACCATATTTTTTACCAAAGCATCGTTTTCAGACAGCGAAAAAAAAAGGAAAAAAATTTAAAAACAATGATCAAAACAATACAAACATTGTATGCAGGCCAACAAAAAATTATATAAAAAAGAAAACAACAATCATGGGTCAACGAGAAATCGAAACAACAACTTCACAGTGTAACGTATACAAACCAGTGGCAGAAGAAAGTTAAAAACATAATTCGACTTACTAGCTAACTGCAACTTCCGGAAATCACTTTTAACTAATAAACTAATAACCGAGAGCATACCGAAAAATGGTTCAAATCGATGTTAGCTATCATGTTATGGGGTTTTTTACTATTTGACCGTCTCATTACAAACAGAGAACATTTGTGGAATGATATATGGAGATCTCCACATTAATTTTTTATTTTCAATATGATATTGTTACACTGTGCTTGCTACAAAGAACTTAAATTACAAGAGATGTGAAGCTTAAATGAGGCATTATATTGTAAATAAAATGATGTACCGGAAAAACTGGTTCCAATGTTGTTTACCAAAATGAAGCCAAACACTTTGTTGAGTAAGCCAAAATAACTAAAAAACAAACAAAATTGCTAACAAAAAACATTTTCAAGGGGTACCCTTTACTTTACGATTAGATTATAGGCATTATTTGTTTTGCATTGGTTTTGCCAATTAATAGAGTAAAATTAATTTTTCAATAAAATTTTCCGAACTAAAATAGGAACTTTTTACGGGCTTATTTTTAATTTCTTCAAAATTTTTTCAAAGAATTTTTTTGAGAATAAGCAGAATTTCGTAGAAAGGTCTTAAATATGCATAACAGCATAGACTCAAAATGGGGCAAATGATCAATTATGATTTAATAACAATTCTTATTTACTCTCCAATAATCTGGTGAACTACTGTAGACAAATATTTAACTTAGCCAGTACTATTTCATTAGGAGTTCTGTAAACATCGGATGTCTCTTCAGCTGCAACATATACAAAATAGGAGTCTGCACTAAAAACCGTATCTTTAGGCGAATTGACCAAAGGTGGTTCCACATCATCAATGTGTACAGAAACACCAGATGTGGTTGATCGCCTAAAGGAAACAGAAATTGTAGGGAATTATAAGATTATGACTCCAGATATTTACCACATCTTCCCCATCTTTGTATTATTGCAATCCGGGGGAAATGAGGTGCCGGGACTATAAACTCGGAAGAGTCAAATATATCCTCTGCCTTTCCTTGGAATGATTTGGCATCGGGTCGAACTGGTTCCACGGGAATCGGTAGCCCACAGGGTAGAATTTCGGACTTCGTCTTGTCCGGTTATTGTCCCTTCGGGGTGTACGTGGTGGCTGTGGTTTAAATCCAAAATCGCGGAAAGAGAATGTTGGTTAAAAGACTGATACACGGTAAAATCTATAATCCGCAATCAGTTCGGTGCTGTTGCCGAGACAACAGCTACCCTGCAGAGGAGTGACTGTAGGATTGGAAAATAGTTGGTTTCGAGTGTATATGATACGGGATGGCCTCATGCAACCGTTTTACTCAATGAATATGTCGGCTGAATGAGAAGAGTGCTGGGTTGAATAGTAATGGATGTGAGGTATCTTATACAATTAATTGAATTTTCATATCTTTTCCGGGTATGTTTAGGGTTTACAGATTTATCACAGTGTGTTCTCTGTGAGAAAGAACAAGATCTCGGCTTATTTGATGAATTCGTATTTCGATGTAGTGATGTTTTTGTGTCTCGGAAGTAAGTCAACGAGGCAGCAATGGTCAGAGATTAGATAGCTTGGCAGAGTGCTTGTACATGGACCAGCAGAACTATGTATAAAAATGGTCGTGTGAGAAGTACAATGGGTTGTAAATGTATCAAAGTGAAATAAGCAAAATTAGAACAAATCTCTGTTTAACACGGATGACTATAAACTGGGCGACAAAATTAGTCTGGAAATCCTGGAACTACCGTCTACGAAACCACAAAACAAGATTGCTGGCGATAGTCCGTGTTATCACGGAATGTTTAAATGGATTATATTGAATATATCTGCAACACAGATTAGCCGGTAAAGTATAATTTAAAACCTATTGGACTGAAAGGAATCCATGAATGAATACTCTTATAGTAGTAAGCTTTCCATTATTTGGGAACTAAGCTATTTGGGGATAATTTCACTTTTGTTATAACGGTTTCAGAATCGATCCGGTATGTGTTGACATTGTTCGATTCACTTTTAGCAATCCAGTTTCACACTAATTATAACTCAAATTCAAAACGCTTTACACAATATATATGTATGTATGTATATTAACATAAGTCACATTATAAAATTCTTACAGTAGTAGTACCTCCAAAATTCGACCAGTTGCAACAGAACAATTGAACTTGTTTACTTCAATCTGGCTTATGAGATTTCATACATTTTTTATTCTATTAAATTGAAGCAGGTTTCAATAAATACTATATTGTAAATTAACTTTAGATACAAAACTAGTACTTTATAGATAAAATGGTACTTGCAACTGCCACAAAACAAGTTAACACAAACAAAACGTTAACAACTAAAAAAAAAACTAGTCTCAGAAGAACAAAATGTAGTTTTAAGAAACAAAAGACAAGAAATAAATAAATGCAAATATATTTACTAAACAAAAAGACATTTACATAAAAATATTATTGGCAAACGTTGTCTTAAGGTATCAAAAGCATTTAGCATCAATCATTTTTTTTTTTTTTTCAAAATGGAACTGGAGTAAGTAGTATTCACATAAATTTATTATGATGAATATTGTTAATTTCCTCTCCTCTAAGCTAAGAAACATACAAACGGACATAGCTAGATTACCTTAGGAGGTTCCATAATATACATTATGGGGACTACGGGCGATTATTTGAAATACACCCCAATTTTTCGATATATGTAATGTAATATTCGGAATGGTCCCGTCATTGTTTAGATATCTTTAATAAAATATGTAATGTTGGTTTTGTTTAAAATTTTTAAAACAAGGCTATTAAATATACTCAGTCATGCTCACAACATATTCTAAATTGTCAGTTCTGCGGCTCAGAACAATAAATATAGTGTACCTATTATTAGAATCATAAATATGTTTATGTATGAATTTGAATTTATCAATGTCAACATTAGTACATATGGAAGTATACCATTTAACTTTGTTCTTGACATGACCTTTTTTGTTACCGAGACTCTTATATAAATTCAAATATACATTTGGGCAATTCCATGAAAAGGTAAACCACGACTGAAAAAATAAAACTCTTATAACTTCTGCATTTTTGAAGATAATTCAACAAAATTTGGTATATGATCTTTTGTAGCACCAAAGACGAAGACTGTTGAAAATTTTTGAAATCGGTCTATTTTTACACCTCGCCCCCATACAAACGGACCCGAAAATATCACTTTATAGCTCATAATTCTGTTAATTATAATACTATCCCTTAAAAAATCGGCAGATCTAAAATATTTATAAGCCTAAACGATTATGCCGTTTTTCATAACGATTGGACCTCATTTGAGCCTAGTTCCATTCAATGTTTAATTTCAGAAAAACACTTAAACTTCCGTAACTCACTTCTAATCACTACACCATTTCAAGTTTAATTTGAGAAAATCCAAAGTTATATTGTGAAACACCAAAATGAATTTTAGAAATCCAATTTAATATTGAGACATACCAAATTAAATTTAGGAATCAAAATTGATATGAAGAAAAAACAAATTGAAATTTGAATTTTCAACTTAATATTGAGAAAAAACCAATTGATATTGAGAAGTCGAAATTAATATTGAGATAATACGAATTGAAATTGACAAAATACAAAATGATATTAAGAAAACCTAATTTTGTATTGAAATTTATATTATTTTAAATCCATATCCTATTTAAACATTTTATAAGAAAAAATATTTTCATACAAATTTTAAATTTCTCATTTTCATTTATTAATTTCTCAATTTCAATTTGTAATTTCTTAATATAATGTTGGGATTCTGAATTTCAATTTGTTTTTTCTCGATATGAATTTGCATTTCTTAATTTAATTTTATTATTTCTCAATATTAGTTTGGATTTCTCAATTTCAAATGGGGTTTTCTCAATATTAATTTATATTTCTGAACTTTAATTTGAATATTCTAAATTTTAAATTGAAATTCTCAATATGAGTTTGTATTTTCTCAATTTAAACTTGAAATGGTGTAGTATTATTTGGCACAAATAAGTTTTATATGAATTAATATCACACCCCAAAATTTTATGAAGAGCGGTCCATATTTGACCCTAGTCGCCATATAACTCCAGTTTTTTATTTTTATCTATAAATTGCTTAAACATGTATATAGGTCGGCCATGCCCGACTGCACTTTCCTACTCCTTTTGATTTGTTGAAGTGTGTGCATGCATATATTTCCAAAATATATATTTTATAACCTAAAAAAAAATCAGGGGAAAAATCTGTCACATACTATATGTAACGTACGATATTTAAAAATGTTTATTGTAAAATTATATTATTTTTTTTTTATTTAAAAATTATGGATTACTAATGAAAAATATGTCCCATAGTGTAAGAAATTAAAACAAAAAAGATACACCTACAGAATTCGCAGATTTTCGTAAATATTTACATGTACTTTAAAAACACTCCCGTTTTTTTTCCCGTATGATATCGCCATATTTTAATCCATATTTTGGAAAACATGGTTTCGAATGGGATGATTCCTTTTGCAAATATAGTATTCTTTAAATGAAACAGAATGACAAAATTGTTTTTCAAGTACTCCTAATTTTACAAAATCTATACCACTCTGAAGGCGTACGAATGTCACATACAATCGTATGGAATTGCCCATATGTAGTATGTACAAGAGTACATCCATTACATATGACCTAGGAGGAAAAATTACAGTACCGTCATCATTATTCTCATTTGTTGCTTGTATTATGCTACATTTAACATAAGTAATTACCTTAAATTTACAAAACAAAATCTTATTTTATCAAAAAAAAAAAAAAACAGAGAAAACAAATACAGATACATTACTACTTAACAATGTAAGAAGTATATGTATAAGTAGAACAAAAAGAAGAAAAGAAACACTGAACAGACAATTAAACATTTTACTCCTTTGATAATATTCCATTCCAAATATGTAACACAAAAATATTAAAACTCAACCCAAATTAATGCGATTCAGTAGAAAACTGAACTCATACGAGCAATAAATATGTTTTTAACTTGAGGGATTTAGAAACAAAAGCAGCAATATCCATTTTTTGTATTTTTCGAATTAAAGATTTTAATTTACTTATTATTCAAAGAAGATGTAAAACTATATAGTTGAAACAAATTCACAAGGAAGTTTGTTAGCAAATTGAATCCAAAGTTTTTAGATGCGGTCTTGAATGAAATGGAGATTGCTACTTTTGTTTTTTTACTTTCCCCTACGTGTGTTACATGCATGTAAAGTTTACAATGTAAACATAGGGGTTAAAATTACTCTAATTACATAGTTTGTCTGATACTTTAGTGAGCAAAATTTTTTTTAACGGATTTCAAATAATGGAATAAAAATTAACATAGAATAAAATTTAACATTCTAAATGTGGACCTAATCAGAAATCAAATCCTGAGTAATTCTATTAACATCAGTCTGTTCGCATACTATTTGTCTTTTGCTGAACTCTAGAACCCAAAGCTTTTTCTATATGTCTCAATTCTGATTTCGAAATACTTGGCTGCAGTGGGGGGACTATTATAAACCAAACCTAACCATAACATCCACCATAAAGTGCCGGATATACCACAAAGCAAATAAACCCATTTCCAGAACATATAATACGTCATATAAGCAAAAAGTGGATAAGAAAAGGAAACACCTATCGAACTACTAAAATAGGCAGTCACAAATTTACTGTGCTTATCCGTCGGTATCCATTTGGCAATGAGTACATGCATAGCTCTCCAAGAACAGATCACATTGGAGAGACAAAGACCAATTTGGTGCCATAGTTTTTGGGTAATACATCCCCAGCAATTGTGTCAACCAGTGAAACCAACAAATTAACCCAGAATTTTTCGGATTTATCATTTATCTGAAAGGCAAAAATTTGTTTAATTAGCAGTGTTGTCTCTTTGAGAGTAACTTTTCTATAGAAAGAATTATCCCTTTGAGAGCAACATTTCTATAGAAAAAGTTGTCTCTTTGAGAGCAATATTTCTACATAAATTTGATAGTAACTTTCTTTTTAGAAAACTTTGTCTCTATGAGACTAACTTTTCTTTATAAAGAGTGTCCCTTTGAGAGTAGCTTTTTCATAGAAAAAGTTTTTTCTTTGACAGTAAAGTTTTCACTTTATTGTATCTTTTCTGTAGGAAAAGTTTTCTCTTTGAGAGTAACTTTTCTATAGAAAAAGTTGTCTCTTTGAGAGTAGCTTTCCTATTGAAAAAGTTGTCTCTTTGAGAGTAACTTTTCTATAGAAAAAGTTGTCTCTTTGAGAGTAGCTTTTCTATAGAAAAAGTTGTATCTTTGAGAGTAACTTTTCTATAGAAAAAGTGGTCTCTATGAGAGTTATTTTTCTATAGAATCTTTACAGATGGTTCGAAAATGAACTGTGGTGTTGGTTCAAGTGTCTTCTGTGAAGACGCTGGGTTAAGTATATCTCACCGTCTTCCCACCAACTCTAGTGTCTTTCAAGCTGAAATATTAGCGATAATATCAGCTTGTAGGGTACTACACGACCTCAATATTCGCGGCAACATAGGAATTTTTGTCGACAGTTAATCGGCACTTCTCTCACTAAATTCCTATACTACCACTTCCCTATTAGTTAGGCAATGCAAGAAGGATTTATCAAGGCTGGGTCGCCTGTCTGACATTACACTTGTTTATGTCCCTGCGCATAGGGACTATTATGGAAATAGACAGGCAGATGAGCTTGCCAGAACGGCATCTGCTCTTGATATCTCCAACTCCGCTCCAGTAGCAAGGTTTTATCAAGAGTAGTATCCTCAGATTTTATCTTCAAAAGGCTGAAAATAGGTGGAATAACATAGACACGTGTCAAGGGGCCAAAATATTGTGGCCCTCTTTCAATGAGAAACGCACAAGTTACCTTATAAACCGAAGAAGACGGGATATATCGTGATTAATAGCAGTAATAACAGGACACTGGGTGCTAGGCAGACATGCAAGTAGAGTTGGGCTACCGTTCAATAA
Source organism: Lucilia sericata (assembly GCF_015586225.1). Classification (NCBI taxonomy): domain Eukaryota; kingdom Metazoa; phylum Arthropoda; class Insecta; order Diptera; family Calliphoridae; genus Lucilia; species Lucilia sericata. The sequence continues at coordinate 268,504 of NW_023994359.1, read as the reverse complement.
ACACTCTCGCAGTTGCAAAGACAGGGAAAAGGAAGAAACGTTCCTCCATCTTTTCTGCGAATGCCCTACTCTATCCGTGAAAATAAACCGTTTTCTTGGCAGCTACTCTAACCATGGTGAGATATCTGGATCTAAGCTTAATCATATCCTAAGATTTCTCACTGCTACAGGCTGGATCTAACGAGTGGAGTGGTGCGGTCAAAACGGAGTCTCTTCGACTCTACTTGACTTTTCACGCGTAGTGAACTACCACGTTAACCAACCATAGAAAAAGTTGCTATATAAGGACTTGGCCGATTCTTTCATCAATTACTACCGCAGTTTATACATTTATTAGACACATCAATATCATTTCAAAAGGAAACTTTCAGAAACTGACTCGATGTTAACCAAACTTTACAGTATAATTTCTAGATGCATTAAATTAATCTGTGTAAATTATAATCACGCTTGTAACATAATTCAAATATTCAGAACTGGCCACATCACCTATACAAGGTTCCCTTCAGGAATGAGTTTTACTTATTTAAAATACGAGTATTCTTTATACAAAAATACGATAATAGCTATGAAATTTGACATAAATAAGTACAGCGAAACATATACATACATAGGTGTTATAGGAACCGAAATTTTTCTACAAAATTTTACGACTATCGGTCCTTAATTGACCCTACCGCCCATATATGCATATATGTTAATGTTTTAAAAATTGGACAATAATATTTTGTTTTTAAAAATAAATATTTTTATACCCTCCACCACCATCAGTGGTGATATCGCATATTTCATTATCGAATAAAGACATTTTGATAAAATTCGACACAAATATGTTTCGTGTACATATATGTTACCGGATAGGCCCGTAATTGGTCATACCTCCTATATAAAGTCCACTTCCGAAAATCAGCTAAACGCAAATATTTCATTAATTAATAAATCTGTTGGAGTAAAATTCGACTTGTTTTTTGTATATAAATCATTATGCGAAATTTGTTCCTTACCGGTCTTTACTTTGTATATATAAATCATTCTACGGAATGATCGGTCCATAAGTTGTCTTAACTCCCATAAAAGGTTAACTTCACTTAATTCGTTATTAAATTATTATATCCGGATAAAATTCGACATGATTATGTTCTGTGTATATATAAATTAAAATGGACCTAATCAAAATTAGTTTGACATATGCATAAATGTTAGTATCTCAATACGGAAACAAAAATTTTGTCAAGTTATCTAAAAATTATATAATTAATTGGGTTTTAATAAAAAGTAACATGCTGGTGGAGGGTATTTAAGATTCGGCATAGCCGAATATAGCACTCTAACTTGTTTTAATTTGAATGATCGGGTCGAGTATAACACTCTTACTTGTTCGTTTTCAGATTTGCTACAAAGTGTGAACAGAAATACAGACAGAAAACTTGGTTAGAAGATATGAATACTATACTCTAGTGTTGCATATAATGTTGCCTCATATTGTTGTCGATGTTTTTAAGTTATTACTGTCTTTCTACAACATCTATCTATATGTATGTATGTAAGTCTATCTGTATTTATTTGTTTTTGTTAGTTTTTAAGGTGCGGCTTTAGGTAATTTTTGTATCGATCATGATTGCCTGTTTTATTTTCTGGTTTTTATTTTTTAGTTTCTTATTTCTGTTTTCTTTTTTTATAAATATTGTATTCATCTTGACGTTTTTCGACCATAATTTAAGACTATCTTAGTACGACTTCAATGTTTTTGTGCTGAACACTTTGTCGCTGTACTCTACATAGTCGCTAAATATATTATGGTTTACACAAAAATTTAGACAAATTTTAATTATAATTAACTGATTTTGCACAAAACATTCGAAATTTTACAAAAATTATGTTTAAAAGAAGATAATTATTTTCATATACATATGTATGTATATAGTAGCAACGTTTATAGATACAGATTTTTCGTATAATAAAGTGTAGGGTATCATAAAATATCTGATTTCCTATCATTTGTTGCTTAAAAAACGTTTATAATCTTCGTTATACTCGTGTGTCTGTGCAATTAAGTCTTATTTATGATTCTTCTGTATGATGATCATGATGATAGTGATTTAACCAAAGTGTCTAAATGTTATTTTATTTGTTGGATAGTTGTTAATATTTATGATTTTGTTTTTTATATTATTTAAGCTTATTTGTTGCTTTTTCGTTATTGACATCAAAACGTTAAATTGGAACCGTTAATTTAAACCATATTTTAAGAATATATATATACATACATATGAATAAGAATAAGAACAAACGTAAATATGTACTTATTTTTATACACTACACCACCATAGTGGGGATGGTATTATACGTTTGTGCTGATGTTGATAACGTACAAAAATATTAGTCCTGCCGATCGACTCAGAATCACTTTCTATCCATGTCCGTCCGTCTGGCTGGCTGTCTGTCCTTGTAAACCTTGTGTGCAAGGTACAGGATGCAATTTTCAAGATATTTTGATAAAATTTGGACCAATGACGAAGCCTATTGAAAATGGTTGAAATTGGTCCATTATTATGTTAAAATTATGTTAAATATTATAGTATCTCCACGAAAATCGGCAAAACTTAGTTCATATAAGTCTTAATAATATTACCGATTTTCGTAATTATCGGACTTTATTTGACCCTAGCTTCCATACAAAGTCCCCTTCAGAAAATTACTTGAATGTCCAAAATTAACTTATAAACACAAATATCGCAATTAAATTCAGCTCAAATAAATATTATTTAAATATAAATACATTCACAAAATTTTATCGGGCTTGGTCCATATTTTCCCCTAGCCCCCCCCCCCCCATATAAAGCCTCTTGGAGAAAATTAGTTTTTCATCCATAAATTGCTTAAATGTATCGGAACAAGGTAATATTGAAGATAAATGCTTTATTATGAAAAATAAATCACAGTTAATATTCATATCTGGTGTAGGGTATCTTATGGTCGGTCACGCCCGGCTATACTTTCTTACTTGTTTTAAATTTTATATTTGTACCTTACATTACTACAATGTAGATGTGATATTGGTACATATTACAATGTTAACCATCTAAGTAAAATTTGTTATTAAACTACAGGTTCAAATTTTGTCCACAATTCTTTGAAAGTTGTTGTGTGTATCTCACTCATTATTAAATTGTTTTCATCTTAAATTATTACCCATTATTTGTCTTGTTTTTCGGCCTCAACTTTGGCTTCGTTCATTAGTTCATCATCGTCCACGCTTTTAAGCCAAGATTTATCTGTATCATTTTTGAAAGTACCAACACTATGTCAGGTACTCATACATACATATATCTTTCATAATACGCAAGTTACACAATAGGGCCAATTCCAAACAATTTGCTGTACAATAACCTTTGATACCGAGGGACCAACTGAACCCTCCGGCATCATTAACATTTCCATGGACACTAGACACTTATCCCTACACATTGGGGTAAAAGGGATCGAACATAAAAGTTAATTATACAATTATATATAATTATAGCACTTTAGAAAGGGTATATTGGGTTTGTGCTGATGTAAGTAACTCATAGAAATATAGAAATCGGCTCAATATCATTTTCTGAATTGACATTATAGTAGCGCTTAATTCGAATCTGGTAAAGATATTTAAAAGAAGAAAGAAGATATATCAAAAGTTAAGCCTTTATTAAAGCTGACAGAATGGACTTATAGATGACATACAACATTTCATAAATAAAGTTGTCTTAGCGATATCACAAATCCCAGATATGATGGAGAAAATCTGATGCGATTCGGATTCAGCGGCCTATCCTTATAAGTTTTGGTAGAGGAATTTGCGTTTAACTAAATGACGGAAAACCCGATCCGTTAAGAAATAAGTCCAGTAAAAACATGGTAAAATCTTGTACTTACTGAACAATTTACTTTTTAATTACTACTACATATCAACTGCATTACTTAGAAGGAGTCTAGTATTGCCTTGACATATTGTTTTCGAACTTAGTTTTTGTGATAACTAATAATAGACGCAGTGGACGTATCCTTGTAGGCAATTTTATTTCTCATAAACATAGCTACTTACATAACTTCCTATTTGCAGGCGATCGTAGTTTAAATGTATTGTTTAAATTTAATTAATTTTTCATTTATGGACATTTTAAATTAAATTGATAAAGTTTAAATAAAACTTAAACTAAGCAAGTAGTCAGTAGTCGTACGCCACTAACATAATTTTCATCATATCACTTATGCTCAATGTCTTCATTTCATTTCCGTTCCGCACTATTTGGAAAATTAGTAATGAAAGGATTTTAATTAGTGCCTTGTATCATCCCATTCGTTCGCTTGCTCGCAGTTCTTCATCCCAACCATTCATCCATCCATTAGAATTTTGTGCAAAGTTTTATAATTAAGCTGTCAAAACAGTAGAATGTTAAAAGTTATTTAGTAGTTAGACATCTTTTTCGTACTTTAACGTTTGTACAGAAGAAAAACACACACACACACACTCATGTCTTCTTTTACAAATATACATAGATCATTTTATAGCCTCTCCAGCATTATTTCTTCATCTTTTCTTTTCCACTTTGCTGTTGTTGTTTTTTTTTTTTTCATTTGGTAGTATGTATATTCTTTGCATCTATCTACATGTTCTGTAATGGCTTTGTGGTATTTTATAGGTTCTAAATTTGAATTATGTGGTTTAATACACATACAAAAGTTTTACGTGTCTTAATGCTTTTTTTCGTTTTAATTTTTTTTTCATTCTTTTGCATTTGTAAATGAACACCCATAAAAAAGTTTGTTAAATTGCTTACAATTTAACTTAAATGGGTATAAGTGAGTATACGTATCTATGTATATGTATGTGAGTGTAATGGATACATGTGTATATATGTACTAATATGTATATGGATCTATCTTCTTGTATCTAATGCCACATAATGTAAACGCCCTGCTTTTAAGAAAACTAACAATGTGGCATTGTAAATAATTACTTTTTATCTAAAATTCAAAGGTGGCAGGCAGAAACGAAGATGCCACTAAGTCTAAGTTTAACTTTAAATATAAATGGAAGTGAAAGTGATAGTTGTTTGTTAGGTACATATAATATTTATTTTTTAGTAGAATCTAAAGTTATTCCGCCCGGCAGATAAATGTCAATGAACTTCTGCACCAGTGGTTCTTAGCTATATCGGGGAGCATCAGCTGAAATGCTACCGGAAGCGTCCACAGGTTGCAGATAATGGAACACTCAATGGATATACAGTTATGTATGGTTATAAGTGAAGAGACTGTTCAGAAAACCTACCAAATATCGGAGTTTGTCAATGATCTTTAAAATCTGGATACAGCACCGGTACCAGAATCAGATGCTACTGGCTAATCTCCAATCCATCTTAAATCTAACCGAACAACAAATGAAAACCCGAAAGATCCCCAATTGTTGACAACAAAACAATGTCACGATTTGGATCATGGAATAAAATATGTCATGAGTTCTGAAGATATGAACTTCTTTTTCTAGGCTTATGTAAGACAAGGTGACCTGACAACGGGGTGAGCACCGATGATACTACTTTCATCTACTCAGGCAAACCCAACGGAGTTCCTAAATCTAGCTAAATTTACGAAATGAAAATGTTCTTAGCTGGACCTTCAGAACAAACGAGATGCTGGCGGTTCATCCACCTTCTCGTAGGTGTGGTTAATTCGACATCAGAATATGACAACCTTATCGATGTAGTGCGATGTTGGAAAACTCCAGCATGCAAGTGCGCGGAAAGGACTGGTGAAAGCTATAAGGAGTCGATATGAAAAGGTTTCGGAACATGAGCGACTACAGTGGAGGATAATAAAGAGTGTAATAACAGAAAGTGCTAGGAAAATTGGATACAAACAGCATAAACGCAAAATATAGATTACGGATGAGACTTGGCAACTGATCACAAGAGAAAGGTAGACTGAAGGATAATATTAATGCTGCAAGGACAAGAGAATTGAGAACAAACTTACGGATTTTATATTCGTCTATGGATCTCATGTTTAAACGTAGTGATCGACGGGGTAAGAGATTATGGATGGAAAACATGGCCCCAGATGCTTAAACTGCGACAAATACGTATAGAACTAGGTATCTATATATATTGCCAAAGGATATTTCTGTTAGCTTATCCCCTGAAGGATTCGATAGGCGTTATTACGTCACCTATAGAAAGTCAATTGTCATTACCTTACTACCAATGTTCCATTACTTTGGAACATATCATACATGATTAGAATATCCTCGTCGTTGTCTTCTCAACTTCGACCTGAACAGGCTAGTTTTAGAGCTCATCACAGTGTGAACAGCTTTCGAATTATTATCGAACCATCGGTGGAATGGCGATCCACCTCTATTATTTGTAGACTTTGCCAAGACATTCGATTCCATCCACCAACGGGCGGATGGCAATCGCTGCAGTGCAAAGGAGTTCCACGTGAATTTATTGATTTTGTTCGTGCTTTACTACTCGTATGATACTACATGAGAGCAAACTAGAAAGACCCTTTAGTTTTAACTCGAATGTTCGACAAGTGTGTGTTCTATCTCCATTATTATTCAATATATCACTTGAAGTTATAATGCTTAGGACAACCAGAACTAGAGAGGGCATCACCTGGGGCGTAACTGGGCGTCTCGAAGATCTAGGCTATGCCGATGACATATGTCTTCTAGCCCACACATACAACGATATGTTAGCCAAACTAGAGAAATTAAAGACCATTGCAGGTGATTCTGGTTTACATGTTAATATAACGAAAACCATCTGCTTCTGAATTCCACCAACCTTCGAAAATTCTAAATTGACAACGTTGATCTTAAAGATGTGCAATCTTTTGTATATCTGGGTAGTATTATATTTACATCGGGCGGCTCGTGAGGCGATATTGCAAATCGTATCAAAAAGACAAAGCATTTTCTTCGTTTCCTCTCAAGAATATTAGTTAATATTTTCAAGCCCTGAAACAAAGTACCGTTCGTGTGGACTAAGATCGCATCATTCTAAATAATAGTGCATACAGTTCCGCTTCTTTTGTTCGAAATCTAATTCGGAATGTCCTGTCAAAACCTGGTGGGTCATGACCATTCAAGTTTCTCTGTGAACGTTTAAGAAACTCTGAGCCATTTAAACAAAATTGATTTTGATATAGGACTGTTAAGTCCATCATTTTCTCTTGATTGTTCTGAGTAACAGCAGAGCAAGCTACTCTTGTTCTTATCTGTGAAAAACAGGTTCGACATTAAATTATCGGTTCTTTCCGCTGCCAAATCGTTGGTGTTAGAAAATGGTGTAGTGATTTTAAAAGCTGATCATTGGAGAAAATTGTGGATTCTTATAATGTCCAGTGTCATAATGTCCATAGACCTTATGACACTTATGTTGGTGTATGTTGCATTTTGGATTCCTTTTAAAATGTCTCCTAGATAGCTAGCCTTCGGCCGAACGCAGGGGTTTTAAATTCTGGGGTATTTCGAATAAATGCTTCGCTAAATTAAGACTTCTTTTGATAAATGGACTCTTTGAAATCCATGGACTTTATGTCACATTGTTAATGCACATTGTGACACTTTTGACGTCCATGAACATTAAGACTCAATTCAGGGACATTATGACACGCCACCGAGACAGTTTTTAAACTGTCAGCAACTAAGTATTCTCTGGTTGGAATTCTAATTCGGAAAGAGACTCTGAGTTTCAGAGACAAGGTATCAAGGTCAGTTATTTAAATTTGTCTGTATTATTAAGCTTATATATCCAGAACTAAAAAACAACAAAATATTCTTGACCATTTTGTCGGCATTATTCGGCCGAGGTGGTCTTAATTCTAAGACTTTATATCTTCCAATAAAAAGCTTTTGTCTGATTTACATTTATATCATTTTACCAGGCTCATGATAATACAAACTCTACATTGGTCATTAATATATTGATGCCACAGAGAATATTGGAGAGATCGTCTTGTCTGTTAGTCGATCGAACCCGGGAAGTTCTTCTGCTTAATCTAGATTCGAACGCAAACCAAGATGTCGCTCAATATAAACCAAGCGAATCCTATATTCAAAATTTGTACTAACAAAGTTCCAATTGTACTGAACTAGAACTGAACTAGAACTGAACTAGAACTGAACTAGAACTGAACTAGAACTGAACTAGAACTGAACTAGAACTGAACTAGAACTGAACTAGAACTGAACTAGAACTGAACTAGAACTGAACTAGAACTGAACTAGAACTGAACTAGAACTGAACTAGAACTGAACTAGAACTGAACTAGAACTGAACTAGAACTGAACTAGAACTGAACTAGAACTGAACTAGAACTGAACTAGAACTGAACTAGAACTAAACTAGAACTGAACTAGAACTGAACTAAAATTGAACTAGAACTGAACTAGAACTGAACTAGAACTGAAATAAAACTGAACTAGCACTGAACTAGAACTGAACTAGAACTAGAACTGAACTAGAACTGTGCTAGAACTGAACTAGAACTCTACTAGAACTAGAACAAAACTGTACTAGAACTTCTTATCTTTTGTCTGCGCGTCTGTCTAGTCTTGTCGCTTTAAGGAACTTTCTGTAGATGTTTTATTATTGAGTCCTTCTTAGACATCCATACTCCTTAGAGGAAGGACGAACGACAAGAGTCTTTGAGTTTGTGCGAACGTACAGTATGATTTAACAAGTTGCTTAAGAACTTCGACTTCTTGGTCTTGAAGAGGACTTCTTTGATCAGTATGGAGGAACATTAAGAGTCTTCGGATTTGTAATGGGTACAATCCAGTATTTAGACTCAAACATTTCGAACCTATATATAGTATATATATAGGCATTGCTTATCGATCATCTAAACGCCCATAACACTGGATGTTGCGGCAATATACTCCATTTTCAGTATGACAAAAAATAATTGGTTTTACAAGATTAATATCTAGCATTTGGTTAACTTTTATTTCAAATCTATATGATTTATTCATTTTACTTCGACGTGCTGCGATTTCATATAAATTATGTACTGAAATAAAAATGTTGATTTTGTAAAATTTCTTTTGCAAACAAATGCATTCTCTGGCATGAACCACCACTACTGATCCATCATCTGGACATTAAAAGAATTTTACGTCTTAGTATGAAATTTTGATGTCAAAATGGTTTTTGGGTTATATGTATTCTTTAACATGCACGTTTTCGGTTGCATTGAGTAGCTGTAAAAGAAGATTTTATGAGATGTGCGTACGTATCATCTGTTAAAAATTATGGTTTATTTTGTTACGCCACAAAACCTCCTTTAGTACCAGCACTTCCTCGTCTCATTCCTTCGTTTGTTTGTTTATTTGTTTATTTTGTTACTATATCGTGCATTCACTTCTTGAAGGGAGGTAATTTATAATATACTTTCGTACAATAGTGTATTCCTTGAAATGACATTAAACATTTTGCACAATAAAAATTGTATTTAATGGAGTTTACAACACGCAATATTTTTAACACTCGAAACATGCATCAATATTTTTCACTAAAATATTACACCCATACATCGTACTTAAGAGGCTCTATATACGTATGGATACATGTGAAATGGGAAAAGAAAAAAGTATTAAAAAGATTGTGCGGAAGCAATTTCAACTCATTACAGCAGGAGGATCATAATGATGATGGGGTGCCAAATGAGAAAAACATGCGGACATAATAAGCATATACATACATTTTACATACATGTGTATGTTAGTTACTCGTATATATTAGACAGGTTCTAAAAATTCATTAAAAGTTCTATATCATTTAAATTGATACATCAGTTTGATCAATCGCTTTGTGATTGGATAAAACAATGGCTTATATACAAAGATGAATCCTACTTTAACGGTTAAAATTGCTCCATGACTTAATCCAGCCCTTATACAAATATCCTCACTTAAGTTCCATTAATAGCTCTAGTAAATTACTTTAATATCGGTATATAATTCCAACAATACACTGCCAACAATCGAAGAAACCTCCAATTTTGAGGCCTTAGACACATTTTGTCTTCATACCAATTTGGAACAGTCTAATGTACTTTAGTTTTGTAGGCATATAAAAGTATGTTCATGTGTTTAAGAGTAATTTGGTAAACATTTAATTTCTTTTCTGGGCTTTCATGTTCTTCACTCTTGGTCTCATTTATTACACACGTGTATACGATTTTTATACATTTTGTTTTATTATATTTTTCTTGTTGTTACCAGCTGATATGAACAAGTTTAAAAAAGGAAGAAAATAAACTTTTACTTTTTTTCCACTCATCTTTAGAATTTTGTTGTTGCCAACTGATTTTTACTGAAACTACAGGCATCATAGGACATTGTGACTGTTACTTCTTGGTGTGATGCTGCCGATGCTGCAGTAGCCTCAAAAACAGTAGTAAAAAAGCAATTTATTTTACAGTTAAATAAAAAAAAACAGAACACGAACAAGGAACAGAAAATAATTTATGATTTGCGACACTGTTTTCACATTTTGCCTTTATGTTTCAGTCAGTCGGTTGTAAAATGTTGCACGTACAAACATACATACTTGTACAATTTCCTACTTGAATTGCTTTCTGAGGCAACCATAAGATTTAAATGGGCCTTCTGTACTTGAGTATATTTTATAATGTTTCCTTTACCATTTACCACTCTTAAAAAATATAAAATTTACAACAAACATATGTACATATGTTTGTAAATACAGCTCTTAAATACATACATACATTTCCAACCAGCTTTAGTTTTTTATCTCCAGATATAAAAATTGTTCGAAAAAAATATTCATTAGCCAAAAGTAATAAAGCCTTCAAAGTATAGAAATTGTAACGTTTTCATGTACATAATAAATATGTACATAGAATCGTAATTAGCATCTATAATAACATCATTTAAGAACTCGTTTCAAATTATTTATTTATGTGTCAAAATATTTCTTAATACTTACTTACATACTATGTTCCGACTCTGAATTCTCGGATGATAATAACAACACCATTATAGCGAATCCCAAAAAGGATGAAGTAAGGTGAGTGAAAGAGATAGAGAGTGATAGCATACTCAGAGAAGGAAGTTGAAAAATGCTTCAGGAAATCATGCAAGTAAGGATGACAACGCCAAGCCAGATATTCTGAAGATGAACACTTTGGAGAAATCAACTTCTAACGTAAGGGTGTCTCAAAAGAAGAACCGAAAAACGAGGAAGAAGAAGCTAGACGGTGGAAAAGGAAAAGAGTCGCCATCTTACGCCAAAGCCGACAAGGGAAGACAGGCAAAATTCCAATAGACCAGCAGAGTAAAGTAGAAGATCTGATCAACAATAAGATAGTGGACCACGCAATAGCATTAAAGGGCAAACAACCAAGAGAGCGTGCGAGTTCAGCATGGGCGTGATGTTGAGGAAGTTGCCATCTCACCAATGTGTTGGCACTCTGAGGAACTCGGTGGAAAGTATCCCTTCTCTCTGGGAAGGCGCTAAACTGGGACTGACCAAGAAGAAAGAGCTTCCTGTGCTCTTAAAGTCCATTTTCGACGACCAGAACTAGTCTTGCCAAGAACAAAGGTGGGACTTATTTCGCTTCTAAAGCTGTCATATTCAAAATTGTGAAGGTGCTGATAAGAAGGTCTGTTAATAGAAGCTCCGAAAAGGACACTAAAATACCTAACACGGTGCCCGCAGCACCATTGACCGATGCTGGTAACGTTAAGGAATTAAATCCTAAAAGCGAGGAAGTTACCAATAACTCGCCAGTGCAGCAGCCCTTTTCAATATTGAGAAGGCGCCGATTGAAAGGCCTGTCACAACAGGCACCGACAAGGACACTAAGACGGTATCCAAAGCATCATTAGCCAGTACTGGTAACGTTGAGGAGTCAAATTCTGAATGCGAGAAGGAAATCACTCAATCGCCAGAAGACGCAGGAAGGTGCTAATTAAAAAGACTGCTATTCCTAGGCCTGATAAGGACACCACCTTGCCATCAATAGTACCCATTGCATCAAAAGCCACATCAGGCTACCCGGAGGAGTCAAATCCAAAGAGCGAGGAGGAGATCACAAACTCGCTGACCTTTTATCTGTTTATCTGGCCTTCTCCGACACTACCACTAAGTCGGATCTAATGAAACTGATTGAAGAGACACAAAGAAAGTATAAGAAAATTGTAATAGGTTGTGATGCAAACTGCCACCATGTATCACAGGAGACAAGCCCTCATTTTGGAATGAGGAATCATAGAAGAAGTATTAGATATAATTATATGTTCAGAAGAACTTATAAGCGAAATTAAGGATTTGATAGTTTCGGGTGAGCACTTCTCTTCAGACCATCGGTGTATAAGATACCTGGGTAACAGGAGAGATGCGGAACTTTGGGAAGACTCTTCGAATTTGATATTGAAAGAATCGGAGGCTAACACAGAAATAGTTATTACATCTGACTTGGTTAAGGAGACAATCATGAGCTTTGCACCATATAAAGCTGCATGTTTTCCCGGCACTTTTGCAGATGGAGGCGAGACTGGTTTCCATACATCTGTCTCAGATTTTCACTGCATGCTTGAAATTGACATATTACCCAATTAAATGGCAGGATGCAAGGGTAATATTTATACCCAAACCAGGAAAACCTAGCTTTGCGACACCCAAGTCTTATCGGTCGATAGACTTCCTACTTAAAGCCTTGGAATGTATAGTCGATAGTATGATTGAAACCAGTATACCAGACAAAGACTTCAAATATAAGCAGCATGCTTATGTAATGGGACTACGTAGATGAATCCTTCGATAGCAAACTGTATACACTGGCGTTTATTGATATCGAAGGCTCATTCAATAACGTGCATAATTATACTTTTATCCCACTCTCAGAGTTTTGTGTTGACCGGGTGCTCCGTAGCTGAATTAACTGTATGCTAAGCTGAGCATAACCGAGAGGCCTTATCGACTGTCAGAAGGCAATTACGGTGATATCAGGTAATAAAGATAAATCTAACACCGCATTGGATAGTAAGAAAGTTTTAACTGAATTCTCTCCCAGAGAAATGTGGGATTGGGGTTCAATATTGTAAAATTGATTAAATAAAGGGCTTAACATATTTACCGATAGCCAGAGGGCAATTAAAGCGATATCAGGTGACTAAGTTAAATCTAACACCGTATTGGATTGTACGAAAGCTTAACTGAATACTCTCCAAGAGGTAAGGTTTCAATAACATGGGTACCAGGCCACTCGAGAGTAGTCGGCATCGAAAGGGTTCGATGTAGTTAACCTGCAACATCATCAACGCAATGGTACGTATTCTGAGTGGTCACAAAGGATGACGGGCTATACAAAATTGGACGGATTCAGACGAATGTAGAGCTTGTGGAGAGGACAGTGAAACACTGGAGTACTCTCTTTGAAAATGTCAGGCATTCGTCGAAGTTAGATCCAAATATATTGGGAGTGATGCTATTACGGATATAACATTCCCCATAAACACTGATTTTAAAATTATTAGGAATTACATCCAGGAAACTGAATTTCGGAACATTGCAAGATAAAACATTCGATGAACACTGTGTTTTGTTTTTTACATTTTTCTCCATGAAAAGGAGCGCACAACAGGCCACTAGATGTTAAATACTAAACTTCCTTTCCGTAAAATTGTATGGGTTTTATGGTGAGGATGCAGATTTTAACAGCCCATTTGTTGGGTTTATTGTATTGTATTTTCGAATAAAACAAATGCAGCATATATTTTTATTATTTCCCTACATTTGCTACCACAAGAACAATTTTCACCTCCTCAAATGTAAGTGGGAGATACCAAACGAAAATATTGTTGACATCTAAGTAAAAATGCATGCGTTGACATTTTGTGGTATTATGGGATACGATATATGCACATACATGCTAATCGCCCACTTTGTACAAAACTGTCATAACTCAAAGATAAAAATCAACATTCAAATTTTATTAAATATTTTTTCCCAATACATATTCACTGCATTTTAGAGTTACTGATTAACTTTTTCAAGATTTGTAAAATTGGAATAATAAAATATTCTCGAAATTCCTGTGTTTTCATATTTTCTAAGTTATGAAGTTCTTGTTGCAAGTGAACGATTTTTTTTTTTTTTGCATAATGGTGTTGTTGATTCACAAATGTGACAATAACATTTCGTTGTTATTCCTTCAAATTTAGATCAACAAAATTGTTGACTTTGATGTGCGACATCGTTAAAGATCAAAGTGTTTGAATATTTGAATTTGTCAGCATAAAAAAAGAAAACAAAAATAAATAATAAAAATTTGAGATGCATTGCCAGCAATTGTGTTTTTTTATTCTTCTTGTCATAATTTTGTTGAGGATTTAGAATTTATGTGTACAACGCGTCGTTGCATCGAATATTGGACATTTTTGTTAATAATGTGATAAAAATTTGCCAATATACAGAAGAGAAAGTAAACAAATTTCCAGATATTCCCAAACTTTTTTCTATTTCTTATATAATTGTTCATTAATTATAAAAAAAAACATATTTTTGAACTTACTTGAAGACTAACTTAAGCTAAGTATACACGGTTGTCAGATCTTACAATGTTGGCAGAAAAATGTTCAGAAAATGCCTAACAAGCATTTCTGACAATATCGTAAGACCAAAATTGTAAGCTTACAAGGTTGTTAGACATTTTCTGAAAATTTTTCTGCCAACATTGTAAAATCTAACAACAGTGTATAGGGATACCAGAAGTCATGTTATATTCTACTTTAATTCCAAGTTGCCCAGAAAATAATATCCTACACAGAGGAAATTGACACAAAATTTTTCAATAAAATCCGTTGTCAAGTATGTATTTACTATACAACAACAACATGTAATGTAGACCACGCAACTTTGTCAACATTGCAACAATTCGTTGTAGCAATCTAAACTTTATGCACATCCGTTGTCTAAATGTTAACAAACGTGGTAAGCTCACTATTTACAACGCATTTTGAGCTTACCACATTTGTTAACTTTTAGACAACGGATGTGCATAAAGTTTAGATTGCGACAACGGATTGTTGCAATGTTGACAAAGTTGCGTGGTTTACATTACATGTTGTTCTTGTATGTATGTATATACTTGACAACGGATGTTATTGAAAAATTTGCTGTCAATTTGGTACCAGGCGTGTATATTTTTTTCCTCTGTGTATGTCATAACTAACATTTTACTTTAAATTAATACAATTTTATTATCTTAACATACATTTATTTAGTCTTTATCTTTGGAGTATAGCAAATTTCTAATTCAAATTATATTTCGAATTATACATATATCAATATATTATTAATATTAATTTAATTAAAAAGATTGTCAATTATGATAATAATGACTATAAAACCAATAGCCATTGAAACTGTTACCCTAGTTTTCAAAGTTTCACTTTAATTTCCTGTTAATCTGCAGTTTCAACACTTCACATATCTGTAAAATAAAGTATACAGACTAACTCTTTCTGAACTGAAAATAGAAAAACAAAAAATAAAATTAAAATGCTAAACATACATACATTACCTTTGGGCAAATTTATATATATATGTAAATATGTACATTAGGGTGGTCCCAAAATAAAATCGCTAAGTTCTAAGTTGATCCTTTGAAAAGCACTTTAAATGAAAGTTTTATAATGAATTTGGGGATTATCGATAACGAATTTAACCTGACAAATGTCAGAGATCCACGTTCATATATGTTTCGATGCAGTAATACTGAACCACCATCTTTGAAAGACCTCAATATTTAAAATGTTCTTCAGATTTTTTCTTGTTACGATGCCATGTGATAACATGATGCCGATTTTGGCATAAGTCTCCTGTAAGAATAACTATATTCCTCCTCGGAAAACTATGTATCGTTGCCGTAATCTGATTTAAAAAGTCATCCTTTCTTTCGCCTTCAGTAAGTTCTGTAGTTGCATAATATTTATTATTATGGTCGTGCAATTCCTTACTGTTGTGAAATAGGCTGGAATCTGAATTTCTTTATTTAAGCATTTTCCCAAAATTTCTTATTTTAAACTTAACTTTTTAAGGGTATTTTCTGACCATTATTGCACCATCTCATTTTGCTAATTCCTAGGATTTCTATGTTAAATTTGATTAGTTGACACTCTAGTTGTACGAGACATCCCTCGGTGCCCGTCTTACCATAAAAAACTTTCCTAATTCGCAAGAGGGTCTCAATGGAGGATCTAGCAGGGGACCAGTAAAATCTGGTAGTGGGTGTAAGCCAAACAATAGGAGAACGATAGATCTCTTCAAGGGGAGAAAGTTAGGTCAGAATAATAAAACACTAGAACGCTTTATCTGTCATTTCAAAGCCTTTTAGGAACATAATACTAAGTTTCTGAATCACCAGACGATAATTCCACGTTAAAGGTAAAAGTAATGTAAAGGGATGCTTCACAATAATGAAAGCCGTGGAAAACTTTCTAAAATCATACTCCCTTTACGATACTATTCATATCTAGTTGTAGTGAAACCCGAATATTATCTAAACACAATCTTTTTTTGGTTGTCGATCTAATACACATATTTGTATCATACATATGTAGTAAGTATTCCGTAAATAAATAAATTGATTTAGTAGTACTCAGTAAATGTATCTAGTTTCCATAAATTTAACTGGACAAACTATAGAGAAAACTGGTTGTGCATTTATTATCGTTTCAGTTCTCTAAGAAACTAAATGTATAAATATCCCAGCAGTTCGATGGAACGTTCCCGAAATAGCTATTTAACCTACCACTTAGGGTTACTCCAAGCCACCAGACTACCGACTAACATTGGCTACTCCTAGTAGGAGAGACAGTCTGAATGGTAGCCCAAATGAGTCAAAATTTGGTTATGAACTTTTTCGCTTTAATTGGGGTTAGTGAAATGACAATCGTCTTCTCTCTCGCTTACAAAAGAGACAAAAGAGGCAGCTATTGTCTTCACTCTCGTTAACAAACAGTACATTCGTGACAAAACACGTTTCTGTCCGATTCGCTCATACATTGACTAGATCAACAGCCTACGTCTGATAATAGAACAATACAACGAGTATAACGCGATCCTATACTTAACATTCATCGATTTCAAGAAAGAGTTCTATGCCATTGATAAAGGCAAAATATGGCACGCCCTTACAGCGAAGGACGTTAAACTTATAAGGTCTAAATACGACAATTCCAAAATGTATGTTTCACACTGTGGGAGGTCAAGTGAACCATTTTTCATAATAAGCGGTGATCTGCGAATCAATACAGACCAAACAAAACGTATGTGTGTCCAAAACAAGCTAGATCCAACATTTCAACTGAATAACGTCACAATTCAAAACGTCGACAGCTTCTGTTATTTGGGGAGCATAATAAGATGGCGGTGCATCCCATGACGTACTAAACGTATGGCATTCCACAGTCTACGAAATATTTGGAAATCAAACGCCTTCTTCCCTCGAATAAAGATCCACATATACAGCGCCTGCGTAAAATCCATTCACCTTTACGGATCCGAAACCTGGCAGGTCACTGAGAGCATAACAGATAATAACTATAAGTACAACGAAATCTGCCACAAAACACTGGAATGGAACCAACAAGGCTCGAGGACAAAAGAAAAATCGAAAACAACATGGAGACGAACAATCTTAAACGAAACTGGAAAATCCTTTAACGAACTACGACATATCGCAGATGACAGAAACAGATGGAGATTCTACGTAAACAGCCTATGTTCCTGATGGAATTTGTTGAATATATAAAAAATTTATTTATTAGAACCAGACATTTTCGAAGAATGTCTCTATATGGGATCTACTTACATAGGTATGTATGTAGTATATGTCGCGATGGGACCAATTTACAAACTGAAATATAAGATTTATTGCATTTTATTTATGTTCGTAATGGCTACTCGTGATAATACTCTCAGCAATGAAAGGAACCATTTGAAAAGGTTTAATGGTCCATACTTATTTTAAAGATATATTTTAATAAAATTCTATAAATCAAAATTATCAAAATTTAAGAAGCAAGAAATCATTGAAAATGTTTTTATCATTAAGAAACCTACACAAAGGAATTACATTAAAACTAATTTTCTTTTATTGTAACCAAAAATCATTAATAGTATAGTATATGACTAAGAGTATTATACGGTAGCAAAAGTCATAATGAATTTATGCATTTGTTACGCTTCAACATTTAACGGAGATTATATTCTTACATTGAATTTCCTGAATTAATGAATTCAATAATACATGGTCCTGCTTTTAATGAAAATCATTATATTCCTAGATGACTATAAAGTCTCTTTCATATGTTAGTATTATGTTGCTGTATTTAACCATTTTGACATTTTTAGTTAAATATTAAAATGTTCTAACGTACATACATAGACATATAAAACTACGGAACTATTAAAGCCAAAGCAAAAATAAACCTCCCCACAAATAACCTTAACTATTGACTAGTGCAGACATAGTACATGAATAAATGAAACGTTTAAATACATAGTACCAACTGAGAATAATATACTAAACAGCAGGATGTCCCAATCGTCATCATTATCATCGTCATTATCTTCATCTGATGTCCCCGTCTGAATATATTCATTTGTATTATACGTATATTTATGTACAAAATCTGCAAAAAGGACATGTATCACACATTATACATATGTATATACATACATGTGTAAGTTTCTTTTCATTATGTTGTTGTGGAACAAAACTAGAACTTCAATTAAACTTAAATGATGTTTCGTATTTTTTTGTTTGTGCCCTTTATCCCATAATTTTTTCCTATTTTCTGTTCTATTCCGTTCTGCCAATCATTAGAAAACTGTAAATTGCGTAGAGTTTTGTAATCTTGGATTTTTGTATTACACATAAATACATGTGTATGTATTACGAATATACTATGTAGTTAAATATTTTATACCCTGTAGTTTTAAAGTGGTAAATATAACCCGCCAATTCTGAGACTTTTTCTGAAGGTGTGGTATACCCTATAATGGATTTTGAAATTAAAAATCGTATCATTCACTCTTGTTATTTGAAGTTGAATTATATTCGAGATGTTATAAAAGTGCGAATTTATTCGTTTAAGATTCGGATCCATTGTCAATTATGTGGCAACACACGGACTATATTGTATCTATAACAAATTTCAATATTTGTACTTCATCGATCGATTATATAGAACAAAATTTCAATGGATTGCAGTAATGTATTTATAATACAATTTGCGACCAAAATATTAAAAAGAGATTAGTTTTCAGAACTTGGCGCAATAACACAAACGTCCGAGCTGAAACTCGGCGCAAAAAGGCGAGGTCTTCATGTGTCAGAGTGCTAAGACGCGAAAAAGCTGTACACGAAGAGCGTCTTCGTGCTAACCTTTTGGTCGTACGTTAAAAGTCTAAAGGATAATGCTAGTTCTTCATTTCTGACGTTTTTCAAGGACGACCAAACATTGACTGACCCTAACCCTTTTGCTGAGTTATTCGAAAGTAATAATTGCCGGAAATCGATCAACCCTGTGCCCTTTATAAGATTTTATCGGATCTCAATCTCGCCCATTAGATAATATTTTCAGCATTCTGTACCCTACCGACAAATTTCCTACATGCTGAAAGATTGCTAATATAATGGCCTAATCCTAAGAAGGCAGAGGCTAATAACCCTAAAAATTATAGACCAATACACACAGAAAAAAGATTGGTTGGAAATCGGTCACAGTTACAATTTTTTGTTAACTATGAAAGAATATTATTTGTAGTTATTAAAAAACAGTACATTCAACATATTTTATATTATTACAATTGAAAAACCAAAAGTGTAATCGAACTATGGTTCGCCTAACTATTATTTCAGTTAATCTATCCAACTTGAGCTTTATAAACGGTTATTTCAATTATGTCTTTTAGCAAGATCGAATTAAATTTATAATTATTTGCTTCTACTGTGAATATCAGTACTTGTAATCGAAATTTTGTTTACATCTCTTTATTAATGCCAAAAATGTGTTTTTAGTTATGGTATTAAAATAATTCAATTAAAAGTATAGAAAGTTCAGTTATCTTGATAAAATAAAGAATAATTCTGTATTTCCAACCGAAAAATTCGATATTTATTACAATAAAATCTAATTCGGTATTTCTAACCGAATTCAATATACAAATGATTAAGTTTACTTGACATTTAAAAATATTTAGTACTAAATTAATAAAAACGAAATAAAAAAGAACAGACATTTATAAATAAAATAAAAAATTTTAAAAAAATAGAAGTTTTTGCAGATTTTTAATAAAAATTGTAAGTAAATGAAACTGTTTCCGTGTATGTAAATAATATAAAATAAGCATTATACATCATGGTAAAAATATCATATTTTTTCAAATATTAATAATCTTAATTGCAAAGTCAACCGAAAAATCCGCTGCCAAGCCTGGTGATAAGAATCAAGAGAAAAAGGCTTCGGCTACTACTTCCGCTGCTGGTGGCAAAGAGGAATCTGCAGTAAGGCCCGCTCTAGCTAAAAAAACCTGCTGCTGCTACTAAAAAAACAGTAGTCAAGAGGGCCGCTCCTACCCAGAATGTTGCTTCTAAGGCTAAGTTAAAACCAAGGATGCGGCCCTCTGCTCAAAACCTCGTGCTGCTGCTAAGGACAAGGATGTTGCTACCACCTGGCTCGAAAGTACAAAAGGGTACCTCAAAGGTTAAGGCTGTAGCTTAGACAAATATTATCAACAAACGCATAGTTCCGCAGACCTAAGACCTTGAAATTCTACCCAAAGATATTTATACCAGCCAGAAATTGCATTGACACTTAAATATCATCAATTACATCGATGGTCAAAAGAAGGCTTTTGTTCCTTTAGCCCGTGATTACTTTAAATATTTTACTTTGTTTCTTTTTAATAGAAATATAGACGTAAACCAAAAAATATGTAAATACGTTCCTAAATGTATTATGTTTTCTGAATTTGTAAGATCTGCAACAGTAAGTAGTGTATAGAACGTTATATTTAAAATATTTCAGTTTTGCGCTATTAATGCATTTATGAACGTATAGGAACGTAGGTTTGAATTTAAAATTAATGTAAAAATAATTACATCTGCTGCGAAATAAACAATTTTTTAAATAAATATGAAACAATACGTTTATTTTTATTGGTTGCTGATATTGATAGTTTCGGTCACCATAACCGAATTGTTTTTTAAAATAAGTGGGTATAATGACTACTCATTCAATGACTTCAATCGATAATTCGGTTGTAACAACTTACCTGTGTTCTAAAAATATTCATTTAACAAATGAAATATTCGGTAATTGCAACCAATTTATGTGGTAGTTGTTGTAACCGACCAAATTCGATTGGAAACAAATTCGGTTGAGACAACGAATCTGTTTTCTCTGTGTAGCAATTTGTTCAGCACTTTCAAAAGTTATGAAAAATCTTGTCAAGTATTTAGGCTGGGTTAGGTTGATAAGAGGATGTATCTACATCAAATCCGAAGAAATACACCTAGGCCACTATCAGGGGCATCAAGCCCTTCCGAGATTGGGACAATGAGGCTCGTAAGACTCAATGTTGTTTTCTAACAATATTGTTCCATCTATATTCATGTATGTGTAAATGTTAAGAAATCGGAAACTCTTGATGTTCCGAGCCTGAAAATACAGTGCGATGTCCGGTGGACTAAACACATTTTTCAAGTCTCTAAAGAATTATACAAGTGTCTTGGGTCTTTTAAACAGTGTAAGACATACTTACCTCCATCTGATCTTCTTACTATTTACATCACCTGTATACATACATCCGAAAATGGAATACAACTCTCATATATAGAGCGAAGCTTAGAAGTCTATTTTGGAGCTAATCGATCACGTACAGGAGAGGGCAACGTCGCTATATGGGGTGTGTTCACTGATCTATGGTTATTACAATGTATTCCTCTGAAATAAGGGAACTTGTTCTTGATACCCGTATATTTTTATGCAACATACGCTTTTATTCAGCAACACATCCGTTTGTGGTAGATTGGTCAGTGGATCGCTGGACGTATTACGGGGAAAATTCTTTTTTTAGCCGCACTGTTCGTATGTGGAACAAACGTCCTACAGAAGTATTCTCTGCCACATTCCATGTAAAAAAATTTAAATCAAATGTCCACAAACATCCTCCCTCCCACAACCTATTTTCATAGTTCCAACACAATGCTTTGAATAACTAGGGGTCATCTCCTAAGTGCTAATCCATAATAAACAAAGTCATTAACAAGTTTTTGCTGGGTATGTATTTAACCCACCATTCCCTACTATACAGAGGGAAAAGGAAACATACACGCCTAGTACCAAATTGTCAACAAACTGTTTATAATTTTTCAATACCATCCGTTATCAAAGTATATGCATACATACGTACGACAACACTATGTAATGTTGACAACATTGCAACAATTCGTTGTCGAAATCTAAATTTTATACACATCCGTTGTCTAAATGTTAACAAATGTGGTAAGTTCACTATTGACAAACAATCTGTTGCCTATAGTGAGCTTATCAACATTACATAGTGTTGTCGTACGTATGTATATACTTTGACAACGGATGTTATTGAAAAATTATAAACTCTTTGGTGTCAACTTGGTACCAGGCGTGTATATTTCCTTTTCCTTGTGTGTACTTTCATTCGTAAGTGGTTGTCAATTGATACTGTCGACCATAAAAATATCAAAATTCTTTGTTGTAGATTATTGGATAACTAGTTCCAAGGACTACTGTGTATGAATTAAATTGTTTTTGCAAGGATGTTTAGTGTGTGCATATGTGCCCTTAAATAAATTGTTTTCGTTAATGAGTTTTATTTCTTTTAATGTATTTGTTTTTTTGTTCCTGTTCATTTCAATATCATCTGTAAAACTATTTAATTTCTTTCTCTCCATTATCTGGGACATAAATTCGATAGTTTATTTTTTTTTTTCTTCTATTCATTTCTTTTGAGTACAGAATGTCATTAAGGGGTGTGGTTTTGGTAGGCGTTTTTATTTTTGCATTACAATTTCATATACTTAATATGTAGACAGTTAATAGGAGGGTCAATTGCGAAGGCAAAGAAATATATACATAATTGTCAGGAGGTTTAGAAAACAGAAACTTTATAGAATTTGTTTAAACTTAATTCAGAAATATAAAGTATTTTCTCAAGTCTATGAGAAGACCTGAATACAATTATGATACATGAGAAGAGGGAATGGGAAGAATCAGAATTTTAATTAGTTTTTGGGGGAAGAAAGTTAAGACTTTATCTAAAATATCTTCCAGATAGAAACATTCGAAACTATTCGATCTGAAATTTTATAAACTTAAAAATCTCTCCTCTTTCGTATACAATGTTGAAAATAATTTTCATTAATTTTCATTACTCCAAAAGTAAGTAAGCTAAATATTTATGTACTACTTATATAGTAAGTAATATTGTATGGTATTTGTTATTTGACGTCAATTCTTTTCATTTATTTTTTTTCACAAAATACAAGAGCATATTGTGTTTTCAGTTTTCTTAAGTGCTGGGCGTAACATCTGATACTTTACCTTCATACATCTTATTTTTTTTCATATTGTATTTCGAATATTTTCATTTCTTTTATTATCATTCTTATCTAATATGTGGCCAGGTACAAATAAGTAATTCTTTGATAGGAGGAAGGCAAGTAAGTAAGTAAAATACACTTTCTATATTATTACATAAGTTTATTTGTTAGTAACAAAAAGTTCTACTTGTGTTGGTTTAATCTTTCGACATGACTTTTTGTTGCTTCTGGCCATAATTTATTATTCATATGCACTCTAGCGTAATTAAGTGTTTTGAACGCTAGAATTTTTGTTACTTAATTGCAAAAAAATAACATAAATTTTACACAAAATTTATTGCTCTAGTTCCTTTTTTGCATAACTTTCGGTCATTTTTGTTAACAAAAAAACTCTTCCAAATTTAGCTACTCCCTTAATATTAAGTGGTTTATAATTTATAACTTACATGTTGTTTATTTACCCAATAAAGGATATTATTTTAATCTCAAAACTCCTAAATATTCGGTACCATATGGGTTTTAACAGACAAATATTTGTAATCAAGGTAATATATTTGAATTTGATGATAATGTGCGACCTTAAATGTTAAGTGATTGCTTTTCAAAACACAAAATTACTTCACATAAATAATTTGTTATATTATGTAAGAAAATTAATGACTTAAAATGTTCTTCAAGTCTCCAAAGAAAAACAGCTATTAAAATCCAATCTCATTACAGCTATTACATTTTGCGGATATCGGGAAAAACTCTTCTCTGTTAAAAATGTTCTGCCTTATTCATAGCAATTTATCAAAGCTTAATAGAACAAATTTTGTATGAAAATTTATCTTAGCCCTTAGGCCCTTTAAATAAAGTATATTTACTGAGAATTATATATCAAAGAAGTTTTATTCAAATCGAGAAATCATAATCCATAAACCATAAATCATAATCATTACACCATATCGAAATATTATTTATTTGTCAGTCTTATTTAGGTTAACCGATTTTAGCCATTTTCAATAGATATCGTTCTTGGGCCAGACGGACGGACATTGGTACATCGATTCAGAAAATGATTATGAGGTAGATAGTACACTTTAAAATCGGTGTAAAACGAATATTTCTATGCATTACATATACAAATCAGCACAAACCCCATATGAACAGAAACCAACGTACCTCTGAAAATCTCTTAATACCACATAATTCATTATTATACCCACCATCAAATATACCCCCCAATGTTGTTTTTGTCATTCCGTTTGTAACACATCGAAATATTCATCTAAGACCCATAAAAGTATATATATTCTGGATCCTTATTAAATTCTAAGACGATCTAGCCATGTCCGTCCGTCTGTCTGTTGAAAACACGATAGAGTCCAAATGAAAGTAGCTAGCGGGCTGAAATTTTGCACAGACCTTTTATATTGATGCCGATTGTTTGGTATTGAAAATGGGCAATATCGGTCCACGATTTCGCCTAGCTCCCATATTAGGTCCCCTTCAGAAAATGACTTTAACGTTCATAACTGTCTAAAAGAAGCATCTATAGCGATGAAATTCGACATGAAGATATTTTATAGGAACCTTAATATCATTGTAAAATTTAATAAAGATCGGTCCATAATTGACCCTATCCCCTATATAAGGTCCCCTTCAGAAAATGACTTTAACGCTCATAACTGTCTAAAAGAGACATCTGTAGCGATGAAATTCGGCATGAACATTTTCTATAGAAACCTTAATCGCTTTGTAAAGTTTTATAAGGACCCTACCCCCCCCCCCCCCCCCCCATATAAGGACCCCTTCAGAAAATGACTTTAACGCTCATAACTGACATGAACATATTTTATAGAAAAGTAAATATCATTGTAAAATTTTATAAGGGTCGGTCCATAATTGACCCTACCCCCATATAAGGTCTCCTTCAGAAAATAACTTTAACGATCATAACTGTTTAAAAGAAGCATCTGTAGCGATGAAATTCGACATGAACATATCTTATAGGAACCTTAATATCATTTTAAAATTTTATAAGGATCGGTCCATAATTGACCCTACACCCCATATAAGGTCCCATTCAGAAAATGACTTTAACACTCATAACTGACATGAACATATTTTATAGGAAACTAAATATCATTGTAAAATTTTATAAGGATCAGTCCATAATTGACCCTATCCCCCATATAAGGTCCCCTTCAGAAAATTACTTTAACGCTCATAACTGTCTAAAAGAAGCATCTATAGCGATAAAATTCGACATGAAGATATTTTATATCATTGTGAAATTTTATAAGGATCGGCCCATAATTGACCCTATCCCCCATATAAGGTCCCCTTCAGAAAATGTCTTTAACGCTCATAACTGCCTTAAAGAAGAATCTATAGCAATGAACTTCAACATGAACATATTTTATAGAAACCTTAATATTTTTGTTTAATTTTGTAAGGATCGATCCATAATTGACCATAAAATTTCTCTACCAAATTTTAGGAGGATCAGTAAATAATTGATCCTATCGGTATATGTATGACGGTAAAATTCTACATATATGTAATAAATGTGAAAATTAAATATCATAGTTTATTTATAAGGAAGCATTCCTTTTTGGCAATGATTTGATGGTGGGTATACAAGATTCGACTTCAATAAAAACTCTGCTTACAATAGGTTATGTGCCCAGAAGTCATAGAAATTTAAATTAGAAAATTTAATTTTATTAAGATTTATATTATTCAAGACTCAAGATTACTCAAGGTAATTCAAGAGACGAGATAACTCAAGATTCAAGATGGAATTCTACAAAAATATTACACAATTATCTGGTGAGTCCGACTGGCCTATATGGAAAAGGAAGGTTAGTGACCTTTTTGAATTTTATGAGGGTGCTCTGGATGTAATTGAGAATAAGTTAATCAAGCCGCAGCCTCTTCAAAGCCTGTCTAAAGAATCTCAACAAAGAGAACACAAAAAGCAATGTGAGTTATACAGAAAAGCTAATTGCTATGCAAAAAGCATAATCACAAGGACAATTAGTGATGAAATCTATCAAAAAATAATGGAAATGTGAGAAGCTTTGAAAGCAACATCGAAGCGAAGCAACATCGAAAGACCAATTATTTAAGATGTGTACTGAACTTTTTTCATTCCAATAGAATAATAAAGAAGAAGTTTCTACAAATTGAAGAATTTGTTTAATGAAATAAATAATGGTTTAAGATTGAAAAATGATCATGCATTACCGGATTTATTATTAGTGTGCAAAATTTTGTATGTCTTGCCCAGTTCATTTGAGATATACAAATCAAGTTGGATGATGCTTACCCGAGATGAAAATAAGACACTTGATAAATTAATAATGCAGTTGTGTTTTTTGAAAGAAATTTAAACAAATTTTAACAATTGAAAAAAGAATTTCAAAATTTCCATGCCGATTACCATTTGGAAGACGTGAGACAGCAACAACTCCTGATGAACTTATGTATTTCAACTGATGTTTGTGGTCTCTTCCCGTCTTCATTTAAAGGATTTAAATACTTAGTGGTATAGAAAGACGATTATACCAAATACAGGTATGGATATATGATAAGAAATAAATCAGATGTGAAGGATACCCTATTAGAAATGCTAGCTAGTACAAAAAGTCAGGGACACTCTATTAAAACAGTTCTTAGTGATAATGGTGGAGAGTTCATTAGTAATGATATAAAGAAGAATGGTATTATACATAAATTAACTGCTCCTTATACTCCTCAACAGAATGGTAAGGCTGAGAGAGAAAACAGAACAATAGTAGAGATGGCGCGAACTTTCAAATAATCAAACAAATATATTAAGTTTCCTGATACTTTATGGGCTGAATTTGTCAAGTCAGCGATTTACATTCTTAATCGTACAGGAAAAATTTCCGTCAAAGATATAAGTCCTTTTGAACTTTGGCATGGAAAGATACCTAGAATCAGTCATCAGAATTATTGGATCATCATGTTTCATACATGTACCGATTCAAAAGCGAAAGAAACTAGATCAGAAAGCAATTAAATAATTACAAAGCTCTTCCTGGAAAGTGGGTGTACAATAGATAAGCTCAAAGCAAAAAAGGTAATAAAAAGTTTTAAACAAAAGAAAGGTATCGACTATGATCAAACATTAAGTCCAGTGGCAAAGATGTCGACTATTTGATCTATTATAAGAATTGCCGCAACTGAGGGTTTACACATGGTCCAATTTGACGTGTCTACAGCTTTCTTGTATGGTGAGTTAGATGAAAATATATATATGAAGCAGCCAGAAGGTTTTGATAATGGCACAAATCGAGTATGCCACGGCCTAAAACAAGCTCCAAGGTGCTGGAACAAACGAATAGGAAAGTATATAAAACAACTTGGATTTAAAAATAGTTCAGCTGACACCTGTTTGTACGAGAGAAAGAAAAATGGAAATAAAGTAATTCTTGCATTATATGTGGATGATGGTTTGATAGCAGCTTCTAATATCAATGAATTAAATGAATTCATGCAAAAGGAATTCAAAATTGTTCACAAAGATTCTTCATATTTTCTTGGATTAGAAATAGAAATGAAGGAGGAATATATTAAGATAAATCGGAAAGCATATGCCAAGTAAATATTAAGTAAATTTAATTTTTCTGAATGTCGTCCTGTTGCTACACCAATGGAGAAAATAACTTGTTCAAATAACAAAGAAAAAGATAAAGAAAATGTTGAATTTCCATTCAGACAAGAAGCAGTTGGTGCTTTGATGTACCTTATGCTGGGAACGAGGCCAGACCTGGCATATAGTGTTGGTTATTTGTCAAGGACTTTGGAGAATCCAAATAAGGAAGATGTACAACGTGTAAAGCGAGTATTTAGATACATTGCTGGTACCTTAGACGTTGGCATCTATATATATAAAAATGAATGTGTGTTTGTTTGTATGTTTGTATGTTTGAACGTTATAGACTACTAAACGGCTGAACCGATTTTCTTGAAATTTTCACAGCATATTCCTGCATGTCTGGAATAGGTAATAGGCTACTTTTTATTTCGAAATTTCAAGTGGGCGATGAGCCACGCCCACATTAAGAAAATATAAAATCCGTATATTTTAGATAATATAACAGTTAGAGTCCTCAAATTTTGTCGGAGCCACTTTAGTGTCAATATGATCATTTAGGACAAAAAGTAGGCGGACTAGCATTAGGGGGCGTGGTACCTCCCATATAAATTAAATACAAAAATTCGTTTATCTGGGAAACTAATAGAACTAAATTCTTAAAATTTAGCACGAAGAACTTTAACATCCATATAAACATTTTGGGTAATAAATTGGCGGACTACCCATGAGGGGAGCGGCACCTCCCATATTAATTAAATACAAAAATTCGTTTATCTGGGAAACTAATAGAACTAAATTCTTAAAATTTTGCACAAAGAACTTTAACATCCATATAAACATTTTGGGTAAAAAATTGGCGGACTACCCATGAGGGGAGCGGCACCTCCCATATTAATTAAAACCAAAAATTCGTTTATCTGGGAAACTAATAGAACTAAATTCTTAAAATTTTGCACGAAGAACTTTAATATTCATCTGAACATTTTTAAGGAAAAAAGAGCGGACTTTCATCTGGGGGGCTTGGAGCCCCCATATGAATAAAATAGAAAAATTCGTATATCTGAGAAACAATTAGAGCTAGAATCATTAAATTTTACTTGAAGAACTTTGACATTCACCTGAACATTTAGAATATAACGGGCGGACTTCCAATGGGTTACTTGGTACCTCCCATATGAATTAAATACAAAATTTCGTTTAACTGGGAAACTAATAGAACTAGATTCTTCAAATTTTGAACAAATTATTTTAATAATCATCTGAATATTTTGGAGGAAAAAGGGCGGACTTTCATCCGGGGGGCTTGAAGCCCCCACATGAATTAAATTCGTATATCTGAGAAACTATTAGAGCTAGAATCTTAAAATTTTACATGAAGAACTTTGACATTCATGTGAACATTTAGAGAATAACGGGCGGACTTTCAATGGGGGGCTTGGCACCACATATATGAATTAAATACAAAATTTCGTGCATCTTGGAAACTCTTATATTATTCAAATTTTTTGTAGATAGATAGAAATTGGCGATAGATAGAAACTGGCGAACTTGCAATAATTTGCTTGACATCTTTTATATGTAACATATAATAAATCTGGTATTTATTTATACATATTCCTTTTAGGGTAGCAAAGCACACTGGGTATAGCTAGTTATTTATATAATAAAAAAGTACCTAAGTCACTAGAATGCTTCAGTGATGCTGATTTTGGCGGATGTATTAGAACTGGTCGATCAACGGTGATGTTGTGTTGTGGTGACGTATGCTGGTGGTGCGATATCATGGTTAAGTCAGAGACAAGCAATGGTAACAACATCCACTACAGAAGCTCAAATTGTTGCTGCTAGCGAAGCTGCAAAGGAACTAGTTTGGTTGTCAAGGCATTTTAAAGAAATAATAAACTTCAATCAAATACCATGTATTCAAATAGATAATACTGCAGCAATTCGCTTGTCTCAAAATCCTGAATTTCATAAGAGGACAAAACACATTGCAATTAAACATTTCTTTATTCGTGAGATGGTAACTAGGGATGCCAAAGGGTCAAAAGAGGCCCGAAATTCAACAGGGTCTTCAAGGCTAGTATAAAACTTGGTTGTGCCGTTTTTTGTCGAGATACGAGTATATTAAACATAATTATAAGCTCAAAAGCCCTACTCGGGACAAACCCAATATATCAGAATCTATACTGGCAGTTAACCTGTTAATAAGATGGCGAGATGATAATTGCCTTATTTGGGTAAGAGGACAAGGTATATAACTGGAAATAATATTGCTGATACCTTGGCAAAAGCTGGAACTACGATGGTTATACTTGATATAGACAAGTTCTGTAGTGTTTACGGCCATTAAAAACCATATATCCGATATTCAGCTCAAGACGGTTGGTCACATGAGTACACTTGCTCAATTGCTAAGGTGCTGTAGCCTCGTATGGATCCTCATAAAACATACTACCTAAATTGTAGATTTCAACAAATTGTAAATTTGGAAACCATGCAAGACGCATGGATCTTCATAAGTAGGTTTTTATTCTACTATTCAGTACCTGGGATGGAAATTTTATGAATTGATATTGAAAAAATGACCGAGTATACCCTTGATCATTTAAACATTAAAAAATAATTTAAAACAGGGGGAAGTGTTGAAGTTATGTTTTTAATAATTGTCTTATGCTTGTTTAAACAAATCTTATGTATCAAATAGTATTTTGTATTATAATATTTTGTAAATCAAATATTCTTCACTTCAATAAAAACTCTGCTTACAATACAGAAGTATATAAAAAATATATTATATAATATAATACATATATACAAATATATTAATCTCTGTTATTTTCTGTTAAAAGTTATTTAAGAAATAGACAATAAAAGTTAAAAGCTGTTTTTCTCAAATTAAGTTTTCTGAATTATGAAAGTCTGTTAGTATATGAGCAATATATACATACATACATATATATGTATGTATTTATTAAATAAACCTGACGCACCTTAAATATACATACATACGTACATATGTTTGTGCATATGTATGTACAAACTGATAAGAGAAACAACAAGCTACCCAATATTATTAGTAAATATAAACTAATATGTATGTTAAGCTCAACTATTTGATACTCCATGCCGATAAATATAATGTATTTTTCGAAAGTTGGCCAATTTTAGACAGATCTATAAATAAATAGGTTTCCGAAGAATGGCCTTACATGGGACCCATGTTCAGATAAGCACTGATCTATACATTTTTTTGAAGTAAAAATAAATACATTTAACATTTAATTTTACTCTCGGGGACCATTAGTGTAAGATCAAGCAAAATATGTAGTTAACTGAGTTCGAGAAGTATTAAGTCGTTTGATATACTTTAATACAAACAACAACACCATAACATATAGGGTATAAAAATAAGTTGAAATAACCAACAGTCAACTGACTAGATTTAAATTTACTAATCTATCTATGGAAGTATGTATTTCTATACGATTTAGTAAGTAAGCATTTACTCACTTCCATATACACACAAATACGAACAACTACAAAACCGCATCATAAAACTCTTCCGTATCAACATAACCTGAATGACAATCGCGACTCGTGAGCAAGTGCAACGGATGGTGGGGAAGAGACTTTGCCGAAGTAATAAGAAAAATTTGTAACTTGTGGAACCCCAATATTGTAAACATTAATTAGGTAAAACTAACAAAACTGTTGAAATCGAAATAAAACTCTATTGTCTGTCGCTTGCAACTCTACTTCGTCGTTCATACAACACACGAAAATAAATGAACCAAACACTGAAAGCGTTAATAAATAAACAAATAAACTAAATAAAATTAAATAATGTAGAAAACTGTTTAAATATCGTTAAAGCTTTCTATTAGTCTTTTACAATTGCATTTTACTTTTTCTACCTTTGAATCGGTATAAATAAACAAACAGCGACACTTCTTTAAAGTGTAAAATTAACTTGGCATTGGAAACGAATGACTAAATGCATTTTGTGCACTTTATAATAGAGGAAGACTTTAGGTAAAGGGTTTTTCAATAGGGTGTTTGAATTTTTTTTTGTTTAGTTTTAGTTTAGTCTATAGTCTAATCTATGGTCTAGTCTATAGTCTAGTCTTTAGTCTAGTCTATAGTCTAGTCTATAGTCTAGTCTATAGTCTAGTCTATAGTCTAGTCTATAGTCTAGTCTATAGTATAGTCTATAGTCTAGTCTATAGTCTAGTCTATAGTCTAGTCTATAGTCTAGTCTATAGTCTAGTCTATAGTCTAGTCTATAGTCTAGTCTAGTCTATAGTCTAGTCTATAGTCTAGTCTATAGTCTAGTCTATAGTCTAGTATATAGTCTAGATTATAGTCTAGTCTATTGTCTATTCTATAGTCTATAGTCTAGTCTATAGTCTAGTCTATAGTCTAGTCTATAGTCTAGTCTATAGTCTAGTCTATAGTCTAGTCTATAGTCTAGTCTATAGTCTAGTCTATAGTCTAGTCTATAGTCTAGTCTATAGTCTAGTCTATAGTCTAGTCTATAGTCTAGTCTATAGTCTAGTCTATAGTCTAGTCTATAGTCTAGTCTATAGTTTAGTCTGTAGTCTAGTCTAAAGTCTAAACTTTAGTCAAACTTTGGATTAGTTGTGCCTCCAGTTAACGTGATTATATCTCTCTAGTTACTATTTTCCACTACTAAGCATTCAATTGGTTCAGAAACGGACATTGTTCTTAATTTTACAACGTGATATCGTAACTACCTAGTTGGGTTCATACCTACCTTTTATTCCAGAAATATTATGTTAACTATTATATTAAATGGGAACGTTAACATCTGATCTAAATCGTTTTATGACCAAAATAGTCCGAAGTGGATGCAGAGATATGTATTTATTTTTGTGAATATACATAAAATATGTATACATATGAAGAGGAAGATGAATAAATAATTACTAAACTAACGAGTTTTTTTTAATTCCTCAGGATAAAATCCTTTCGATTTCTGGCAACTCTACAACTATTTATTTTGTGTTTTGCTCAATATTAGAAAGAGTAATTTGTTAAATTTTTACAATTGATCGATCAATCTGCATCAATTGTTACAGTATTTTGTCTTTAGTTAGAGATGTGACTGTAAATGCAATCGACAGCTTTCTTTTTTTTCCATTTTCGTACGTTTTACATAAATTCAATTGTTGCTGTTGTTGTTGCCATTTATTATTTTGTTGCTCATGAATATTGTACTACAATTTCCAGTGATGGCGATACCACCAAAAGCACACAAACATTTTACTGTTTATTTGATGAGGGCGCGAGACGAGAGGTAAGGTGAGTGTCGAAACGGAGCATACCACATGTTAGAGAAACAAGAAAATAAGAGCACGACAATTGCTAAAGGTTTTTTTGTGTTTGCGGTTTATTTGACAACAATCGAAGACGACGACAGAGGCGGCAACAACGATCAGTCACGACGACAATGGATAGATGATGACGATGCGACACGACACCAACTCACTACACAACACACATTGTTGCTATTTTTTATTATTTATTCTGTTTAGTTTTTATTCCACTCTCCATAAAAAGGTGTTGGAGGTGGTATAGGTAGACTTGTCACAGACTTTGTTATTTTTAATCTAAATTAGTTGATTACTCTTTTTTTATGAACTGCTTTTGCTATTCCTAAGATAAACGTTTAGTAAGTTATTCAAATTTACCAATACATATTAATAAGTAATTATTCTTACCGTAACTTCCCTAATGCCCTTCGTGTTATTTGATAGTTCGATATTGATTGTCCACATTACCGTGTTTTCAATGTGTAGAGTATTTAATATATTCGATCACACTGAACAAAATAGTAGGTAGGTACATACTGTTTCTGGTTGTTATTGTTGCCGCAATCGTTGTTGTCGTTGTAGATGAGCATGGAAAAACTCAAGCAAAAACAAAATAAAATACAAACAGAAAATAAATAAGGTATGAAATGCTAAATAATAAATATAAGTAACAACAACAACGACAACATGAAATTCAACGACAGTTCAAAATAAATAAAGCACGAGCAACTACTCGACAATAATAATAACAGCAACAACAGCAGTAGCAGAAACTGAAAGCGGCAGTAATAGCAATAATAGTCGCAGCAGCACTACTACTTAACCAAACACACTTGAATGAGGCAATTCGTCAGTTAGACAGACAGTCACTTTGTCATAATGACAACAGTTAGGCAACCAAAGTAAAGTACTTAATACTTATTGTAGCAACAAAATAAACAAAATACTTTTGCTTGCATACGACTAATCGTACGTACTACCACAACAACAATAACAGCAACAACTAAATATAATGCGAGTAAAAACAACAATATCAACAGTAGCAACAGCAAAAACGAAATCAAATCAAACGACAAAACTCGACACAAAAAGTTAGTATGTATGATTTTTTGTGAGTATATTATTTGCTTGTTTTGGAGACGACTTAAAAATAACAACGACAACAACAACGTCAACATCCACATTAACAACAACAACAACAACCACTGCTGAGACGACAATGGCAATGACGTTGGAGCATGCCACACATACTAAGGCCAGCAGCTAGCTAGCTAGCAAACAAGCAGTCAACCAGCCAAATAACAAAACAACGACCAAACTGCCAGTTTGCCAACCAGCCAGCCAGCAATCCAGCCAGCCACAACAACCGCAGTCGTACCAGTTGTGGCTGCAGCAGCAGTAGCAGCGGCAGCAGCAACGGTGGCGGTGTGTTAAAAAAACATATGAAATTAGTACATTTCGTGATTTCAACGGTGAACGACGCAACGGTATGTATGTTCGCGATCGAATGTGTTTAATAATCAAGTTGCGGCTGCTGCAAAACCAATAACAACATCTCTCCAACAACCAAAAAGAAAAAAACAAACGAAACAAAAAAATCAAAACCCGTAATACAACACCACTAAACGTAACCACCACCAACCAGCACCACTAAGATCGCCAAACCAGTTAAGATCAACCAAAAATACATTTTTTGGCAAAAACCAAATCGAACTCCAACAAAAAAACACACAACACTACATATTTATTACACGGCCAGCATACACACACGCACGCCCAAACACACACACACATACATCCACGTTGTTGTAGTAGCATCGTGTTGTTGTCATTGATATTAGTTGTAGTCGCAAACAAGCAATCGAAGAAGAAGAAGGTGAAGGAGGAACAAGGAAAACACAACAAGACAAAAAAAGAAAAACACTTGTTTAAAAATAACCTGTTGCTCTTATGATCACATACCACAAACAGCCAAACCAATAACAGCAATATCGTGGACTACATTCAGTTAGTCGTACCCCTTCCTCGGTCCCACACCCTTCCCCAGTACCAACACCACAACAACACATTCCTCTCATCTGGACTCTCTAGGACAGCTTCAAACTGTCGTCGCCACATGATCAAAAACTGCGTCGCAAGCGGGGGAAGAGTATTATGATGAACACTGCAACAATGTATAACAAAGGCAACAGTTTGACCAATAATAACAACAACAACAGCACCTCAAACCTAAATATAAGCATCAACAACAATGGCACTACCTCGTCCAGCACAGCTAACAATGCTAGTGGAGGAGGAGGTTCATCAACGACCACAGATCGTATTGAATGGTCACGTGCCACAATACTGGATTTCATAGAAGACTATCGGCGACAACGTGTTCTCTGGGATCCCAATACCAAGGGCTACCACATTAAGCAAACCAAATACGAGGCCCTCAAGTTGTTGGGGCAAAAGTATGGTGCCGAAATACGTTCAATACGTTCGAAAATCAAAAGTTTACGTTCCTCATTCCATCGTGAACATGGCAAAGTACTCAATGGCAGACGCAAGGGGCTCAATTATCAGCCAATGTGGTTTGCATACGATGCCATACGTTTCATATTGGACGGTGAGTCGGGAGACTCGGACGAGGCAGAGGTACAGAAAAACGATTCAAATAGAGAGACAACATTGTCGGAGCCAAACAATAATAACAACAACAACATCAGCAACCTTAGTATCGATGAGGAACTAATGGAGGAGCGTAAAATTTCTAGTCGTGACATTGAACACTTCAACAATCATTTCTTGGCTTTAGGCTTACAAGCTCGCCATCCTATGGCCGTGATAGCAGCAGTTGAAGCTGCTGCCGCTGCCTCTGCTGCTCAAGAGAGACGACGAGACGAGCAAAAGTATGCTGCTATCAAGCAGCAAGAGATAGACTCTGCTACTCAACTTAAGCTGCTGGAATTATCAACAAATGCAACAACTACAACAACAGCCAATACAAATACCAATAACTCTATGAACCTCACCTCCACTTCTGCAACGTTTAACCCAATTTCGAAACCTTTTAACAGTCCAAAACCATCATCGCCAATAGCCACCAATAATACTAATAGCAACAACAATAGTAGTGTCCCAATAACAACAGCAACATTATCAAATACAAATGCAACAACAACACCGCACCAACTGTTGCCACCTCCGTCCTCGACTAGTACGTGCTCTCCGGAAAGTTTAAATGTTTTACATGGATCACGTAGCTTAGATGAAAATTCTGCCTCTGCTTTAGCTGCTGCGACTGCAATTCCTAGTCTTTCGATAACGGCTGTGGTAAGTAGTGACTTTCCATATCTTTATAGTTTATATTAGACATTATCACTACACAACAACAACAATATCAGCCATACACATCTAACCATACAAATATTTCCACATACTTATTTATGTACATGTTAATACACTGAACGAAATATTATTTGTATTAGAATTTCTTTCACAGATGATTATTTTTCTTATGTTATAAAAATTGTGTAATTTTTCTTGGTAATAGAATTATGTGCAAGTGTTATTGCAAAGTAGCAAATGATTCAAGGTTGCATATGCAAAACTTTGTTGCATTTTTGCAAACTCACAAATACAAAATATCGCAATTGTTCTGCAATTCATAATACCCAAAATGGTTAAGTTTGTTATACCGCATGACTAAATAAAAGAAACATTAATTTGATATTGTGCGCCCAAGTATTCTCATCTATTAGAACCGGAGACTCTCTCTTATGTTTTCATTATATTTCTAAAAACTAATCTTAAAGCTTCCCACACTTTTATTGATAAGATTCAAAAAAAAAAAGTAAACAAATTATTCATACGTCACATTATAGGTAACCGATTTTTATTTTCAGTGTACTAATTGTAGTTGCCCATATTGTTGTTATTGTTGCACACTATTTACTCATTTGCAACTCAAAATCGTTGAACACACAAAAAAAGTTGTTTGTCTAGTTTCTCTCGTTCGGTATGTTTTGCGTTTTCATTTCTGGTTCGTTGTTGTGTAGTGTTATTTCAGCGACTGAATAATTTGAAGACACTTTGACAGTTGCACACACATATTAATATTACTAAACAGTGGGCCGAACCAGTAAAAGGTACACAATTAGAGATTGAATATCATAGATTTATAAAATATAGCTTCATAGCGAATGTTTATTTCGTATCAAAAGCTTTGAACTTTGTTGTTAGTTTCTGATTCTATCTCACGAAGTGGTCAGACAATATTCGGGTGTGAATCGTTTCTGGATTATTCACAAAATATCGGCACTTCACAAAAAAGCCTTAATGGTCAAATCGCAGTTCAGAAACGGCGAAATAACATCAGCAAGAAAGCTTCTATTATTTATAAGCTCAGTGCGAAAACTGTCAATCGTTTGATGACTGTGTGATATGATGTGTTAATTTATTGGGTAATGCGAAACAAGAACTCAAATGTCTCTAACTAAATCTGATACAACCACCATTATAAAAGTATAGTCGAACATGCTTGTATGCCGGGAAAGTGATTTTTATACCTACCATCAAAAAATATGGGGGGTATATTGATTTTGTCATTCCGTTTGTAACACATCGAAATATTGATCATAGACCCACAAAAGTATATATATTCTGGGTCTTCATTAAATTCTAAGACGATCTAGCCATGTCTGTCCGTCCGTCTGTCTGTCTGTTGAAAGCACGATAGAGTCCGAATGGAAAGAGCTAGAGGGTTGAAATTTCACATAAATATTTCTTATAGGTAAGGTTTATTTGGTATTGGAAATGGGGAATATCGGTACACGTTTTCGGATAGCCCCCATACAAGTGGCCCCTCGAAAAGCAGCTTTAACAGCCATAACTTGTTTAAAAATACGAATATAGCGATGAAATTCGACACAAGTAAGTTTCTTATGATCCAAAATCATTTTATGAGGATCGGTCCATAATTGTCCCTACCCCCCATATAAGGTCCCCTTCAGAAAATGACTTTAACGCTCATTACTGGCTTAAAAATACTAGTATATAGATGAAATTTGACATAAGTAAGTTTCATACGAGTCAAAATGTATCTAAAAAATGTTATGAGGATCGGTCCACGATTGACCCTACCCCCCATATAGGGTCTCGTTCAGAAAATAACTGCAACGCTCTTTAATGGTTTAAAAATACGAGTGTAGCGATGAAATTCGACACAAGTAAATTTAATACGAACCAAATTCTGTCTACCAAATTTTATGAGGATCGACCCATAATTGACCCTACCCCCCTATATAAGATCCCCTTCAGAAAATTACTTTAACGCTTATAACTGGCCTAAATATACGAGTATATATATGAAATTCGACATAAGTAAGTTTCGTTCGAGTCAGACGAAGTTTGATGGTGGGTATATAAGATTCGGCATAGCCGAATATAACACTCTTACTTGTTTAATCTTAAATTGGATTTCGGAATAAGGATTCAGATAATTTCTAGATGCTACAATTTACCAATCTTCCCAGAATTTGCAAAGTAATTATTGTAGCATTTATATGAATATCATGAACAATATTCCGCCGTAATATACTTCACGAATCTCTGCAGAAATGTGTAGAATATCAAGGAGATCCATATATAACGGGTTTTTCCCGACTTCGGAGTTTGAGGATGTACATTGAGAATTCTCCAGTCTATGCAACGATAGTGGTCACTGAATTCTAGCATTCTATTACGATCTACTTGTATCATAATTAGTTATGTTTCTCTCAGAAATTTTTAGGTCCGACATTCATGATCAAAGAGCATTCGGCAAAAATTACTATTTATACACGAGGAAATGAGTCTGATAGATAATGCTGGACACATGCATGTGAATTGTTGATGTTTTAATAATTGACAGGTGTTGGGCAGGTTTGGAATGCTCCATAGAGCAAATTCCCTCAATGTCCAAAATCCGGAATTGGCGGTATTTGTTATATATGTATATACATATAACAAACTTTTGCTTAATTCTGCGATATTTGGTGGTCACTCCGATAACATTTGCCAAACAATTTTTAACCCAGAAACCAAAGAATACTTTTCTAAAGGATATAGCAGTGTTGAATCTGGCCTTATCCATTACATCAGGTTTTCAAAATATCGTGTCATAATTTTTGGAAAAAAATGTTTTTGGACATATTTGAGTCCTTATAACATCGCGAAGACACCTTTAGTTTAAAAATTTGTTATGTCATCTGAAAGACCAATCTGACGACTCTGAAAGGAAGTTTTAAACGCTTTTATATTTTCTGTCTTCTTCGAGATATCCAGCTTTTGAAAAGTATAATTTCGTTTCTGGGTTTTGAATTTTGTATTTCTGTTCAAAAAGTTCTGGCGCTATTTTAAGAATAAACGATGACTGTTACTTTTAGCAAAAGCCAATTGGAACTGAGTTAAATCTGTTCATTATAAGAAAGTGAAAGTGATTCTGAGTCAATAAAGTAGTGTTTAGTAAAATTTAAATAGAGTTTCCAGAATTACGTCCTTTACTAAAATTTGATCTCTGGTTTTAAACTTAAAGCTCCACTGTACCTCTGCCAACTAACTCAGTTGTCGTTCACTGTTCAGCTAATGCGTCGTATTTTTTCCACACATTTTTTATTATTTATTTTGTTTTTTTTTTTTTGTGTGATTTTTTTTGTTAATTTCATATCAACACACACGTGAAACAGTCCAGTCCGCATATACCTAGTACTACTCACTTTTTGTTGTTGTACTAAATGAGGCACTCTACTATGTAGTGTCGTTATATCCACATACAGTCAAACACATGCACATACCCCAACTATGGGGACTGTGTTGGAGTGTTACTTATTCGTTTGTCATATTATTGTTGTTGTTGTTGCTGTTATTTATATTTAAAAACATTTTTTTGTGGTTTTCACCACAAAGTAAAATAAGCAACCAACAAACATGCTGCTGCTCTGCTCCACAACTGATAAGCTTTACAAAATCGTAAATGTGTCGCATTACTCTGGCCTCAAATGAAATGAAACGAATTAAAATGAAAGCCAACCAACAAGCCCCTGCTGCAATTGAGCTTTGTGTGTACGAGTACGACGAGTATCTGTGTTTATACATGTATGCATGCACCACATTTGTGTGAGTGTTTGTTTGTTGAATTTGTTGCATCAGCCGTTTTGTTTTCTTCATTCTTCCCTACCTCCAATTTATTTTCAACAACTTTGTTGTTAAATTTCATTACAACCGTGCACAGTGGACAGAATTAAAATATTACTACCATCCAAATTGAGATGAAATTTCATATCGGTTTAGAGGACTATTCGCACCCACAGACCCACCCAGAGGATTTGTTTTCCCTTTATGTGAACGATTTTAAGAATGCCCAGGGAACCGACTGATACTTGCATCAGATTTGAAGGGTTATCTCCAAAAATGTGTAACTCCACTGAACTTCATTATAATTCCCTTCAGAGAAAGTGAAGAATCAAGAATGGAGGATTATTAAGAAAATAACGGAAAGTACAGAAAAAGAGAAAGATCTTGAACTAGTCCGTGGCTCAAGGAAATCAACTTGAAGTAAATGTAGTCCTAAAGGTAAATGAATTCAGATCCTAAAAGAAGAACGTTATAATGGGTGATAAGAATCCTTACTATAGTATCCAAACGAAGAAACGGCTAATGTTCCTTATTAAAACTAGAATACAACAAGAGTTGCACCCTACACTCCAGTTCGTGGTGGAACCCATATCCTAGCCATATATCAGCCTGAGACCTTGTATTCTACGACAGCGGTAGATGATGTGCTCAACGGTCTCTAGTTCTTCAGCATCCTCGTATAACCTTCCGAAATCAACAGCACAACGTTCCGTCGTAATACCTAACCGATTCTGAAAACTACATCTATCGAGTCCAATAAGTATCCCGATTTCTTTAGCATTAAGTCTTGGCCATAAGACCTTAGATACGAGGAATTCATTTTACTACTCCTGATTGATAATGTCACGGAACTTCCGGAGATCAACCTATAATAGTGACAAATGAAGATTAGGTCCAATATATACCAAGATATCAAAGACTTTTTTCTTTTTTGTCTAAATGCATTCGGAATTGAGAATACATAAATCTTAAGGAAGTCCCAAAAGTGCCAAGATCCTTCTCTGACAAAAAGGTTCAGAATATTTGGATGTTTGGCTCGCTTCTTTTGACTCTCATTCCTCACTCACGTTGGATGTCATTACCACGGAAAATTTCCTTTGGTTCTAAGGAAATTGCACTTTAGTTGGAAATTAAATTTTACTTCATGCCCTAGAACCCATATCAACTCGACAAAATGTCATTTGAGTTGGCACAAGGAATAAATACAGTTGAAAAGAAATTTCGACCCTATCCTTTATAGATACAAGACAAGATAGTCGACGTTTTAAGATTTAATTCTCGGATTATACTTCTGGCTAATCCATGGCCTGACCCCAGTGAGTGAACACTGAGATTGCATATTACCGAAGGTCACTATTTGTAATAATCGGTCCTGTCAAAGCTCGTTGTTGGTATAATATAACCCGCCAGGTGGCCCAAAATATTCCTGCTTAACTTTTCTAGGTATTTTCCCCACTGTGCAACAGTGTGTAAGTAAACTACGTTTGCAATAATTTCTCAACTTTTGTCTTTGTTATAAGCTGTATATGTATGTATTAACGTTGTTGTAATGTTAATATGTATACGGGTAAAATGCAACAACTACAAACATGTTTATAGGCATTGCATTCAACAGTATTTTGTACCGTTCGTTACACAAGTTTGATTTCTTTAAGCTGTTTTTTCATTAACCCAATATTAAGTTGTACTACCAACAACTTCTTTCTATTGTCTGTATTTGTAATAGGTTTGCATGTGTAACAAAGTTAGTGTTTAAAAAGTCATTTGAGTCTTCTTCTT
This sequence comes from Lucilia sericata, assembly GCF_015586225.1. Taxonomy (NCBI): domain Eukaryota; kingdom Metazoa; phylum Arthropoda; class Insecta; order Diptera; family Calliphoridae; genus Lucilia; species Lucilia sericata. Next base: position 225,946 of record NW_023994359.1, on the reverse strand, counting down.
TATTACACGACTGTAGTAACATTGATATTGCCACAAGCCATTTAAAAATTTAACAACAAAATGCATTTCACTTTTTCTTCACTTCTATAACGTGGTTGTCTTTCTATTTTTTTTTTTTTTTTTTGTTTCTTTGCAGGCACGTAACTCTGATTTCGATGGCAGTGAATACTGTAACATTAGTGCAGAAGATGTTAAAACTGAAATTGTAAGTTTCTTTTAACTACAACTATTTCTAACCTATGTAAAAGAGAGGTGTTTATGTTAGTTGTTTGCAACTGTTTTAACGGCAATTACAGCAAGTACAAATCTAATACTTAAACATAAACTTTAAATCAGTACAAGAGTACAAGATCGATTTTCACAACCGCAAACTATTGCCACATTCAAGTTTCTTAACATTACATTGCACTTGTACAATTGTTTTATAACAGTAAAATGTTCGATAGTTTAGATAAGATAATTGCAAAGGTTGAAATTTATTTTAATATGGATAAAGTCATCATATGACCAAAAATACAGCTTATTTCGCTAATTCGTAAGGATATTTTAAAATTTTTCCTCACAATATTTTTCTGAAATCGGTCTATAAACAACGATGCTAAGAATCGTTCTAAAAAAATTATTTTTCTAAAACTTTGAATATATTGGGGATGCTACGCTCGATATTGGGATTTGCATATCATTACCGAGGTTGGCAATCATTATCGATAAACTATGGTTACCGCAAAATAACTTTTCAGAGATAAGTCTAAATACCGATATCACTAAAATAAAGTTACCGAAATAAGTCAAAATACCGTTACCGAAATAAATTTAAATAACGATACCAGTTCGAAATGGTAGCTAACCTTGTTTGATAGGTATACATTATATCTAAGAAATTAATTATATTTTCGAGATATCCGCACAAATAGCCACTTATTGTATACAAGAACAGTATAATCGAATAGCCATGCCCGTCCGTGTGTCCTGCTTGCCAATATAAAACTTCTAGAGGTCGCAATGTTGAAGATGATTTGGAAATTTGTGGAAAGGACGAATTCTATTCAAAATGGTAGCACGCTTCCCCCGAAGTTCGTTTTGGAGGTCTTAATTATGCTCTTATCCTTGAACTTTGTGGTCACTTAGTAGAATGCAGGGAGCATATGTAAATATGAATCTGCCTCTTGCATTCCACTTAGTAATCGATTTTATGAGTTGGATAACTTGAAACGAAATTGCCCATATATTTGAGCCAAGTGAATGATACTACATGGTCGACCATAACCAATAGTTACTCAGTTAGTTAGTTAGTTAGTAAGTAAGTTAGTTAGTTAGTTAGTTAGTAGTTAGTTAGTTAGTTAGTAGTAGTTAGTTAGTTAGTTAGTTAGTTAGTTAGTTAGTTAGTTAGTTAGTTAGTAGTTAGTTAGTTAGTTAGTTAGTTAGTTAGTTAGTTAGTTAGTTAGTTAGTTAGTAGTTAGTAGTTAGTTAGTAGTTAGTTAGTTAGTTAGTTAGTAGTTAGTTAGTTAGTTAGTTAGTTAGTTAGTTAGTTAGTTAGTTAGTTAGTTAGTTAGTTAGTTAGTTAGTTAGTTAGTTAGTTAGTTAGTTAGTTAGTTAGTTAGTTAGTTAGTTAGTTAGTTAGTAGTTAGTTAGTTAGTTAGTTAGTTAGTTAGTTAGTTAGTTAGTTAGTTAGTTAGTTAGTTAGTAGTTAGTTAGTTAGTTAGTTAGTTAGTTAGTTAGTTAGTTAGTTAGTTAGTTAGTTAGTTAGTTAGTTAGTTAGTTAGTTAGTTAGTTAGTTAGTTAGTTAGTTAGTTAGTTAGTTAGTTAGTTAGTTAGTTAGTTAGTTAGTTAGTTAGTAGTTAGTTAGTTAGTTAGTTAGTTAGTTAGTTAGTTAGTTAGTTAGTAGTTAGTTAGTTAGTTAGTTAGTTAGTTAGTTAGTTAGTTAGTTAGTTAGTTAGTTAGTTAGTTAGTTAGTTAGTTAGTTAGTAGTTAGTTAGTTAGTTAGTTAGTTAGTTAGTTAGTTAGTTAGTTAGTTAGTTAGTTAGTTAGTTAGTTAGTTAGTTAGTTAGTTAGTTAGTTAGTTAGTTAGTTAGTTAGTTAGTTAGTTAGTTAGTTAGTTAGTTAGTTAGTTAGTTAGTTAGTTAGTTAGTTAGTTAGTTAGTTAGTTATGATATCAAATTTCGCTCGATTTTCAATAATCCGATTAGAGGATGGAGAAGTTAAAACCCCAAATAATAAGTTGTCAAACAATCGGTTAAACAACTTCCATATTAATTGTATAGTCTAATGGCTCTACAGTATAAGGTATCATATGATCGGTCATGTCCGACACAGAGGGAAACTATATATAGTATAGAGGAAACAATTAACACTAAATTTTTCAATAACGTTGTCTAAAACTTATCAAACGTTGTAAGCTCACAATCCGTTGTCAATATTGAGCTTACCACGTTTCACTTTTTCACAACGGCTGTGTATAAAATTTATATTTCGACAAGGAATTGTTGGAACATTGTCAACATTACGTAGTGTTGTCGTTCGTATGTATATACTTGACAACGGATGTTAGTGAAAAATTTGGTGTCAATTTTTTACCAGGCGTATACATATTTTCCCCTCTGTGTACCTTCTTACTTGCTAGTCCTATTAGCATTTTTTGTATTAATGCATCTAGGAATGTTATTGATGTATCTAGCCACTCAATTATTCTCCAACATTTAGGTTTTATTTTCTCCATCATTTTTTTAACTACATTACATATTTAGTTTTTTATTTAAGTATTTTTTATCCACTTTATTCAACAGTTTGAAAGTGATTCGACTGATTTAGCAATGCTTGAGAGCACACGCACTTCCACCCCAGTACCACTGAATTATCATAAAAATGCCACTGACTTGACAATGAACAGAAGCAACACCAACGCCAACAATAGCGGCAACAATCCAGGAGGCACTGGCACAGTCGGTAGTCGCAAACGTAAGGCACAAATGCATTCAAACGTAAATCACAATGAGGATGCACCATCACCTTCTAAATTAAATCAAAAACAACAGCAACATTCCAATGCCATACACTCCAGACAATGTGATTATTTAAATAGCAACAACAATCAAAGTCCTGACGATAACGCTGCTGCTCCTGATGATGATGACGGCGACGACGATGAAGATGATGGAGCTGGTTACTCCACCTCTTTCTCCCACCTGCAAACTACACTGCTCAACAGTAATAGCAACAACGGCAACAACAACCCAACGACCAGCAACAATGGCAAGACAAACAACTGCAGCAACAATCCCATCGATGAGTATGGAGTGTTCGGTGAATATGTGGCCATAACAATACGTAAACTTAAAACGTCCAAAGCAAAAATTGTTGTTAAACATTTAATCAATAATCTTCTGTACGAAGCCGAAATGGGTAAATATGATCAGGGCATATCCTCATGCAAAGAACCACCAGAACTCTATAAAATGTGATACTGTATAAAAATAAAACAACAAAACAATATGAATAAAAAAAAAAGAAATAAATTAAATAAATTTAATCAAATGGAATGAAAAAAGTAAAATAAATAAATAAAAAACTATATAGAAAAATATATTAAAATACAAACAAAACAAAGACAAAAACCAACCCACTTAAATCTAAAAAAAATATTAAAAAAAAAAAACATAAAAATAATAAAAGTAATTTAAAGAAAAAAATACAAGTAAAAATTTTATAAAAATACCTTGCTTAAACAAATGTTACCTTGAACACTAGTCAATTTGTGTTTCAAATTTAATCAGGGATAAATAAAATAAAACAAATTTCAATAAAGAAATTTTAAATTTAAGATATTTTTACAATCAAACACATACAAAGAACTTATAACCCAGCGAAACATGGTTTAATTTGAAAGTAATTTTTTAAAAAAAAAAGTAAAATTTTTTTGTTTGTTAAAAAAATTCAAAAATTTCGATTTATAAACAGAATCGAAACCGTTTTGGAATATCTTGGTTCTTATATGATCTTATTGGAAATAAACTAGTGTGGAACACTAGGCAACTTTAAAAGTTTTCAAAATTAAGAAACCTTTTCGTATATAATTCGTATATATATCGTTCCATGTACTTTGTCGGTTTACTAGTATGTGTCTTGAAAAATATCGAAATATATATTTTTGTTATAAAACTTTTTTTTAAATAAATATTATATTACTTACTAATATACAATCTAAATATACAAGTATATTTAACATATTTACATAAATATTTACTATAAACATTTATATATTTATTTACAACTCAGGTGCCTTTTTTGTAGTCAATTAAGTTTTTATTTAATTTTTTTTTTGTTTTTTTTTAATTTTTATTTTTTTGTTATTTAAAAAAATCTCTGCAATATGATAATAGGGATCATTTGAATGGAATATAAGTACCTTATGTTAAACTATTTAATCATTATACAATAATATATAAAAAATATAAATAACTATATTTTACGTTTTGTTTCTAATTTTATTATTTTTTTTTCTCTAATTCAATTTTCTAAAAATGTACTATTTTTAAGTTATTGTTACTTAATCGTTAATTTAAAAAAAATAAAAAAACTATATGAATTACCAACAACTAATTGAAATGCTTTTAATTTTTTTAGAGAAAATTACTAAAAATTACACAGGCCGTCAAATTTGGAAAAAAAAAGTCAAAACCCTAGAACCTATCGCCCTATTCTAGACTTGAATATCTTCCATCTGTCGGCTACTTTTTATAAAAATTCATTCAAATATTTGTAGATATTTCATAAATTGTAAAAGTTTAAATTTGGCTTCCGTAATGAGGGTACAATCATTTAATAATTTATTTCTACATATATGGAATTTAATGGGAGCTATGACCAATTATGGGCCGATCCGATAAATCTTCGAATAATGATTTATATATACACAAAACATACAAATGTCAAATTTGATCAGGATTTTATTATATACTAGCTATATCCAGTGTGCTTCGCTACCTTCATCGTAAGGAAATAAATGCAATATCAAAAAGTCCCCTTTTATAGATTTTCATACAGGTTCCTAGGTTCAATATTTCATAGATTTCATATTACAGAAAACTCAAAAAATATCATTTGGAGAACGAAAATATAACAGAAAGTCCCTTTTTAGATTTTAGTACCAGTCGACGAACGAAAAAGTACCAAAGGGTTCTCTTTTATAGATTCTTATTTACTCCGAGAACTAAATGCCTAATTGTATGTCTCTAGGTTCAATATTATAGAAAATTCAAAAAGTACCTATTGAAGAACGAAAAAGTACCAAAAATTCCCCTTTTATAGGTTCTCATTTATTTCGGGCTCTACATGCTTAATTTCATGTTTCTAGGTTCAATATTGTAGAAAACACAAAAAGTACCAGTTAAAGAACGAAAAAGTACTAAAAAGACCCCATTCATGTGTTCTCATTTACTCCGGTCTTTACATGCTAAATTTCATGTTTCTAGATTCAATATTATAGAAAATTGAAAAAGTACCTTTTGAAGATCGAAAAAGTACCAAAAAGTCCCCTTTTATAGGTTCTCCTATACTCTGGGCTCTACATCCTTAACTTCATGTTTCTATGTTCAATATTATAGAAAACTCAAAAAGCACCAGTTAAAGAACGAAAAAGTGACAAAGTCCCCTTTTATAGGTTCTCATTTACTCCAGTCCCTACATGCTTAATTTCATGTTTTTATGTTCAATATTATAAAAAACACAAAAAGTACCTTTTGAAGAACGAAAAAGTACCAAAAAGCCCCATTTTATAGTTTCTCATTTACTCCGTGCTCTACATGTTTAATTTCATGTTTCTAGGTTCAATATTATAGAAAACACAAAAAATACCATTTGAAGATCGAAAAAGTACCACAATGTCCCCTTTTATAGGTTCTCCTTCACTCCGGTGTCTACATTCTTAATTTCATGTTTTTATGCTACATTCTTAATTTCATGTTTCTAGGTTCAATATAATAGAAAATTCAAAAAGTACATTTTAAGGAACAAAAAAGTACCAAAAACTCCTTAACTGCTTATTATCATGTTTCTAGGATCATATTATATTATCACATTATAAAAAACACAAAAGTACCAGTTAAAAAACGAAAAAGTACCAAAAAATAGTCCTTTGTACCGGAGTTCCAAGTAACACCCCATTGGTATATTTAGTGTTACTAAATCTATTAATTTCTCCAATTTTATTAAAATTGAAACAGTGGCTTTCAATAAAATAAAATTTCCCGTTTTTTCTCTCTATTAAAGTAATAAGCATTTTATTACAGAAAGTGGCAATATCGTAGTGGGAGCCCATCATTAAGTATCCATTCACATGTTAATACAAATCAATACATAGGAAACAATGTTTTATGCAAAAAGTACCAAAAATAGGTACAATTTTCATCCCTTACACGCCCAAATATCTAAAAAGTACTAAATTCGTATTTTTTTATTTTTTCGTTAGGTTATGAAGGAGTCAAAAATATTTTTTGTATGTTCATTGGTATAAAAGATACATGGGATGCAAAAAAGTACCAGTAAAGGCGCCGAATTTGAAAAAAGTACCGTTCACCTATCCGCTTATTTTTTAAATGAACGACAATAAGCTTTAAACTGTTTGTGTATCTTCTAGTTTAGGAGATATGAGGTTACCGAATTTACCCATATACCTTAGTTTTCAAGGTATACATCCACTCGGAGACTCAAAGGCCCATTGTGATTCGCTTTAATAAAGAACAAGGAAAAATAAGTAGAAGACAGAAGAATAAGAAAAAGATGAGAAGAGTGTGAATTCCCCTCAAAAATATTAAAGAAAGAAAATCCATAATTGTCCGTTATCTCAATAACCAAGATATCCCCTTGATGAAGCCCAGAATGTCGCCTAAGATTCACCCTGCAACATCTACCAGTTCATCGTGGAATCGTTTGACTAACCATTTCAGTCTCAGACTCTCTATTCAGGGACAGTTGCATAAGAAATGTCCTACTGTTTACAGTTCCTCTTTGCCCTCACACAACCTGTAAAAATCCTGTGTGTTACCGACCCTATTACACCTAAAGGCTCCAATTGCGCAGTGTTCGATTATTACTCCTAATAAACTCCTTATTCTCTTCCTGTCCAATCCGTAATGTTCTAGAAACCCTACAATCCAGCCTAATGTGCCAGGATCGATTGGTGGAGCTTTTGAATTTTTCGGAGATTAGTCTATAGTAATAACGAATATCGAGCTACAGATCCGTGCCCTGTCCGGCCAATTCATCTGCGATCTCATTACCCTCTATATCACAGTGTCCCGGTACAACATAAATCATTACTTCCGACCCCCTAGTAATATGGGTCTTAATAATGTCCACGGATCCCCAGATTACCAGGATATCCTCCTAAAAGACACTACATTTGTCCGAAAGTCTATAAGACACTTTTATGTTACCATCTACCAAATAAACTCCGACCCCTGTGCCAGATTCCACCTTGGATCCATCAGTAAAGACTGCATACCTCTCAAACAGTACTTCGAATCCAATCCACTTATCCCTACTAGGAATCACTATTGAACGTGATCAGAATGATCAGAAATACTCTTCGTACTTCCCTCAATTCCTGTTAGACCTACATATATCCAATGCCGGTTGCGGTGTAGTTATGCCGATGGAAGCACATCTTTAAGACTTATTGACTATTAATCTATAGCTGCTTTTCACCTCTTGAAAATATCAGCTGAAATTACCAATGCGTCTTCAGGAATGTTACAGAGCATCGCCGGAAAAACACCATTCGGACCCGACGATTATATGGATCAAAAGTGATACAGTAGCAATTATTGGGCAATGGACAATAATATTACTATGATTGTGTCACTTAAAGTGACACATTTGTACTAAAAAACTGACATTTAACGAGACATAATTCTGAAATAAATCTAGTCATACTGTCGTACCATTAAAATATCTTTTATGCTCTTTAAATATGTAAATATTTATATTTTTATGTCGTTTTTATTGTTTTCTAACTTGTTAAAATATTATAGTTTATGGCGTTGTACTAGGTCAAGATAATGTGCATAATATTCTTAATTGAGAGATGTCACTAAAAGAATTTAAATAGTCTTATATTGATAAATGTTTAGTAATTTATTCTTTGTACAATTCTATATACTATTTTAGCTTAAATAACTATAAATATGAGTTTTTTTTAATAAGGAATCTGATTTAACATTCCATTCAGCTTTAAGAATGTTTGTCTGATTTGCTACCTAAATGATAGATAAATTGTACTATTCTTTATTTATGAGTGCACATACTCATTGAAATAGATAAAAAAATATAAAATTTCAGACAAAAATAAATTTTATACTTTGTATATTTGAGTGCAATATCATGTGAATGCATAATAATAAATTTTGAAATGTTTTTTTTTAGCACATTCATAAATACGTCCATATAAAGAGTAATACAGATGACTCTTTGCTAATGTGGTGTTGTGAAGAAAATGTGCATAAAGAACAAAAATTATTTTACACTTCATTTAATAGCCCTCAGATAATTGTTTCAGATGAAATTAACCCATACAGCTGTGACCCGATATATGTAATACTATGGCCCGATTTCAATTACTATACGTGAAATCTGTTTGTCGAGTACTACAAACATCATAAAATATCTCTTTTAGGTTATGTTAGGTTACGTGGGTTGCTCGCTAGCAAGCGAGTTCACTTGGAGGCCTTGTGGCCCATTGTTATACCCTTAGAACTACAATTCCCTAATATTGAGAGAATGGTTACCCTCTCTAATTTCGTTGGCTACTTGGTTCGTTCGGTCTCCGTGTAAACCAGCCGGTGCTTTTAATAAAACCGATCATGTTTATTAGTGACGCATCTCTTGTACAGTCTAGATCATGGAAAAGAGCTCTACCAATATAGAGTAGTCTGTGCTCTTGTAAGGCTGGGCAGTCGCATAAAAGGTGTTGTACCGATTCCACTTCTTCTTTGTCTATACAGCTTCTACAGTAGCTATGATTTAGTTAGTTAGGTAGTTAGTTAAATAGTTAGTTAGTTAGTTAGTTAGTTAGTTAGTTAGTTAGTTAGTTAGTTAGTTAGTTAGTTAGTTAGTTAGTTAGTTAGTTAGTTAGTTAATTAGGTAGTTAGTTAGTTAGTTAATTAGGTAGTTAGTTAGTTAGGTAGTTAGTCAGTTAGTTAGTTAGTTAGTTAGTTAGTTAGTTAGTTAGTTAGTTATTAGTTAGTTAGTGTTAGTTAGTTAGTTAGTTAGTTAGTGTTAGTTAGTTAGTAGTTAGTAGTTTTAGTTAGTTAGTTGTTCGTTAGTTAGTTCGTTAGTTCGTTCGTTCGTTCGTTTTAGTTCGTTTCGTTCGTTCGTTCGTTCGTTCTTATTCGTTTAGTTTTAGTTAGTTTTTCGTTCGTTCGTTCGTTCGTTCGTTCGTTCGTTCGTTTGTTCGTTCGTTCGTTCGTTCGTTTTCGTTTCGTTCGTTCGTTCGTTCGTTCGTTCGTTCGTTCGTTCGTCGTTCGTTCGTTCGTTCGTTCGTTCGTTCGTTCGTTCGTTAGTTCGTTCGTTCGTTTTCGTTCGTTCGTTGTTCGTTCGTTCGTTCGTTCGTTCGTTCGTTCGTTCGTTCGTTCGTTCGTTCGTTCGTTCTTTCGTTCGTTCGTTCTTCGTTCGTTCGTTCGTTCGTTCGTTCGTTCGTTTTTTCGTTCGTTCGTTCGTTCGTTCGTTCGTTCGTTCGTTCGTTCGTTCGTTTCGTTCGTTTTCGTTCGTTTCGTTCGTTCGTTCGTTTTGTTCGTTCGTTCGTTCGTTCGTTCGTTCGTTCGTTCGTTCGTTCGTTCGTTCGTTCGTTCGTTCGTTCGTTCGTTCGTTCGTTCGTTTTCGTTTTCGTTCGTTCGTTCGTTCGTTCGTTCGTTCGTTTTTCGTTTTCGTTCGTTCGTTTTCGTTCGTTCGTTCGTTCGTTTTCGTTCGTTCGTTCGTTCGTTCGTTCGTTCGTTCTTGTTCGTTCGTTCGTTCGTTCGTTCGTTCGTTCGTTTCGTTCGTTCGTTCGTTCGTTCGTTCGTTTGTTCGTTCGTTCGTTCGTTCGTTTTCGTTCGTTCGTTCGTTCGTTCGTTCGTTCGTTCGTTTTTCGTTCGTTCGTTCGTTCGTTCGTTCGTTCGTTCGTTCGTTCGTTCGTTCGTTCGTTCGTTCGTTCTTCTTTCGTTCGTTTTCGTTCGTTCGTTTCGTTCGTTCGTTCGTTCGTTCGTTCGTTCGTTCGTTCGTTCGTTCGTTCGTTCGTTCGTTTTCTTTCGTTCGTTTCGTTCGTTTCGTTCGTTCGTTCTTCGTTCGTTCGTTCGTTCGTTCGTTCGTTCGTTCGTTCGTTTCGTTCGTTCGTTTTCGTTCGTTCGTTCGTTCGTTCGTTCGTTCGTTCGTTCGTTCGTTCGTTCGTTCGTTTTCGTTTTTCGTTCGTTCGTTCGTTCGTTCGTTCGTTCGTTCGTTCGTTTCGTTCGTTTCGTTCGTTCGTTCTTCGTTCGTTCGTTCGTTCGTTCGTTTCGTTCGTTCGTTCGTTCGTTCGTTCGTTCGTTCGTTCGTTCGTTCGTTCGTTCGTTCTCGTTCGTTCGTTCGTTCTTTCGTTCGTTCGTTTAGTTAGTTAGTTAGTTAGTTAAATTTAGATTCATACCGAACGTAGTAAGTACTTACCCTATTTGTAAGCGTGTGTAATAAATATTTGCCTCCAATATCATCACAATTTAAAACGATTGGTTTACTTTAGTTGGTCTAACATTTTGGACCGTTACAACAACATCAGTACAAATATCTAAGAAAATTAAAGATCTGGTATTAAAAATCTTACTAGATCTAAATCTAGATTAAAACTTTTAAAATGACTGTTTTGTTTCACAAACTAAATTTGAAACCCATTCATACCATTTCACTAACAGCACGATATATGTATAAAAATGTAAATACGATTTGCAATAAATATTTTATTTAATGCCATTAGAATAACAAAATAATTAAAAAGAAAACAAAATAAAGTCCACAATACAAAATAAGCAAATATTTGAATTTTTAAATCTATATAAAACCATAAATGTCAATATTTACAGATTTATAGATTGTAAATTTTTATTGAAAAACAATATACTCTTAACAAGGTGTAAATTAAATTTGTAAACAAAAATTTGTAGGTCAATCAATGCAAGCGATTCCATTTTATTCAATATTATTTCTAGATTTCGAAAAGTCATCAATTATGGAGATAACTTATATCTGAAGACTTCCAAATATTACTTATTTGACTTTCAAAAGTATTGAACATTCCTGTATAAATTTAAAATTATTTATTTAGATATTGTAAATAAATTAGAACAAATCAATTCGGCAGTAATATAAATCCGCCAGCAATGTGATACTGTACCCCCTCCCACCAATCATCAAAATAATAAAAAAAAACACAAAAACAACTAAATTCATTGTCGACCACTTACAATTTTACGATGAATACGATTGACTGCATTGCAGACAGACTCCCACAATCGAAAAATTTAATGCAATGTTTTCAATTTGTTGTTGATGGTTTTTTTTTAAATTTTAATTTTCGCAAAATGTATTTGTTTGGCATTCATGATATTATTTTCAATTTTGTTGCAATTCATTAAAGAATAACAAAAAACAAATCTATGTATGTATTAACGAATGTTTATATAAATGTACATTAGGGTGTTTTTAAGATTTTTTATTGGAAATTGAGAATTTTGGGGTAAACAATTTGTATAATCCTTAATATATAAGATAACAAGTGAAATTGTCTAACATGATTATTAATTCTTCTTTCCCCTCTAATGAAAGTATAAACTGCAAAAGGTTAACATACACAGAACAAAAAAAATATATACACGCCTGGTACCAAATTGACACCAAATTTTTCAATAACATCCGACAATTCGTTTTCGCAATCTAAACTTTATGCACATCTGTTGTCTAAAAGTTAACAAACGTAGTAAGCTCAAAATGCTTTGTAAATAGTGAGCTTACCACGTTTGTTAACATTTAGACAACGGATGTGCATAAAGTTTAGATTGCGACAACGAATTGTTGCAATGTTTACAAAGTTGCGTGGTCTACATACTCAACGCGAGAGTCTCTAAGGCCCCCCCTTTCAATAAAGCGGTGCGAATATTTAGTGAACCACTCTACTCAGATGATGAAATACTCGACATCTATTCTAATCGTTCCAAGTCTTCTACAGGCGTGGGTGGTGGTTTCGTTATTCCCCGTTTCAAGCTACAAAATCATTGCGTTTTACAATCTGAAATCTCAGCTATAAAGGGAACGGTAAACTGGGGTTACTATAGGATATACATATGTACAACGGAAATATCCGAATTTGTTTTCACAGTAAACATGCCTGGAACGCTCTGAGTACCGGATCATTTTAGCATAAACCGGTTCCCGCCTTCACTAGCTGTTACCCAACTTTCGTGCTGCAAATCCATGACCGTGACCATCTGGTCTGCTAAGACCACTGACCACCTACTCGATATCAAGAATGACTTGGTCTCTCTATGATGTGCGAAGGTCTAGAGGTTTGATGATGCTTTCTAGGATAAAACTATGTATATTAGTGGCTATCCTGACAGAGCAGTGCACTATAGGTGCGCATGCTAGGTAGGTAGGTTAAGTGGGTTGCTCGCTAGCAAGCGAGTTCACTCAGAGGACTCGTAGCCCATTGTGATAACCTTAGAATTACCATTCCCTAATATTGAGAGAATGGTTTCTGTCCCTAATTTCGTTGACTACTTGGTTCGTTCGGTCTCCGTGTAAACCAGCCGGTGCTTTTAATAAAACCGATCATGTTTATTAGTGACGCATCTCTGAGACAGTCTAGATCTTGGAAAAGAGCTCTGCCAAGATAGAGTAGTCTGTGCTCTTGTAAGGCTGGGCAGTCACATAGAAGGTGTTGTAGCGATTTCACTTCTTCTTCGTCCAAGCAGCTTCTACAGTAACTATAATTTGGGTAGCCTATACGTTCCGACATATGTCCAATCATACAGTGCCCAGTAATTATACCAGTTAGAAGCCTAATCGAGTTCTTACTAAGAGACAAGAGAGTCCTAGTCTTATCTGTTGTCAGAGTGGGCCAGAGATCACGACGTCCCTTAGGACAGTGTTCGCGACCTTAGGACAGGTGCGCATGCTAAGTAGAAGACTAAATGAAATGACTGTTGCAGGAGCTGTCGCAATCAGGATAAAGAGGAAACTGTGGAACACCTTCTCTGTCCTGCTTTGATGAACATTAGTAGTGAGTTTTTGGGCAGTGCAATACTGCATGAACTAGCGGTTCTCTTTAATATTGATACATATAAGATAGAGCACTTTATTTGTGCCTTTGGATGCCTTTAATTTCATGTTAAACATAGAGATCTAATGTTCTATAGGTGGGTTTGGGTAGGACCAGTTACAGCTTAACTCAAAGGGATCATCTAGCAGGGAGAAACTAGAACTAGTGTAACTGTGAATATCGAACTAACTCAGACCAGATGGTTACCACTGACCTACTCGATATCAAGAATGACTTGGTCTCTCTATGATGTGCGAAGGTCGTTGATTGGGTTTTTTAGGATAAGACTGTGTGTATTAGTGGCCATCCTGACAGGGCAGTGTACTATAGGTGCGCACGCTAAGTAGAAGACAAAATCTTGCAGGAGACTGTTGAACACTTTCTCTGTTTCTGTCCTACTTTGATGAACATTAGTAGTGAGTTTTTGGGTAGTCCAATACTGCATGAACTAGCGGCTCTCTTTAATATTGATACATATAAGATAGAGCATGAACATGAACATCTAATGTCCTATAGATGGGTTCGGGTAGGACCCGTTACAACTTAACTCAAGGGATCCTCATGTGGACCCAAATGAATCGTTCACTTACCGACTACATCAACAACCTAACCTAACTTTGAACAGGTTCCAAAGGAATACGAAATAAAGCTACAATACAGAAGTGGACAATTATAACTTGTACTCATGTATATTCTTTCAGCGAAAAATCGGTTAAATGATTATTGAATATGGAATTTTTTTTCAAAATCATTTAGTTTATATACAATGCTACAAAAATAACAATAAAACTAAATTATTCTACTTAAAATTTTTCTGCATAACATCTAAAATTAAAATAAATTCACTTTTTTGTCGGACAAAATAAAGTGTAAATTTTATATATCATTATTTAAATTTCTTGTATATCAAAATTTTTTATCTATTTTGGTTCTGATTTTAATATCTGTATCTATTTAAGCCATTTTGGTAATTTTGTTCTCCATTATTATTCGCAATCACTTTCCCTTCCCCTTGCTATCCCCATATGATAATTTTCAAAAGAAATACGTTTTTGATCACTATTTCATCGGAATTTTTTGATAAATTGTGGTCCAAAATTAATCTATTGGATTTAGGGCGGTGCTCTGAGCAACTTATTTCAATTTTCAGTGATTTTTCCTACAGTAATGTTATTTTTTAACTTTATCAAGTGCTTAAGATTATTATCTTGCCGAAATATAAAGTTGCCCAAGTCCATTTCGAAGGCACTGATCTTAAGATTTCACTGCAATATGCTCATATAGTGTTCATTGGAGCTTTTTGAATAAATTTCACCTAGGTTCCCCACACCTAACGTTAAAAATTGGACACTTACGAAGAGTCAACTGACCCATACTTCAATCTTTCACCAACATATTTAAAAGCTTAAAATTTTTTTTCGATTTTAGTATTTAATTTCATATTTTTTAGATCAAATTTACGTAGTTGGTCAGATGAGTCCCAATTTCTACCGAAAATTTTGAAATGTCGACAATGAGTGTGAATTAAGCCCTTCAATATACAAAATTTAAAAAACAATTCCCCAGGTTTCAAATATTATGGTGGAGGGCTATCGGTATTGTTACATTATTCAACTTTAAGAGCGAGAATCTTAGTGAAAATGGAGTAACTAATAACAAATGAGCAATTCACGAGCTTATTTAATAAAAATTTGGAAATAAATGCCGTAAAAATGGGTTTGGGAGACTTAATGCCTCAACCGATTCATGACTTCAAACACACGACTAAGGTTAAAAACATTATTGTAAAAAAAAAAAACACTGAAAAATTTGAATGACCTGCTCAGAGCATGTGACCACAATTGATCACAAAATTCCGCTGAAATAGCGAACAAAAACGGATTTCTTTTGAAAATAATAGTATGGGAGAAAGCAAGGGAAAGTGAAAGCGATTGCGAATAATAATGGTAAAATAATTACAAAAATGACTTGAGTCGATCCAGATATTCAAATCAGAACCAAAATAGATAAAAAATTTTGATATACATAAAATTAAAATAATGATATATAAAATTTACACTTTATTTTGTCCGACAAAAAAGTGAATTTACTTTAATTTTAAATGTTATACAGAAAAATTTTAGGTGGAATAAATTTGTTTTATAGTTATTTTTGTAGCATTGTATATAAACTAAATGAATTTAAAAAAAAGTTCCATATTCAATAATCATTTAACAGATTTTTCGATAAAATAATGTAGCATGAGCACTTTTGCACTTTATTTTGTCCGATAGTGTATGTAGGTATACCCTATAACATCTGTGTTAGCTCTCCAATTATAATGTTCATAGTTCCCTGGTTATGACGTATGACGCATGACTTGTTCTAGTCGAATCTGTCAACAGTTCGACTTGATTCTCTTAACTTCCATATAAATTATTCGAGAAACATTTCTAATAACAGTATTTCGCAGAATGACCTATCTTTTACTTCAAAACTGATATTACTGACACTAGTTAATATAATTCGATTTGAATCAAATTATCAACGTTAATCGTCTTAACGTCCCATCCGTACCCTTCTACACCAAATTTGTGATAGATCATATTACCAGGGTGCATGTGAAAACTATGTAGCTGTAATCCTCGAAATTGGAAATAAGGTTTAAAAATTTACCCTAATGTATTATTTTTATAGAATTTTCATATTAAATTCACAACAAATACATAAATATGTCCGCCAGTACGCAGTAGTAAAAATAATTTTAAATTTGTTTTTAGTTTTATGATGTTGAATATTAAATTTTTATGATTGTTTATGTACAACTATTTATGCATGTTGTTTTTTTAGTATTATTTGTTTTTTTTTTTTTTTGCGAACAACAACAATATTATTAAAATTAATACAATTTGCTGTTGTTATTATATGTAAAAATTATTAGACGACAAGTAATTTTTCATTACATATCTATGGATGTATGTAAAGAGATCGTATAATTGTAATTTTGTTATTGCGTCGTTGTTGTTTTTTAATGAACCTCTCAAGTGTTGATTATGTGTAAAAGAACGTTTGTACGAACAATATTCGTTGTTGCATCAATAGAAGTCGCACCTTAAAAACCGCATACGCATTAATATCAGCGCCCAAGATCAACCAGAAAAATATTCACAATTACTACTGCATACTAAATAAATCACCCACTTGTATTTGTCAAAAATTTATGAATTCTAAACAAAAAACACATTAAAACCACCAACTACTTAACTAACTTTGGGAAAAGTCATACGAACATACTATGCGGTTAATAAAAGCTTAACTCGAAAATCAGTCCCTCTAAGTATATAAAACAGTTTTTATTGATTGAATACGTTATATAGGGAGTGAGAAGCCTTTAAGGTAATTAGAATGACATGTTTATTTTGCCAATCTCCAGCAGCATTGTTCGGCGCTATGTCTTCTTCGGACGTCATTTTCTTCTACTGCCATGAGGGTTCCATTCCATGGAATATTCGCAACTTTATGTGTATCCATATCTTGTTCAAGGGACCGAAAACTTTATAGCTTACATCTTTCTTTACGCCGCCTTATGTTGGTTGACATTATGCAGCCCTAACTATACGATATTGTCAACCTAGGTATAGTTAGTCCTGTATAGAATTGTTCATTCACATGACCTTTGTCTATTAGATGCTTACTTCCAGGCCAACATCTTTAAAAGATATGACCAAATCGTTCACCTTCTTGTGCATATCGCTGTGTCTGTGGCATAGAAGACAAACTTTATCGGCGAAGTCGAGATCTTCCAGATGTCGGTGGAAGTTCCAGTTCGATTTCTCTTCTATTCTGGACATAACGTTATCAAGAACTACATCAAAGAGCAGAGGCGATAGAAGACATCCCTGCTTTACACCTACATTTGTAGTAGTAAATGTTCCGCTAAGTATACTTGCCGTAATGACGTACTTTCAAAGCGGCATTGTCTCCATATCCCTTATAATGTATGTTATCTTAATTGGGACCCCTTTACATCTTAAGCCTCTCCATATTGCATTTCTTTTTACGGAGTCAAAAGCTTTTGTTTACATCTATAAATAGAAGATATAAGGGCCACCTATATTCCACTGATTTTTTGATTATAATCCGTAGTGTATTGGGCTGGTTGACACAACGACGGTATGGTCGGAAACCCGCTTATTCTTCGCTATGAGATCGTTCCATGTACTGTAACGTAGTGTTAATAATAATCGCCATAATCTAGTAGAAGCGTGATGCCCCTCCAATTATTGCAGTCTGTCAGATCACCTTTCTAGCTGAGTTCGATTATATCCTCTCTTGTTCATTCATTCGGTAGACTTTACTGGCGCCATACCTCCGTTATAAAAGGCTGTATAGTGCCCGCTGAAGGTGGAGGATGGATTTACAACAATTCAGTGTTCTCTCCATGATTTGTTCCTCTTTAAGGTTACAATGGCAGCTATAATTTCCTCTAGGGACGGGTGATGGGTGTTTATCTCCTCGAGAGTTGAACTCGAACTGTTGCCTCCACCTAAGTGTTAGCTGTTCCACATCTTTCAGTATTCTACTTTAAAATTATTCCTCCTTAGTTGGTACGATCCCAGAGAGAACAATTCGGTACATATCGCTCAGTTCAAAAACCCGGAATTATGGATTATGCCAGTATTGCAGTAAATGAGCGATATGATAATTAATTTCCTTTTCCATGAAAGACAGGGAAAGATTGGAAATATTCTGCAAGTGGTAATAGTGTAAGACTTGAATTCCGATTTTTCGAAGATCGTGTTTAAACTCGGGAATATGAATTTTATTTTGCAAAACAGTTTCGTCCAAACTTGCGCATTCTTGGTAAATTTGTTTGACCGAATGTCCTAGTGTCCTAGAACCCAAATTAAATCGACAGAGTGTCGTTTAAGTTGGGACAGCTTAATGTAAAATTAATAGGCTTTTCACCCAAATTCGAAGCACTTCGAATTACTACGAATTGTTAAATCTTTTTTAAAATTACGCAAAAGGAAATTAGGAAACAAAAATATCTGATATCTTCTTAGTATCTAGCAATTAAATTAGTCGCCATTCTCTATTATATTAATATTCATATTAGATTTTTATTTTATGACTATTTTTGCGTTTCATTCTCACCTTTATTGGATACATCTGTTCAAGCATGCATGTATGTAAATTGTACGATAATAAAAACATAAAAATACAAAATATATTTTTGTAATTAACTTAACATACAGACGTGAAAAATATCATTTTATTATCAACATATTTTAATTGTTTTCGTTATGAGACGATAATTTTTTACAAAAAATTTATGTGCAAAATTTTTAAATGCATTTATTGCGTTGTTGGCTTTGAGTGTTTTAAAACATATAATAGAATAGAAAACTTTATTGCAACACGACAATTCGTCGAATTCTCTATAAACGCTGACTGACAAAATGACTGACGCAAATTTAAAATTTAGATATAAAGAGAGCCAGCCACTTACAACAACCACACACCAATACAATGCACTTAAATAAATATTTAAAAGAAAAACTATAAACATTTAAATAAATAGAAATAATATTACCCACGTACATACATACATACATACCTCGTATGTAAATGCGAATTCTGTTCTAATACGAGTACTGACACATTTCGTTTGTTATTTTTTTTAGAAAACGAGACTAAATAGCACATCATGACCTAGCCGAACATAAAATATCGAGAGCCAAATACAATGCCGGGAATTGTAAACAAAATCGTATTTTATATGCACTTTAATGAAATCAGTATTATACAAGTTGCGAATACTAATCATATGAGGAATATAAAAAGCTATTTCTTAAAATCTATAACGACACATTAGAATGAATTTTATAATGAAACTCATGTCCGTTTAAATTTTAACAGAGACCTTACATGGATCAATATATCTCGGAATAGCCTTTTTCCCATTTTAAATTATGCAAACTTAATTGATTTTCAGAATAGCATCGTTCATTATACATTGATATTCAGATGTGGACCTTTAATTGCGGAAATTTAACCTTATATGGACTAATTTTGGGCCGATCCGATAAAAATGTCGCCTAATAAGTATAAATAAATAAAATATATCGTTATTTATTAAATTAAATGTGTGCATTTATGTGATTTTCCGAAGTGGACCAATAATAGGTCCACAAATAATGATATGTATATTGATTTTGTCATTCCGTTTGTAACACTTTGAATTAAATTCTAAGACGATCTAGCCATGTCCGTACGTCTATTTGTCTGTCCGTTCTTCCATCCGTCTGTCTGTTATAGAATCTATAGGGCCTAAATAAGAGAATACACTGTTTGGTATTGAAAATGTGCAATATAGGTCCTCGATTTCACCTAGTCCCCATATAAGATCCCCTTCCAAAAATGACTGAAACGGAGATAGGTAGGTAGGTAGGTAGGTTGATAGGAGGATGTATACTACATCAAATCCGAAGAAATACACCTAGGCCACTATCGGGCCTGTTGTGCGCTCCAATTCAAGAAAAAAAAAAAAAAAAAAAAAAAAAAAAAAAAAAAAATTGTTCACTGAATGTATTATTTTTCCATGTTCAGAAACTCAGTTTCCTGGACGTAATTCCTAAGAATCTTCCAATCGGTGTTGGTTAAGAATGTTATTTCTGGAATAACATCACTTCCAAGATACTTGGATCTAACTTCGACGAATGCCTGACAATGGCAAAGAAAGTGCTCCAGAGTTTCACTGTCCTCTCCACATGCTCTACATTCGTCTGAATTCGCACGTCCAATTTTGTATAGATGTGCTCGTAATCCTGTGTGTCCACTGAGAATACGTACCATCATACTAACCTCAGACTTGCTCATTTTGAGAAGATTTCTCGTCTTGCTCTCATCAGGGTCACCCCATAGAATCTTTGTGGTTCTACCCACCGTTTCATTATTCCAAGAGGCCTTATGGGATTCTCTCATCCATATTTTTAATTCAGCTTTTGTTGCGTCGAATGGTTTTGCGTTTGTCAGGTTAACTACATCGAGCTCCCTTCCCTTTAAAGCTATTACATTCGCCCTTTCGTTGCCGGCTACTCCCGAGTGGCCTGGTACCCATATGATGTGAACCTTACCTCTGGGAGAGTATTCAGTTAAAGCTTTCTTACAATCCAATACGGTCTGAGATTTAATTCTATCACCTGATATCGCACAAATTGCCTTCTGGCTGTCGGTAAATATATTAAGCCCTGTGGGCGCCATATTTATTCTAATCCAATTTACACATTCCGTTATTGCTCGTACTTCTGCCTGGAAGCTTGTGTTATGATTAGGTAAACGGTGGTATATTTCTGTTTCTGGGTCTTCAATATAGAACCCCAGACCCACTTTGTCCCCTAATTTAGAGCCATCCGTGTAGCAACGGATTCCTACTGGTATTTGCTCTAATGTTCCGCTTGACCAAGACATTCTATCTGGGATTAGCGTTTCAAAGTTTCCGACATATTCAGTGTCTGGTATGCGATCAGGCACGTCCGATGAATGTGTATAACCTTCCAATGTGTCCAGTATACATTGATGACGTGTCCTATAACCGTTTTTGGCCAGTTCGCCTAAAGTAAAGAGCCGTTCGGCTGTAAGCGCCGCCTCATATCTTATATATGTTTCAATGGGTGGAATATCTAGCAACGTTTCCAGAGCCTTGGTTGAAGTAGTACACATGGCACCACTTATACCCAAGCAGCATGTACGCTGAACTCCCTGTAGTAGTTTGATATTACACTTTTTGTCCAAAGCAGTCCACCAGATTATTGAAGCATAAGCTAGAATTGGTCTAATTACACTTTTATAAAGCCAATTTGTCATAGTAGGACTAAGACCCCATTTCATGCCTATGGTTCTCCTACATATCGCCCAGCACCGATGTGCCTTGTTGATCCTATCCTCTATGTGGTGTCTCCATTTTAATTTCCGGTCAAGTATTACACCTAAGTACTTAACTTTGTCTGTCACCGGTATCTTCTTGCCCAAGAAGCAAGGTTCAGTATATGTAGAAATTTTTGTCTTTCTTGTGAAAAGACAGATTTCCGTCTTCGCCGGGTTAACATTGAGGCCTCTCGGTTGAGCCCAGCTCAAGGCCGTATTCAGAGCCTCCTCAGCTCTTCTACACAAGTAATTTGGATCCTTTCCCTTTAAAAGTATTACGACATCGTCTGCATAGCAGACAGGTCTAAGTCCTTTCTCGGTTAGGGTCCTTAGGAGGCTATTAATCGTGGTGACCCAGAGTAAAGGTGACAAAATGCCACCCTGTGGTATACCGCGAAATACCTTTTTCCTGATAGTTATATCGTACATCTCGCAGCTTATCCATCTGTTCCTTAGCATGTAGTTGATCCAGTTACGGAGCACCCGGTCAACATAAAACTGGTCTAGGGATTGGATAAGGGTATCAGTGTGCACGTTATTGAAAGCGCCTTCGATGTCAATGCATACTGCCAGTGTATACAGTTTGCTATCGAAAGATTCACTTATGTAGTGGACAACTTCATTTAAAGCGGTCTCCACCGATCGTCCCTTTACATAAGCATGCTGCTTATATTTAAGGTCATTGTATGGTATGCTGCTTTTAACCATGCTATCGACTATCCGTTCCAAGGTTTTAAGTAGGAAGGACGTAAGACTTATCGGTCGATAGGACTTAGGTGTCGCATAGCTAGGTTTCCCTGGTTTGGGTATAAATATTACCCTTGCATCCTGCCATTTAACTGGGGTATATGCCAATTTTAAGCATGCAGTGAATATCTGTGACAGATGTACGGAAACCAGTCCCGCCTCCATCTGCAAAAGTGCCGGGAAAATTCCATCCGGCCCTGCAGCTTTATAGGGAGCAAAGCTCTTGATTGCCCCTTTAACCATGTCAGTTGTAATAACTATTTCCGTGTTACCCTCCCCTTCCTCCAATATCGGTTCATCTATGTTATTCGATATACCGGGTGGGAAATGAGAATCCATTAGGAGTTTCATTGTCTCCTCCATATCCTCAAGCCTCCTGCCCGTGTCATCGATCATAGATTCCGGTTGGACATGAGTTTTGGATAGGAATTTTTTTATCTTCGATACCTCATTTACGCTATCTACCTGTTCACAGAAAAGTTTCCAGGAGTCTCGTTTGGCTCTTCGAACGATTTTCTTATATTCACCAAGTTTATTACGATACTCATCCCAGACACATTCCCAATTCTGGAGAGCATTGCTGTTCTGTCTTCTGGCGGGTGAGTGATTTCCTCCTCGCTTTTAGGATTTGACTCCTCAACATTGCTAGTACTTGCTAATGATGCTTTGGGTACTGTCTTAGGTGTTTTAGTGTCCTTGTCGGGGCCGGTTTTGACAGCCCTTTCAATCGGCGCCTTCCCAATTTTGGAAAGGGCAACTACACTTTCTTCTGGCGAGTTAATGGTAAATTCCTCGATTTTAGGATTTGACTCCTCAACGTTATCAGTAGTGGATACTGTGGTCTTAGGTTTTTTAGTGTCCTTTTCGAGGCTTGTTGTAACAGCCCTTCCAATCGGCACCTTCCCAATTTTGAATATGACAGATTTAGAGGCGAAGTAAGCCCTACCTTTATTCTTGGCAAGACTAGCCATGGATTTCTGGTCGATACCTATTACAAATAAAGTTCCCTCAGGTTCTTCTTTCCTGTAAAAGACATCCCATTTTTCCACGGCCAGCTCAGCATTTTGACCTCCAAGAATTTCCAGTATACGTTCATTAGCCAGTTTACTGCCCCATCCTTTTATGTAGACAGTGGACTTTAGGAGCACCGGAAGCTCGCTCTTCTTTGCCAGTCCCAGCCTAGCGCCGTCCCAGGGAGGAGGGATACTTTCCACCAAGTTCTTTAGGGTGCTAACACATTGGTGAGATGCCAACCTCATCAACATCACGCCCATGCTGAACTCGCAGCTCTCGCTCTCTATTGGTTGTTTGCCCTTTGAAGCTATTGCATGGTCCACTATCTTATTGTTGACCAGGTCTTCTATTTTACTCTGTTGGTCTATTGGAATTTTGCCTGTCGGATTACCGGCATCGTAAACTGCATAGCAGAGATCGTCCCGGTGCCTACTTCTGGCAACTTTGGCGTAAGATGGCGGCTCTTTACCTTTTCCTCCGTCTAGCTTCTCCTTCCTCGTTTTTCGGGGCTTCTTTTGAGATTCCCTTACCTTCGAGGTTGATTTCGCCGACGTGTTCGTCTTCGGAATATCTGGCTTGGCGTTGTCACCCTTACTCGCAGGATTCTCACTTGAGATTCCTTTGAGTGAAGTATGGCTTGGCTTCGACTGTGTATTAGAAGACGGGGAGCTCTTTTTCTTCTTAGGCTTATTCTCAGTTGTCAACTCCTCGGGTGACCTGATCCTTTTTGCCTCAGATCTTGTGAGAGAGTCCGATTCCTTTGGAGTGTCGTGGGATTGACTAACTATGATTTCCTGAAGCATCTTTTTCAACTTCCTCCTCTGTGCTCCAGAAAGTCTTTTCTTAGTAATAGGTAGTTTAGCTATGCTATCACTCACCTCTTTCACCATTTGCTCTACTTCATCCTTTTTGGGATTTGCTATAATGGTATTATTATTATTATCATCTGAGGATTCAGAGTCGGAACCCTCACCTATATTTAAAGGCTGAGGTAGCTTAGAGCTCTCTCCGAGTACATCCTTCTCTTTCACCCCTATATTTTTGCCAGCGGCATGCTGTACACTTGACGCATTGTCCGCCACGGAGGCCAAGGTACCCACCTCCGTAGTAGTATTCTGCTCACGATTGCAGGATGACGACGACACGTGACTCGCGAGTAGATCAACACTTGCCGCCGGTACTGGGTTATTTAGGCCCTGCACCGTAACTTTTATCTTTTTATTTTTATTTTCCATATTTGTTTTTTTTTTTTTTTTTTTTTTTTTCCAGTTTTTTGGTCCGCGGGGAATATAATATTCCCAGGTGGTGGACAATCTGCCCTCCCTCAGCTTAAGTGAAATTAAAGCTGGGAGAGGACAAATGGTCCATCACCACCCCCTATCCGCCACCCGGGGACGCGCTCGGTAGGAAAAATCTGGAAAACTCCCCCGAGGAATTTTCCAGAGAGATAACTGGCTTAAAAAAGCTCATATAGCAATGAAATTCGACATAAACAAGTTTTATAGGAACTAAAATATTTTTGTAAAATTTTATGAGGATCGGTTGACTCTATCCGCCATATAAAGATCCCATCAGAAAATGACTTTAACATCCAAAACTCGATTAAAAATACCAGTATAGCGATTAAATTCGACACGAACAAGAAATATGGATAGCTAAATCACTCTGTAAAACTCAGATTGGTCCCTAATACCTCCCATATAAGGTACCCTTCAAAAAATGACTATAAGGTCCTCTTCAAAATGCCAGTATAGCAACGAAATTCTACATTAAGAAGTTTTATGCGAACTAAAATCTCCCCGCTTAATTTTATAAGGATAGGACTATAATTGACCCTACCCTCCATATAAAGTCCCTCTTCAGAAAATGACTTCAACGATCATAACTTGCTACAAAATTCCAGTATAGAAACTAAAATCTCAAATTATATGAGGATCGGTCAAAGATTTTTACTACATGCTTGAAATTAACATATACCCCAGTGAAATGGCAGGATACAAGGGTAATATTTATACCCATAGCAGGGAAACCTAGCTATGCGACTCCTAAGTCCTATCGACCGATAAGTCTTACGTCCTTCCTACTTAAAACCTTGGAACGGATAGTCGATAGTATGGTTAAAAGCAGTATACCAGACAGAGATCTCAACTATAATGAGCATGCTTATGCAAAGGGAGGATCGGTAGAAACGGCGTTGAATGAAGTATATAGGTGAATCCTTCGAAAGCAAACTGTATACACTGGCAGTATGTATTCACATCGAATGTGCCTTTAATAACGTACACACTGATACTCTTATCCAATCCTTAGACCAGTTTTATGTGCTCCGTAACTGGATCAACTACATGCTAAGTAACAGATGGATAAGCTACGAGATGTACGATATAACCATCAGGAAAAGGGTATTTCGCGGTACACCACAGGGCGGCATTTTGCCCCTTTACTCTGGGTAACCACGATAAATAGCCTCCTAAGAACCCTAACCGAGAAAGGACTTAGGCCTGTCTGCTATACATACGATGTCGTAATACTCTAAGGGGAGGATTCTCTGAACACGGCCTTGAGCTGGGCTCAACCTAGAGTCCTCAATTTTAACCCGGCTAAGACAGAAATATGTCTTTTCACAAGAAAGACAAAAATTTCTGAGTATATTGAACCCTGTTTCCTGGGCAAGAAGAAACCGGTGAGAGACAGAGCTAAGTACTTAGGTGTAATACTTGACCGGTATTTAAGATGGAGGCACCACATAGAGGTAAGGATTAACAAAGCACATCGGTGCTGGGCGCTATGTAGAAGAACCATATGCATGAAATGGGGCCTTAGTCCTACTATGACACATTGCCTTTATAAAAGTGTAATTAGACCAATCCTAAATTATGCGCTGATCTACTACAGGTAGTTCAGCGTACATGCTGCTTAGGTATAAATGGAGCCATGAGCACTACGTCAGCCAAGGCTCTGGAAGCAATGCTGGATATTCCACCCATTGAAACATATGTATATAAGATATGAGATGGCACTTACAGCCGTGCCGTTCGGCTGTCATCAATGTACATATACAGAGACAAAATGTGTCGGAAACTTTGAAACGCTGATCCCAGATAGAATGTCTTGATCAAGCGGAACTTTAAAGGAAATACCAGTAGGAATCCATTGTTACACGGATGACTCTAAATTGGATTAGAATAAATATAACGCCCACAGGGCAATTAGGTCTATATCTGGTGATAAAGTTAAATATAAAACCGTATTGGATTGTAAAAAAGCTCTAACCGAATATTCTCGGGCCACTCGGGAGTAGTCGGCAATGAAAGCGAGAATGTAATAGATTTAAAAGGAAAGGAGCTGGAGGTAGTTAACCTGACGAACGCAAAACCATTTGACGCAACGAGTGCAGAATTAAAATTATGGATGAGAGAAACCCATAAAGCCTCTTGGAATAATGAAACCGTGGGTAGAACCACAAAGATCCTTTGGGGTGACCCTAACGAGAGCAGGACGAGAAGCCTCCTCAAAATGAACAAGTTTGAGGTTAGTATGATGGCACGTATTCTGAGTGGACACACAGGATTCAGACGAGGACAGTGAAACACTGGACCACTTTCTTTGCCATTGCTAGGCTTTCGCCGAAATTAGATCCAAATATATTGGAAGTGATATTATTCCGGATATAATATCCCTCACGAACACTGATTGAAAAATTCTTAGGAATTACGTCCAGGAAACTGAGCTTCTAAATCGGACGATAATATATTTAGTGAATACTATATAAGGTTTTTGTTTTTACCAACAAACATTTTGCACGAAAAGGAGCGCACAACAGGCCCAATAGTGGCCTAGGTCTAGATTGGGTGTAGATACATCCTCCTATCAACCTAACCTAACCTATAAACCCTTTTCTTAGAAAATCAGGATTTCATCAATAATAATATGTCGAATTATATCAACACTAGAGCAGTAGTTTTTCTCATCAACCCCACCATAGGTATAAAGTTTAATGTTTTTTCACAATGTAAATATGTATGTACACATGTATGTATGTACAGATGATGTAAAGAAATGTATAAAACCAAAGAAAATGCAATATCACCAAACTACAAATTACATGAAATTCCACTTTTTTCTTTTGTCTGCATCCACCTCTTTCTCCCTCTTAATGATATACCGAACGGTATAAATATTTCAAGTCAAACGCAGTTCCTTCACAATTAAAGAAAATTTATGCTTTTCTTTCTTCAAAGATATTTTTTTTTTATTTTTTTTTTTTTTTTTTTTTACGTTCGTTTTTTTTTGCCATTTCAAAATTGCTGATCACGTACAATTTCACTGATTGTATGTGATTTTTGTTTCATGCTATTGCAAGCAGAAATGTACGAAAAATAATTGTTAACGGGCCACATAGAAAATGAAACTTAATTCTGAAACTTAACCACTCTGTAGAGACCTCTCCAATAACTGGCATAGGATAAAGTCTGTAGCGTCAGTTCGGAAAGGTTCTCTAGTCAGGCCATAAGTAAAATGACTTCACGAGTTTATAATATTCACCTTAAGGGGGGCCAAATGTTGTACCTATCACCATCAATTGAATTGAATTGAATTACATTAAATAAACGTTACACTTTTATTAAAGAAAAAATATTATTTCACTATTATTTATTTTCGGTATTTTTTTCCTTTTTGCTTTTATTTTATTCTATTATACAGTTTATAAAAAAAGAATCAACGAAATGTTTGAAATATTGCTTTTAAAAAAAGGAAACATTTTCAAATAGATTTTAATAGAATAAAATCTATTTACAAGTACTTTTTACAAATTTCTCTTAACTATATTGTGTAAACGTTTTGATGGATTTACGTACGCAAAAGAGTACTTTTACTTTTTTGTTTTTGTTAAAATAAACAAAAATTTGGCAATAATTTTTTGTAAACAAAAATTAATTAACATTATAAATTATACTTTCCAATGGAATAATATCAATAATTTAAATGCAACAAAGAAATTTCTGAAAATCAATCAAAGAAAATTAAATAGACAAAAAAAATTCGGTCAGCAAGAAATTGGCAAAAGTTTTCGATTAGTTATAGTATTAAAATTTTGATTTCAACATTTCATTTTACATAAATATCAAAACAAATAAGGTAATATATCAAAAAAGATGGTGGTACATACATATATGTATATGGTTTTGCCATCCCTTTTCTAACATAACGAATATATATAGTGGGTGCTTATGTCGCCCATAAGTTAATAATTGATCCTAGCCCCCTTAGAAAGTTCCCTTCAGAAAATGACTTTAACGCTCAATGATGACTTAAAAATATTTTAACGAAATTCTAGACAAACAAGCAGAAATACAAGCCGAGACGGCTCAAATCGGCGGCGGCTGGCAGCCGGTTATATTTTGCAAGCCGCACCGCCGCCGACTTCTTTCGGCTCAAAAGCTAAGCTGGCTTAAACGTAGCCGCTGATAAAGATTGAAATCGCACATGTATTTCGGAAAATAATTTAACCAATTTGAACGGAGTTGCCACTATTTTAAATTCTTATGGCAAATTGAAAAGAGTAGCCACACAATATTGTGCTAATATTAAAATAGTGAAAACTACTATATTCATGTCCATTTTCTGCAGAAAAGCCTTATATAGAGACAGGTTTCTATATAACAGACTATTATACAGAGATATAAGGTCAATTTCTAAAGAAAAAGTTAAATTGAGACGACAATTTAGCCGCCGCCGATATTTTCTATAATAAGCCGCCGCCGCCGCCGATCATTTTGCATCGGCTTGTATCTCTGCAAACAAGTTCTATGGTAACAAAAATCTTTCTAACAAATTTTATGAGTAAAGATTCATAATTGGCCCTATCTCCCTTATAAGGCCCCTTCAGAAAATGACATTAATAATCATTAATGACTTAAAAATACGAGTACAGCTATGGAATTCGATAGAAAAAATTTCATATGAACTAAATTCTCTCTACAAAATTTTCTGAAGATCGGTCTATAATTGGCCTAACTCCCATATACAGTAGCGAGCACAAAAATTGCAACGCGGGGTCATATGATCTTTGATTTTGTCTGATTCGAAACAACGGTAATCAATCCATCTCTTCTTTTTGCTGTTTATTCTCTTAACTCAGAGCTTCCAAATAAGCGATATTTTATTTCAATTTCTATTAGGCAAAGTGAAATATTTTATATTTGCTGGAAAAAGTGAACTTTTTTCGCGAGCACAAAAAATGCAATGCAATGAAATAACAGTAAATTTATGATTTATGAAATTTATAAAGTACCGCTTTGAGTTTGAGAAATGTGTTAAGCATTGGTCAGGTGGTACTGTAAATGCTTGACATATAATCAGTGATTTCATTGCGAAAATCTCGCTTCTTGAACCACTCCAAAATGGATTTTTCGACATATGTGACTATTAGACGAATATATTGTCTTTGTCTAGGCCATCTAGTAAGAAATTTATGGTATCGGAGCCAAATAAATTTTATTTGCTCACGTCGTCACATAAGACCTTAACCCGCTGTTCACTTGACCAATGCTGATACGTTTCGCAAAATAACGGGGCTTGTTTTTCTTGACTCTACTGATGAATGGTTCCTTAGTAAAATGTTTTCCAAGCAAATTACACTTTATTAAAACGTCCGCGAGCAATGTGAACTCCAATAGAGTCACCCATATGCTCCTTTGTGAAACTAGCAACGTCCACTATCTTCTTTCGTGAGCCGATTTTAAACAATTTAATCACCTGACGGTCTTTAAAAGTGGAAGTTTTCCATAGACAACCACTATCTGTTCCCTTTCCATGCTTTTTCTGAAGTGAAATCGTGATTCATATCGATTTACGCCAAATTTTTCACTCAAAAGAACGAACCAATTTCAAGCATGGATTCTTACAGTTGCATTCATAAAAAATGCTTATTTTAGATTTAAATCACACAATAGTTAAAGTACACTTTAGACTTAAAAGCCATTAATAAAATTGTGGTATTCATAAACAAATAATAAACCTACATTAACTATTGTGCTGTTTATTGTTTAACTTGGCAGCACTGTACAATTTGGCTGTCATTTTCTGTGTTAGTGTTGCGAACAATTAGGATAAAATATTCGTTGAGTCGGTTTTCTTAATTTTATATTTTTGGTTATAACACATTTTTGAAAATAAGAACGAACTTTTAAGAAAAATAAATGTATACATGGCTACAATAAATATATATTTAGTTCAGATGAATGAATATAACATATATATTTTTAATTATAATTAAAAGTATTCGAATAACGAATATTTTGTGACAAAATAAACATCACTATGCACATTTTGTTATTTTTACTTATTTTTATAGCAATTTTTAATAAATTTTTGCAAATATTGATAAATTTCTTTGATAAAAGACTACATTTTATTGCCGGAGAAGATATTTTGCATTGATAGAACACTAATCATTATAATTTACACTCTTAATTACTTCATGGCTTTATATTTAGCGAATAAACTATGAAAAAGACAAATAAAATGATTGTGGCCATGATTTGATTGACAGGCGGGCATTTCCAAATTGCAAAAAATAGTATTGACCAACTGGAATACTGTCAAATATTCATCTATTAATCCAATAATGCCTAGATTTTAATTTTTTCACCAAAATAGAAACTTTTAAAATTTTTCTAGAATTTTATTTACAAATTTGTAAACGTTAAAATTACAATTTTTAGATTTCATTTCAGAATAAAATATGATTAGTTTTCGTCTTCAACCTAAAATTAATGAAAAAAGCTTAATCAGAGACAAAATTTGTAAGAATTCAACTTATTGTTGGCTTAAAGTAGGGTCGAGCGTACAATAAATTTTTTCTATTTGTCATTGGTTTATTGAAGGTATTTTAAGCTATTTGACGTTTATGAATATCATTTTCGTGGATTTTGCTTAATAATGTTTAATAAACCTAAATTAACTTTTTATGAATACAACCGTTATTCTCTAGAGCTTTAATAATAGTTCTTTTTGATTAGATAATAATTACTACTATTATAATATTCGTATTGTTTAATTTCTTCAAGAAACTTTCATTCAAAACGCAATAAAAATCATAAATTTACTGTTATTTTATTGCGTTGCATTTTTTGTGCTCGCGAAAAAAGTTCACTTTTTTCAGCAAATATAAAATATTTCACTTTGCGTAATAGAAATTGAAACAAAATTTCGCTTGTTTGGAAGCCCAGAGTTAAGAGAATAAACAGCAAAAAGAAGAGATGGATTCATTACCGTTATTTCGAAACAGACGAAATCGAAGATCATATCGTCACGCGTTGCATATTTTGTGCTCGCTACTGTATAGTCTCCTTTCGAAAATGGCTTTAACATTCATTAATGAATTAAATATACTAAACAAGTTTTATAAGAATATATGTAAATCTTCATACCGAATTGCATGAGAATCGGTCTATAACCGATCCACATATAAGGTTCCCTTCAAAAACTCTTTAAAATACGAGTTATCGATGAAATTCTATGTAAGCAAAATCTACATGAACTCAATTTTCTCGATCCGTAATTGATTCTATCCCCCATAGAAGATCACTTTCTGCCTTAAAAATACGATTTTAATGATTTATACGACATAAATAAGATTTAAACGAAGCGCAAAATCTCTTTACCAAATTTTATGAGGAACGGTCCTACCTCCCATATAGTTATTAAAATTCAACAAAAGTTATGTTTTAAAAATTAATATTCTTAAATAAAGTCCCCTTCAGAAAATTAGTTGGATGTACAAAATTCACTTATAAATACTGGTATCATCATGAAATTTGGCACATATAAGTTTTATATAAACATAAATACCGGCAATAAATTTTATAAGGATCGACCCAAGTTTTGTCCTAGTCCCCATATAACCGGTCCTTCCGATTTGAGCCTTTTAGCTCATAACTACGTCAAATATACTACCATCTTTCTAAAAATCAGTATAATTAAGTTTGATACAATTATAAATAACACTGTCGATTTTCGTAATGATGGGGCCTCATTTAACCCTAGCCCCTATATAAAGTCCCTTTCAGAAAATGACTTGAATGTCCACATGTCCATTGTATCACGATGAAATTTGGCACAAATAAGTTTTATATAAACACAATTCCGAACAATAAATTCTATAAGGATAGGCCCAATTTCTGCCATAGCTCCCATAAAATCGAACCTTCCGATTTGGGTCGTTTATCTCTTAACTGCGTCTAACATACTATATTATGTGCTTATGTTTGTAACACTCAAAAATATTTGTCCTTTGATGATTAAGCTATATTCTTCTTTGTGACCATGTAAACCTTGTGTGCACGCTACAGCTCTCAGTTTTCAATATAATTTGTTAAAAGTTGTCACATACTCTTCTCTGGATCCAATGGTGAAGGCTGTTATTATTTATTGAAATCTGTCTTTTATTTCTCCTAGTCAGCATATTATTTGGAAACTTTAGCATTTAAAACCAGCAAAATCTATCCATTCATAAATATCGGAGACATTATCAAAATTCCGGAAAAATTCGTGAATGTTTTGTATATGTATATCTCAGATGTTATATTTTCAAGATAGGAAATATGTATACGAAAAGGAAGGTATTCGAATTTTAATTGAAATTCCTAACTATAACCCATTTTATAAAAGAGTAATGTTTGTACGTAATTGTTGAACTCATGAACTATGGCGCCTGATGGAACAATATTTCAAATATATATTTCATGGATCGTGAGAAGTGTTCCAGTGAAGTTTTAAATTTGTCCGATAGATGGCATCGAAGTTTTAATTTTCAGTTAATTACATCCTAACTGCTAAACCGATTATTTTAAAATTTGAGGGATATATAGATATTTACGTGTAGAGTCCACATGTCTAACCGGGCGCCACTAGTTAAGCATATTTTAATATTATTATTACTACAATAGTTTGATTATATGTATATTTATTTATTTGTTTAACTTAAACCACTATTTCAGAATTTAAAATAATGGAAATTCCAATAACACTCCCAACATGTTCATTTATTTTTATTTTAATGATTAATTTCATTTATTATTTTTTTGGTAAATTTAGTTTAAACAAATATATTTAACAAGTACTTATTGTTGTGTTCTATTTTAAAAATAGATTAAGTCTATGGTGTATATAATTTTATTGTTTATTGTTTTTTTTCACGAACAGTAATACGAAATCACACAAATAATAATTTTTTTTAAAATATATTTATAAAATTTAAATATACATACATACCCTGCAGGAAATGGAACTAGTACCAAACTAGTATTTAACTAGTACCAAAATCACCAGTACTAGTTCCCAACTGTAAACTTTCCTATACCATCATAATGCTCAAATTAACATTGAGTGTGTTTGAAAAATTACTAGTACCATTAGTTCTAGACTTATACTAGTACACTTCGACCCAATTGGGTTCTTTAGAACCAGTTTGATACTAGTTCTAATATTCATAAAAAGTCGCCATAATTGGTGGTTTTGCTCTTTTGAAAGCCTCCTGCACAATTCCAAGTGAAAATTACTACACAACTTGTTTTTTATAAGGTTTTATTTCTAAAGATACAATAACAAATGTTGTAAATACATTTACCTAACAATTCAATATGAAAGTTTGAAGAAATTCTGGTTCTATCCGTATCACCATCATTGATTTCATTATGTCCAAAAATTCCCTTCAGGTATATATCTCCATTTCGTTATAAAAACATTTGCCGTACGATAAAACAAATATTAAACTTACTGCAGTTTTTAAATTTAATAGACGTACTTACATAGGGATTTGCCTGCAACCGGACCTAAATTTGCATGCACTATTTATCCTCACATTTGAAGGGATATGTATGAAAATATCGTTTTTTATGCAAAATGTTTCAAAATTATATTTTAATAATTTAAAAAAATTATTTTTTCCAACACATGTCAAACAAAAATCAATCTACAAGTGGCGCCATTCAACTACTTCTAGTACTAGTATTTTTCCATATAAACTCTAACCCAATTTGTACTAGTGTCTGTTGTTCTAGTATTAGTACTAGTGGCATTAAGACAATTATCGCTTCATTTCCTGCAGGGTAGGTACTTATAAATATTATTTCCCGTTTGATTTCCCATTTCCCAAACTTGATTTTACACTAAAGTTTTATTTTTAAAGTCAATTACATGTATTTTATTAGATGTAATCATATAATTCTCATTTAGTTAAGCATACTTATGCTATAAGTTTATTCTCAACTTAATTAAAATATATGTATTAAAAATGTTTAGTTTATTTAAATTTCGTCTGGAAAATTTCAAAGCAAGCAATAAATAAAATAATTACAATATTTTTTTTTCCAAAACATCCGTTGGATACGTATTTTTGTTTCAATACTGTCTTGTCATTGACAAAATATTAGCACAAGTGCTAAAATATACAGAAAGAATTATTGTTTATAAATCGCCCAGTTATTGTACTATCATTGTTTATTGAAAAAAAACTTCTAGACAAACTTATTAATAACACCGAAATAAATTCATAGATTCTTAAAACACAGGCATGGATATATATTTGACTCGAGTTGTTTGTACTAATTCTTCTGAATAATTTAATTAGTGTGAACTAAGATAAATAAATAGAAAAGTACATATAAAATTGTGTGGAAAAATAAATAAAATGTTTAATTAAATTATAAACATTATGATTTCCTTAGAAAATAAATAGAACTGGGAATCACCCAATCATAAGAACAAAGAAAATTAACCTAAGATTCAAAACAAAATAAAGAACAGCAGAAAGAAGCATCCTACGCTAGGGCCAGGGGAAATTGATGTGGGAATTTCGTTTATAAAGAAAAAGTTGAATATTGCAATAAATGTTAGGCCATTATTGGGCCTGTTCTGCGCTCCTTTTCACGGAAAATGTTTGTTGGTAAAACCAAAAACCTTTCGATGTTCAGAAACTCTTGCTAAGAATTTTCCAATCAGTGTTCGTTGGGGATGTTATATCCGGAATAATATTACTCCCAAGATTTTTGGATCTAATTTCAGCGAAAGCCTGATAATGGCAAAGAAAGTACTCCAGAGTTTCACTGTCTTCTCTACACGTCCAATTTTATATAACTGAAGACGTACCACCATACTACCACCATACTCATTTTGAGGATTCTTCTCGCCCTCTTCTCGTTAGAGGCCTCCAAGAGGCCTTATGGGTTTCTCTCGCCCATATTTTTTAATTCTACGCTTGTTGCGTCTAATGGTTTTGCGTTCGTCAGGTTAACTACTTCGAGATCCCTTCCCTTTAGTGCTATTACATTCACTCTTTCGTTGCCGTCTATTCCCGAGTGGCCTGGCACCCATATGATGTAAACCTTTTTCTCCCAATTTAGAGCCATACGTGTAGCAGCGGATTCCTACAAATATTTGCTCTAATGTTTGCTCGACCAAGACATTCTATCTGGGCTCAGTGTTTCATAGTTTCTGTGTCTGGTATGCAATCGGGCACGTCCGATATGTCCAGTATACATTGATTACTTGTCCGCTTCTTCGATGGGATTCTTTCTCGGTAAGAGTTCTTAGGAGGCTATTAATCGTGGTAACCCAGAGTAAAGAAGGTTGTTCCGCGAAATACCATTTTTCTGACAGTTATATCGTACATCTCGCAGCTTATCAATCTGTTTGTCCAGTTACGGAGCACCCGAGTATCAATATGCACCTTTCTGAAGGTGCCTTCAATGTCAATGCATACCGCCAGTGTATACAGTTCACCTATATAGTGGACAACTTAATCGCGGCATCTACCGATCGTCCTAGTCTGGTATACTGCTTATCGGTCGATAGGACTTAAGAGTCACATAACTAGGGTTTCCTGGTTTGGGTATAAATATTACCCTTGCACGCAGGTATATGTCAATTTTAAGCATGTACTGAAAATCTTTGACAGATGTACGGAAACCAGTCCTGTCTCCATCAGTTGTAATAACTATCACCGTGTTAGCCTCCCCTTCCCCCAATATCGGTTCATCTATGGTTTGGTTTTCGAACGATTTTCATATATTTACCAAGTTTATTACGATACTCATTCCAGGATACTGCGTTTTTTACGCTGTGTCTGATTAAATAGTTTTCGAATAACTTTCCCAAAGTCTTCGAATGTTTATCCCAGCTGTCATCGAGCGTTTCAACCAGGGTACTTGTGAACATTTCTACATTGGCGTCTATTCCCTCTTTATTTCGATGTTGAAAAGTGTCCTCTCCTAAGTGGTTCTTTAGTAAGGTCACGACTGTTGTCCAATTAGTTTTTAGACTTATTCCGAAACTTTTTCAACTTCGTTGGTGTTGAACCTTATGTACCGATGTAATGAAAAGCAGTGCTAGTGCGAAACTTTCCAATCCTGAATTTCGTTGATATTTGTGCTACCACAAGCTGCATGGGGGAATTGGCATCGCAACCTATTACAATTCTCTTTATGCCTCTTCAACCAGTTTCATTAGATCCGATATTGGTGGTGGTTTCAGAGAATCGAAAGGCAGGTAAATAGATGCAAGGTATATTTTGCCACGGCCTTGTTTTAGCACCGTTAAACAATCTTATTTCTATACAATGTATAAACTGGAGTCTAAATGAACGTCTAGAAGGTCTGGACTATACAGATGACATCTGTCCCATAGCATGTCTACTTTTTAACCTCAGTTAGTGGTTCGAATGTAAACTTGTGACTAGTCTATGGACTAGTCTAATTCCTAATCGATTGGATAGTCTAGGATCTAGTTTATTGTCTATTTTATGGATTTGTATACATATTGCCTAAACAATTGACTAGTCTATTGTATAGTTTATTGAAATTACCCTTAAAAGAATCTGAAATCATATAAAGATCTTAGCGATTGGATAAGAACCTGATCGTTCTTAGGGTAATGTTAAAAAACATAATCACAAACGCAAAATCCACCCCACTTCTCTTTAGATAAAAATCTGTCATATCAGAAGAAATAACAGTAAAAGTGTGTGCACGCCTCAATAACTATAACAATCGCCCTAATGTTTCAGCAATATTTCAATATTATAAACATATTGTAATTAAAAATTACAAATTATCTTGTGTGTAATCAATGCAACTGACTGACTGACTTATCATAATTAATAACATTAAGTGAACAAAAACAATAATTGTAATTAAAATAACAACAACATGGTAATATTGAAATAATAATCATAATATTAATGATCACTACTCATCGGCAACGTGTCTTACACCAATAAATCGTTATACACACATCATTGCACCGATGAACTTTTGTTACCTTTAGTTTTTCTTATTATTTTTGTTGTTGTGTTTTTTTTTAATTTTCATTGTTGCTTTTTATTTTTTTTATGTTGTATGTATTTTGCAGTCATTGTCTTGCAAGTACTTGGACTCATTTTCATTCACTTTACCAAAGTAATACGAACAACAATTGCAACAAAAAATTACAACAATGAAAAAGAAATATATACCTTTTCCGAATACAACAATATACAAAAAAATTTTACCTCTTAACATAGTACATGACTCATCACTCACTTATTATACTAACATGCATACATACATACAATATATACCCTGCTGATCATGGAATTAGTTTAGCATTGTCACCAAACCCAGATTTTTCGCGTAAGATAAGTTATTGTGGAAAGCGTGCACAGTTATTTCTTTAATAATATAAATTATTGGACATACATACTTTTATATAGTGAAAAGTTGGCAGTGGTTGTTTTTAAATCTACAGGGCAACCTATATAGTACAATCGGTATGTGAATACATCGTCGTATTGTTATGGTTCCTCCATATTTATTTTAGTGCATGTATTATAACTCTTTTTCTAATACAAATAAGAAGTGTGAAAATTAGTTCGTCTAGTCTGAACATATACCCTATGTTAATTTTATTGTAGGAGTATTTCTTAGAGACATGTCTCTAAGTCTGCAGACTTAGATACCTTGTTGATACCTTGGTATTGGTACGTGTCGTAAGTCTGACGATCCCAGAGGGCAAAGACAAAGCTTTACTGTAATCTGCGCCATGGCGCGCTAAACACGAAAGCTTCTACATCCGTAAGCCCTGATGTAATAGACATTAAATTCAACTGTATCGACTTGAAGTCATTACGCCAAACTTTTCTATAATAGTATGATCCGATTGAATCTTGTCCAGACTTAACAAAACCTTAATTTTTGGTAATATATTACTTGATCTCCGAGAGAACCACACGACATTTCTAACAAATCTAATTAGAATCATTCTTGGTAAACCAATTTTCAGACAGTCGACATAGTTTTGTAAGGTCTAATAAAGCGAACTTACATATACAGTGGTTGACAAAACAATGAAAACTTTTTCAAATATTCCATAAGTGGCCCAAAATCTGAATTTATTTTTTTAAAAATTTTTAAATTTTTAAAGAATCAATGGTCTCCCTTGAAATATTTTGCCATTCCCTTATAACCGCCTCTGATAAAACTTTCTTCCTGCTGTAATTTTGGGTCCTTATTTTACGATCTACTATTTCCCATAGATTTTCTATGGGATTGAGATCTGGCGATTGGGCAGGCCACTTCAAATCACATACCTCATTGGATTGTAACCACTCGGTTACAACCCTGGAGGTGTGTTTCGGGTCGTTGTCGTGTTGGAATCTCCAAACTAGGGGCATATCTTCTTCAGCGTATGGATACATAACATCGTTTAATATGGTTCTGTATTCTATACCTGTCATTTTATCTTTTATGTTATGAATTGGACCCATACCTTGCCCTGAAAAACATCCCCATAACATTATATTGCCCCCGCCAAACTTTACAGTCTTATTTGTATACTTTGGATCGAATCTCTTTCTCTTTGGTCGTCTTACAAATGTTCTTCCATCACTGCCTCTTAAATTGTATTTGGATTCGTCGGAAAAGAGGACAGAATTCTATTTCTGTATCGACCAGTTTAAATGATCTCTGGCAAATTGTAGACGGGCAAACGGTTCTTTTTAGAAATGAGTGTTTTTTTCACAAAACGATAGCAACCAAAACCAGCCTCATTTGCCCTGCGACTAACTGTTCGAGTACTAATTTCCAAAAGGTTCCCATAAGTGTGCCCATTAAAGTTTTTAGTGAATCTTTATCAAGGCACAAAATTGCCAAGACATTCTTCTGTAAATATGATAAAGTCAATGGCGTGATCAACAATTTTTTAAGTTACAACACAGAGTGAGATTTTTCCTCGTAATTATTCTAGATAATCGCGATTATACTACTTAGTATGTTACGAAACGATTCAGCTGAGCTTAACCAAGATGGGTAAAAATAACCTAACGAAGACGAAAATCTAGAGAACCACAGCCTCAAAATGGAGTCTTAGTCCATACAATGATACACTCCATTTATAAAAGCATAATTGCATCAAATTCTAACTTTGTCAATCAAAGTTCTGAAAACTCTCCACATCTTTCCAATCGAATAATAAAACAGGGTCAGTATGATGGTACTGAGTGGACACGCAGGTTTACGGGCACATCTGAACTGAACAAACGGATTCTGACAAATGTAGAGCATATGGAGAGAAAGCTGGAACATTTTCTATCATTACTAGACTTTCATCGAAATTAGATCCAAAAGTTGTGGGATGTTATTTCAGGTTACATTACTCGATTTTACACAAAATCGCCCACAAAAAATAATAGATTTTTTTTAAATCTGGGGATTTATTAAAAATAATTTACCGAAATTGAGGGACCAATAAAACCCTGGTGTAGGGTATAAAACCACGTTAATATACAAACTTACAACCATATAACCAACAGATTTTATACTGACTTGCATACAATAATAACAACTACAACAACAGCTAAGAAAACAACAAACTTTATAATAGTCAGTCCGTTAATAATATGAGCAACAACATTTAGTGAAGTGCACTCTGTTGCTGTTTCAGTTATTCAGTTGCTGTTGCTAAGGTTGATATTTCAGTTTGTGTTTTTTTTTTATTTTCATATATTGTTGTTGTTGTTGTTTGTATACAAGTTTAGCTGCTGTTGTTGTAACCGCAATATGGATGGATGTGTTCATAAAAACAGAAATTACAACGACTCAAATTAAAATCGAAAGAAAAACAGCAACAACAAAAACCTTGTCGTTGCAATTACCGCTATAACAAACTCATTTTATGAAATTGTGTTTTACTGCCAGTGTAGTTGTTGTTGTAATTACTGTTTTTTGTTGTTGCCATAAATGTTGTTGGTGGTTAATATTTGTGGTGATGATGCACTCACTACAACCGCTTTCATAAACACATACATACTCCTATACAATTCATTTATTGGCCTATTCATTCGATTCAATTTGTACTACCAATATCAGCTGATAAAAAACCATAAGCAGCAGCAGCAACAGCAACAATACTCTTCTTTATCATGATAATGACGACGATGATACACAACGATCGTCATCGAAATAATGAGGATGACGTATCGACGACCAATATTTTAAACATCAACTTCAACTTTTATTTAAAACCTTTGTTGTCAACTGGAAAAAATCTTATTTCCAACAAACACAAAAAAACAATTAATAAAATATTAGATCCTCAGCAGTAATTTTAATATTAAATTTCATCATCATCATCTTCAACAACAAACCCACTGAACGTTTTATTATTTATTGTTTAGTGTTTAAATTTCACAAATTTCATTCGCTCTATTTGTAGTGTTTTTTTAGTTTTTTTCTAATATGACCTGTGACGTGAAATCTTGCATTTGTTTTGTTTGTTTTCATTAGTCACATTTCGTTATAGTCGTCTAGGGTAAGTGACGGATATGATCACGTATGCCGTTAAATCGAATATGTATTAACTAGTAAATATTTCCAGATAATCCAAATCGAATCAACACAATACGTACGACAAGATAGACTAAACAATACAGTACAATAAATTAACGATTAGTATTGTTTATATTTCGATGCAGCAACGTTTTTGGTGTTGTCAACAATTCTGGCCAAAAGGAAATCGCTTAAAATAAATCGTTAAAATTCCAATGTGTCAAGAGAAAATTGGACAAAAACTATTTGATATATAGAATTCTGTAGAGTTCGGTACACAATTGAAATAAAGCCCATTTTTGTAAAATTTTCGGTGTTTAATTTTACAAAAATTTCGTCGGACCGAACACCTTCACTTTTGCGTTCCTGTCCCCGAAGAAGAGCCTGTATCCTGCTTTCTCGAGCTCAACAGAGCCCGGGTCTGTGATAACCAGTTAAGGCTGGTAAGGCCGTCGCATTGTTCGGCGCGAATAAAGGACCAATAAGCTATGTGGATGTTGGGGTTCTTACGCTTCAGGCATTTCAACATCATGTGTGCTTAAGGGGTCATTTTTAGTAGCCAGAACCCTGAGGTCTCAAGGGAATTTCCTAAGCGGGGATCAGCTTAAGGTATAAGCATTTCCATGCGTCGCTAATTAGTGATGCATTTCCAGATGAACTCCTTTAAGAAAACGTCCATACAGTTTAGATTCCATTGCACCCCCTTATGTTAATATCGAGTTGATGTCCCCGTCTTTGTCGTTCACCAGTTCCATTAGGATGTGGTCCTTCACCACTTTGTTGAATGGTCTCCTGGCTGATGTGACTACAGATGCTGCAGTGGTTTTGCTATCTGCAACTTTCCTCCTCTTAGGCGGTTGTTATTGTAACGCTAAAACTATGCAATAATCTAGTTGGGGGTTCTACATCAATGTCCAATGTCCAATTGGGCTACTTCAACTGGATGCGTTCATCAATCCATTGGACGCAGTGAAGTAGGATTGGCTGGGCAGCTGAATATGTGGTGGGTGTCATGGGGACTTTGACCACAGGCAGAACATTCGTTGGGGACGGCACGGTCTATACGTGACCAGTAGGCATTGAGCCTGTTGCTCCATCCAGATCGGTTGTGCCAGAACTACTCTTGTTTTCAGCCACAGGTTTTCTTCCGTGTCTGCTATGGGCTGTGGTCGACCTCCAAGTACCACATTCATGCGGTATCCTGCGCCCGCGGAATTTATGGCGTCTCTATGAATATCGTTCAAAGCTGCTGTATACGAGGACTGATCCAATGGATCCTTCACATATGTATATATGTTTTCCTGACATGCCTCGGGTGATCATCGAACTGTGTGATGTTAAAGTTGGGATGACTCCACCGATGACATCCTAGGAGGAACTGTTTAATCAACATGACATTGTGTTTCTTGACTGGAAGGGCCTTAGTTTCCTCGTGCAGGTGATGTTCCGAGGTTATTTGTAAGCAGCCCGTTACAGTCCTTAGGGCGGCATGTTTCTTCACTGGGTATCACTGAGCGAAGGTGACCACACTGGAGCAGCATAACTAACCACTGACCGACCAATCGTTTTATATGTTTATACGAGGTTCACCTGCCTCGTTCGTTGGATGTGCTGGGTACGTTTTTCATAAACTTCTAGTACGCGTCTACCACAACTTCATACTTAACGCAATCTTCATCGCGTGCATGTGGTGTGACATTTGCAGCATTATTGGCCATCTTGTCTAGAATGTATTGTACCTTGACATATCTCGCTTTAAGGATGTATTTGTGACACTTCCTTCTTGCTAGTTTTTTCCCCAATTGGCTTCAGATTGGGAAGGTGTTTTTGCCAAGGATTTTGAGGATTGTGGAGTCGCTCACACTACCTGACATACTGACCAAGGTCTCTTGGCTAGAGGCCAGATGAAGACAGCACGTAAAGGAAGATCCATGAAGTGACGACGTACATGGACTAGACTAGGCATTGCAACCGGCCCGTAACGTAGCTCCAGAGGGAAACTGTTAGCGACTAATCTTCTTTTACCATTCAGGTTGCCGGCTTTTCTATTAATGACCTTAACCTTACAAGGGAAGGAATGGGATAGTGCTGAAAAGAATGGTATTAAAACAGGTAATATGTTATGTAGACTTTTAAGAATTTAACATCAGGACCGAGAACCATAGTCAGCACTAAGCCACTACATCGCGGCAAGATTGTTATCCAGGTAGCAGAGCTAGTAATTTACTCAAGTACTCCGGCTATCTAATATATGTGCCATAGTGACCCGTTGAAAGGTACCCCTCCTTCACAGGGACCATTCTGTCGGAACTAAATAATAAAGAATATTTTTTAAGATCGGCCCATAATTGATCACATTACAGACACGGAATATTTTCTTAAATAATCGCTCATTTAAAATGAAAAAAAGCTTAAATGGCAACATTGTGTTTAAAACCATAAACAAAACTTAATTCATGTTTATATTGACATGATTTACCTACTGACTTCAAGACAAAGCAATCTTAATGAAGAAGGTTAAGACTGGTTTATTTCATCAATAGCTTTGTATGTACAAACATACATACATATGTATAAAGTTTCTGGCCAAGAAACGGGTTTAATGATATGGAACGTTATTACTTACAGAGTAAATAAGATTTACACGCGAGATTTAAAAGCATCAGTCAAAAACTATATTACTTTTCCGGCTTTAGTGGCTCCAGGTTATGGAACGGTTTACACATTTTCAATAATGATAATTAGGGACTTTATTTAGAAGAGAGATGATATGAAAATTGGAATATCTAGACATTCTAGAAGTTTTAAATGGTCGAAATTTTATAATATTTACTGTCATTATTTTAATGTGCAAAAAATCAACTAAGTATAATCAAAAATTTATCTAAAACCAAATTAAATTTTTTAAAGACCTTGAACTGTTTTTCGTAGTTGGTTTCTAATATATGGGAGATACATATGATTCATTATAAACCAATAAAATCTAGTAGCATGTTGGGTACTTTTTATACCCTACACCACTTTAGTGGGGAGGGTATATTGGATTTGTGCTGATGTTTGTAACATACAAAAATATTCGTCCTAGACCCACCTTAAAGTATACCAATCGGCTTAGAATCGTTTTCTGAGTCGATTAAGCTATGTCCGTCCGTCTGTCCGTCCGTCCGTCTGGCAGGCTGGCTGGCTGGCTGTCCATGTAAACCTTGTGCGCAAGGTACAGGTCGCAATTTTCAAGATAATTGGATGAAATTTGGCACGCACGTTTTATTTGACCCAAGGACGAAGCCTATTGAAAATGGTTGAAATCGGTCCATTATTTCACCTAGCCCCCATAGAACAGAACCCCCCGAAAAGGGCTTTTGAGCTCATAATTTTGTTAAATTTACAGATATATCGATAAAATGCGGCACAACTAAGTTTTATAGAAGTCTGGATGACCCTGCCAAATTTCATAAAGATCGGGCCCCATTTGACCCTAGCTCCCATACAAAGTCCCCTTCAGAAAATTACTTGAATGTCCCAAATTAACTTATAAACACAAATATCGCGATGAAATTTAGCACAATAAAATATTATGTAAATATAAATATATTCACAAAATTTTATCGGGCTTGGTCCATATTTGCCCCTAGCCCCCATATAAAGCCTCTTTCAGAAAATTAGATTTTCATCCATAAATTGCTTAAATGTATCGGAACAAGGGAATATTGAAGATAAATGCTTTATTATGAAAAATAAATCACATTTAATATTCATAACTGGTGTAGGGTATCATATGGTCGGCCACGCCCGACTATACTTTCTTACTTGTTTAATATTTAATTTTAGGAATTTCCTAGAACACGAGACTGATTAGTTTAACAAACTCTAAATATTTTAGTCAAAAATAAACACATTACCTCGAAAATAAAAAAGTCTTTTAGGCCCTATCAAGTTTTAATTGTTTTTAAAGTACGTTTGG
This sequence comes from Lucilia sericata, assembly GCF_015586225.1. Taxonomy (NCBI): domain Eukaryota; kingdom Metazoa; phylum Arthropoda; class Insecta; order Diptera; family Calliphoridae; genus Lucilia; species Lucilia sericata. The sequence goes on along the minus strand of NW_023994359.1, from coordinate 181,140 downwards.
TTTAATGAAATTTTCGTAGGCGTCAATAAGGATTATGTGGTAGTAATTTTAACCCTCTAGCCCACCCCTTTATGGACCGTGTTCTAATTGATATTTAAAAGACTTAGGGAAGCACATATGTATGGTAAAAATATGTGTATTGATTGACTATTTTTTAATATTGCCTATTTTTTAATACCAAGACAATCATATAACAAGGAATATTTTCGGGTCAAGGGTTACCATATATTAATTCAAATATCTTAATATATAGTACCCTAAAGTGTAACATGTTTTTCGTAATTATATTCGAAAAAAGTCGAATTCCTAACGAATTTACCATGAACGAATATGGCGAAACCCCGGATTTTTCTCAAAGTTGAGGTTAAGATACAGATCTCAAAGAAGGATCAAATATAACAGTGGTTAGATCGTTATTGTGATAAAACAAGATTAAATTGCTTTAAAATGGCGAATTAGCGCTGTTATATAGTTGCAGTTTTGTATGGCGTGCCTCAGAAATTAACATTTGTTGACCTGCAAAGCATCAGCAAAATATGTCTATGTATATAAAAATGAATGTGTGCACAGAGGGAAAAAGAAATATTGACACCAAACTGTTTATAATTTTTAAATCCATCCGTTGTCAAAGTATATACAAACGTACCACAACACTATGTAATGATGACAACATTGCAACAATTCGTTGTCGAAATCTAAATTTTATATACTTCCGTTGTCTAAATGTTAAGAAACGTGGTAAGCTCACTATTGACAAACAATCCGTTGCCTAGCTTACCACGTTTGTTAACATTTAGACAACGGATGTGTATAAAATTAAATTAAATACAAAACTTCGTATATCTGAGCTAGAATCTTCAAATTTTGCATAAAGAACTTTGACATCCATGCAACATTTCAAAAAAAAAACGGACTTGCAATAGGGGCTTGACATTTCTCATATGAATTAAATACAAAAAGTACTATGTCTGGGAAAGTTTAGGGCTGTAATCATAAGATTTTGCATGGATAACATTAAAATCCATATTAACGTTTGGAGAATTTTGGCCGGACTAACAATAGGTAACCTGGCACTTCCTAAATGAATAGGTTACAAAAATTCGAATATCTGGGAAACTATTAAAGCTAGAGTTCTCAAATTTTGCACGAACATCTTTTACATTTATGTAAATTTGGGGGAAAATTGACCGGACTAGCAATAGGGGGCATGGCACTTCTCATATGAATTAAATACAAAAATTCCTATATCTGGGAAACCATAAGAGCTTGAATCCTTACATTTTACACGGGAAATATTGAAATCAATATGAAATATGTATATATGTATGTGTTCATGTAAATTACGGACTAGCCAAAATGGGAATGGACTAACAACAGTGGCTATTAAAGCTACAGTCCTCAAATTTTGCACAAACATGTCAATATTCATGTAAATTTGAGGGGAAATAGACCGGACAAGCAATAAGAGGCGTTTCACCTTCCATATGAATTAAATACAAAACTTCTTATATCTGGGAAACCGTAAGAGCTTGATTCCTTAAATTTTGCACGGACAACATTGAAATCCATATTAAATATGTATATGTGTTCATGTAAATTGAGGACTAGCAAAAATGGGAATGGTTCTTCCCAAAAAAGGTTAATATGAAAAATTGTAAAGTTTTTTTTAATTATATTGTTGTTAAGGTAGCGAAGCACACTGGGTATAATTTTCGTTCAAAAATTAAATATTTTATATGTATGTATATATATATTAGGGTGTCCAGAGGAGCAGCCTTTTTAAGAATCTCATGTAGGAATCACTCTCAATCAATGCTTATTAATGTACTGAACACAAGAGATATAAAAAGTATGTATACGCATCGAAAGGTATTCTTACAAAAAGTGGTCCACGGTACACCCTAATGTATACATATGTATGTATATTGTACATATGTATGTACATATATAATTTAATTCCACCCCCTTTTTTTCGAAGAATAAAAAAACAGCACAATTGTTTGAGTTTTTAATACATTCTTCCGTTATTCTTTCAGAAACCATAGAATCCAATCAAATAACTTCCGAATATTTTTTTTATTATTTTTTCATTTTTAAATTAAAAATTGTTTTTTGGTTACAAAATTAAGATCATTTTTTGTTTTAAATACAATATATAAAAAAAACATTTGATTTGTTTTTTTATATTTAACATTTCTTTTAATACATATTTGTTTTTCGTTTTGTTTATATTATTTGTTGAGGACATGTTTTTTTTTTTATAAATATATTCGTATAAAAAAGAAAATAATACATGTTTTATAATTAAAAATTAATAAATTTTTTTAAAAACTTATGGGTTTTTCTTGTATTTTGTTTTCGCATATACTAAATAAATACGTTTTGTTTTTTTAATAACTAAAATATATTAATGAACAAACAAAAAAAAAAATAATAAAAATAAAAAAACATTATGAATGAATATCATTTTAAAATGAATGAGAACATTGTGAATTTTATAGAAAAAAAATTATAAAATAATTAAAGAACAGTACAAAAATAATAAGATTAAATAAAGAGAAATGAGAGTTTTTTGCTTTTTTTTCGTTAAGTTTCAATTTCAATTTACAAACTAAATGCACACAATCTGCATGCAGGATATCGCAGTTTTGTTTTCGATTTTCTTTCACAAATTATTTGGACAAAAAAATACATACAAATAGATGATTATTTCTTAAATAAAATAATTTTAAATAAAAATTACAAAAAATTTTAAAAATTCTTTGCTTGGAATTGTAGTTGGACACATAGTGTTCAATACTTTTCACATAAATATTCTTTTGATGTTGTTATTGTTGTTGTAGGTTTTAATTTTTAAATTAATTAACACATTTCTTTGTTTCATCTTCAAATCGTTTAAGATCAAAGACTTATAATTATGATATACATACAAATATTATTATGATTATTTTATAAATATATATATAGTTAGATAAAAATTAAATTTAAAAAAAAACTTAGCATCTTAATAAGTTATCACATTCTTATTTTCATGAGTTTTATACGATAATAATTGGCCTTGAGTTAAAATAAACAATATATTAAGTGAAGAATAATGTACGATCTTGTTTTGAAGGATCGTAACCTTTAATTCTAACTCGACGGGTCATTTACAAGAAGAAAAGAAAACTGATTGTTATACTCTTAGGTATAGCAATCATAATGATCATTGTGATCATTATAAAAACAAAATATTCGACTTAAATTTAAAATTCAATTCAAAGTAGAATTTCTTATTAAGGAAATGATACGAGATATACACGACAATAAAAGAAATATGTCTGAAGCCATACAACTCAAAAATTCCAAATGATTTGCTGAGATTTTTGATCTAAATGAAGAGCTTCGGGTGGGGGGGGGAAAGTAAGTTTGGTGGTTTTTTTGAAAACAAACCACCAAAAAAAAACAACAACATATTGTGGTGGGTGTGTGGAAACACTTCAAGACATATTCATAAGTACACGACAGGCATAATTGAGAAATTTACGCGGTGGGTGTTGATATGGCTTTAGAACTGGTATAACTATAACTTGTACTCGCCAAAGGAGAGTACAGCTTGTTTTTAGTGATGATAAATTCGGGACTTATGGTAATTGTGCGCGACAAACCCTTCATGAATTGTGGCAGTAACGAGGTCCAGCCGCGATGATCTTGACGCAGTGTCAAGTAGATTTCAAATGTCGACACGGTTTCCGAGTCCAACTTAAGCGAGGCAATGCGTCTAGAGTTATTGGGTTCATCTTCAAATTCTATATAGATGGTGCAGCCTCTCAGGCCACAGGGTTCACGATCACTCAAACGCAAAATCTCGGCTGCTATGCGTGGCGTTAGATCACAGGGCAATGACACTTCCGTACACGACAAATGACGCGACTTGGCTAATCTTAATTCGTCCAACAAACGCAAAGACAGATCATTAACTGCAGCCGCATCTAAATCCTCACAATAGAAAACATTATTGTTGTCTTGTCTGAGCGAATTCAAAGTGGGCTTCTGGTTAGTGGCCACAGCTGGGGAATTGCGTTTACTGCTGTTTTCCGATAAACGTTTGTTTTTCTGATTGTTAATACTGTTTTTGATTTTGTTGGTAGTATTTGTTTGGGCATAGGGTAAATTTGTGGTGGCCTTTGTAGAGGCCTCTGGTGGCGGTGTTAAAGGTGAGGTCCAATCTAAAATAGAGAAAATAATAAAATAAAAAGTTAGTAAAAAGTTTCTTACATAATTATTTTGTTATTCACTGTTAAAAGGTTTAAAGGAAATACAACTAGCTACTGCCAGGAAACATGAAATCAATTAATTTATTCTCGAACATGTGTGTATGTGGAAAAACGCACGTAGCACGTTTTTCTTTGTGTACTTTTGCTGTTGTTGTTGTAGTTAATTTGAAAGCAGCTCCTCAGTCCCGCTCACATGCTAACAATTGATTTTTTTATTATTTTTTTGTTTTTGTCTAATGCGGACGGACGGACGTACGGACAGACTGTCTAACGGTCTGCTGCTGGCCTGCTAGAGCTGTTTATTGTCGAGGTCATTACACACACTAGAAGCGTTTTTGAAGCGCTTGACAACAAGCTAAACGTATAGCTATTAAAATGTAACGTTTCGAAACGTATCAGAGACAAAAACGTTTATGCGTTATGACTCAGGGGTTGATTGCAAGCAAGCAGGGTGAGAGAACGTTTATACGAGAGAAAGTCTTAATTATTTTAAATAAAAGTTTTTTATAAAGACGATTAGTTTTTTTTTTCAAATGAACAAGTCAATTAAACATTTATTTTAAGAATTTTATAAAAAACAGATAAGAAAGAATGAGTGGTAGCTAATAATAAACAAGGAAACATGAAAACGGAAGTAAAATTTAAAATTTACCGACGGCAAATTAATTTAAAACAAAATATTATTAAATATTAAATTATTTTTAAAAAATCTTTGAAATTTCATTAAAATCTACAATTTACTTTGTTTCCATGCTGTTTTCTGAACTATTTTCACAATTTATTTAAATATTTTTTTTGTTATTGTTTTCTTTTAAAACTTACCTTTTATTTTATTAGACCCAAGTCCATTGAAATCTGCTGGATGGTATAATTGTTGTACTGCCAAAATTTCCATTTTCATATTGTTGTTGTGGTCTCTTGCTTTGTTCAAACAAATGTGTTGTTAGACACTGTTTTCAAATTTGTTTTTTTTTTTCTTCCAGAAACTTCTAGCAGTTTCGAAAAGTATCTAAACCGTTTAGTTGTTGTTGTTAGCCAAAAACCTTAATTGTTATTAGGATTTGTATTTTGGCAAAATAATATCACAATTTTTACTGTCTTTTTTCTTTGTAATTTAATTATTTTCTTTAACTTGTATATAAATTTACAAGTTTTTTTGTTGTTAACGTTTTCTATTGATCACAGCACGTTTCTTTTAAAGTTGTATTTTTATCACTTTTTTTCTTTAATGGCTTTCCTTTTGTAAAAAGGTCCGTTAACAATTTTCTTTTAGCTTTAGAATGGCAATAATTATTTAAATATTATTTTCTTGTTTAAGTTTTTTTCAAAAAAATAGAACTCTTCTTTTTTCGGTGTTAATTTTTCAACGAGCGAAAAAATACGCTAAATTTCTAAAACAGATGGCCGATTTTAATATCGTAACACTTTTGTTTGAATCACTTGGATTTCTTTTCTAATTATATCTGTATCTCAGCAATGTATCGAAGCTACTATAACAAACCGGCTACACAACAACGCTATTTATACGATTCATTTTCACTCAATAGCATTTGAGAGAGTTTTTTTTTTCAACAGTCAATTCTCAGCTACTTTACTCATTTGGTTAGTCCATTTGTATACCTGGTAAAACATATGAAATTGAGTGAAGTTCTCGTTGGGTTGGTTTCTCTTGTCGGAGTATTTGCTAGTGGCAAAGAGTAGGTAAGAGAATGAGTAAAAATGCCAAAAAATGAGATACATATTTACAAGATACTTTTGCGAGTGAGTTTTTCCCCCTTAGCTCTTAAATCCTTCTTCTATATAGATTAAATTCAGGTAGCAAAAAATACATACAAATATTATATGTTTGTAGTGGTGTAAGCGAGTTTATAAGGATGTGAAGTTACGGGAGGAGTATACCGTCGAAAGTCAGTCAAAGTAACTTGATTTTATTTTTGTGTGTTTTTCTTGTAATTTTCCATCAGCTGTTAGAACTACTCCGTTTTGTTATTGTGCTCCGTATTTACTTTATGGAGTTTTGTGTTTTGCTTTGACTCTACTTTATTTAATTGTTCCCCCCGGAAACCTGTTTCTTTCACATTTATTTCTATACATATTTATTACCTTTTAGTTTCCTTTGGCAGTATTCTCCTGGCTTAGTTTCTCTTCCATTTCGGTTGGCACCTCTAGCCGGTTGTGCCTGATTTTTGTTGAGATCTTTTCATTAATGGTGTACGTGACTCTGTAGGCTATGGCTGAGGACGCATGTGGTCGGTTGGTCATAAAATAACAACAACAAGAGAATTGAACAGAACAAAACAACACAACTCAGCACAATAAAAATATATACGAAACAATACAAAAAAGGGATACAACAACAAAAAATAATAAAATAAAGACTTGACAGAGAAATTATTTTATTTAATACATTTACAAATACAAACACCAAGAGACGACTGCAAAGTTCTTTAAAAATTCAGATTCTGATGAAATTCCTATATTAATAGCGAAAATTACTGGAAGTGTAAATTCAAAACAGACTTTAAAAGAAAATTTTTAACATGATTTCATATGACAACAGTTTCTGTATATCTGATTAAGAACCATCAGTTGCTTCCAATATGAACCCCCTATATACCTAGCTAAGTCTCTATAAAGTATATTAAAGTTTTTTTTTTTGGAATTGTTACAAACAAACTTTACATGTTAATCATATTTTTAAAGTACTTTTTGTAATAGCCTGCGTACAAAAGAAAGATGCACATTCACACACAATTATACAAACAATATACATACACACAATCATACATACATACAATATTTTTCGATATGTATTAATTCGTGCAAAAAAATTAAATGATGAAAAAACACGAAACAAACTTATGAATCTCCTGTTAAAAATCACGTACAATTTCATTTATGTGATGATTCTTTTCATTGTAATTTTATTTTTTTTCCAGATTATTAAATTTTCACAAAATCGAAATCCTAAAAAAATTGGGTTGTTTGTAGTTTAACAAAAGGGCTAAATATTCCATCATACAAAATTTGTCAAGTTCAATTGAAAAGAAAAAAGTAACGAAGCGCATGAGAACATTAATCTTTCCCAAATAGGTTTTTCAAAATAATATAGATTTAGGAAACTGTGAAATATTCGCATTAGATTTCCAGCAGTTTGACAAAGAGTCAATGCATCCGAAAAAGACAGTGAATTCCACTAACCTGGTTGGCTCTAATTCGTCTTTCGTCACGGATGTATTCTTGGTAAACGAGGTTGAAAATAATCGTCACTTTAGTGTCCCCTTGTAAGCGAGAGAGGGGATACCTAAAAATCAAACAATGAAATATTCGCATTAGATTCCCAGCAGTTCGACAAAAAGTCAATGCATCTGAAAAAGACAGTAATTTCCTCTAACGTCTAATCACCTGGTTGGCTCTAATTCGTCTTTCGTCACGGATGTACTCTTGGTAAACGAGGGTGAAGATAATCATCATTTAAGAGTTCGCTTTGTAAGCGAGAGAGAGGATACTTAAAAACAAACTGCCTCTTTGTAATCTATGGGGTGAAGATTGACTTCCTAGTAGGACAAGCACATGTTAAAATAGCTAGTCAACTGGGAAGTCGGTGGCTGGTGTACCGACCGAAAATATATACCTAGGCCACTATTATGTGATCTTTATATTAAACGATCTACGAAATGAGTTATAGTCCAATATTAAGAAACTCAGTTTCCTGGATGTACATACATATTTCCTTAGAATTTTCCAATCAGTGTTTGTGAGGAATGTAATATCTTCCAAGATATTTGGATTAAATTTATATGAAAGCCTGGCAATGACAGAGATAGTGATACAGCTTTTCACTACCCTCTCAGCATGCTTAACATTCGTCTGAGTCCGTGCGTTCAATGTTGTACTTATACATAGGTTAGGTTGATAGGAGGATGTATACTAGATCAAATCCGAAGAAATACACCTAGGCCACTATCGGGCCTGTTGTAAGCTCTTTTTCATGAAAAAATTCACTGTTTTTCAATGTTCAGAAACTCAGTTTCCTGGACGTAATTCCTAAGAATATTCCGGAATAATATCACTTTCAAGATACTTGGTTCTAACTTCGACGAATGCCTAACAGTGGCAAAGAAAGTGCTTCAGAGTTTCATTGTTCTCTCCACATGCTCTACATTCGTCTGAATCCGCACGTCCAATTTTGTATAGACGTGCTTGTAGTCCTGTTTATCCACTCAGAGTACGTACCATCATACAAACCTCGGACTCGCTCATTTTGAGGAGATTTCTCGTTTGCTCTCATCAGGTCCATCCCATAGGATTTTTGTGGTTCTACCCATCTTTTCATTATTCCTAGAGGCCTTATGGGATGTTGAATACATAGTTGTGCTCGTAAACCTGTGGGTCTACTATGAATATATATCATGATACTAACCTCATACTTATTTATTCAGAAGAAGCTTCTAGTCCTGATGTTAATGGGATCACCCTATAGGATTTCAGTATTCCTACCCACTGAGTAGTCGTTCTAAGTTCTAACGCCCATGTATCATCGAACGGTTTTGCATTGGTCAAGTTGAATATATCAACTTCCCTATCTTTCAGTATACATTTATCCAAAGTTCTTCAAAGGGCGAAAATATGTAGAATAATCTTAACATATGTATGTAGAGGAGCCAACATCCCCTTCAGTAGGAATTTACCAAAGTAGTATGCTCAGGTTCTTTCATGAAAATCTGAAAATAGTTGGAATAGTCAAGACACATGCAGAGGGGCCAGTTTAATGTGGCCTTCTTTCAATGAGAAAGGATAAAAGGAAACTGTCTTCTACTCCTCCGTGAATGCCTTTCCCTAGCTGTCAAGAGGAAATAATTCCCAGATAGATACTACCAACCTTATTGGCAACTATCAGCGTCCAGACTCAATGACCTACTGAGATACCTCACTAAAATAGGCCGGATCTAATACTACATTAATATACCATACAATACATCAGGGGTGTGGTCTTGTCAAAACTGGGTCATTACGACTCAACTTGACAGTTTGTAAACTACCACATTAACCAAATCCCTTACTTTATACCAAGTTCATTCGCTTTTGCTTATTATCCCCGTGTAACGTATTACCCACATGATACAGAACTTACCACTAAAAGTACCAAAGAGGACTTCTTGCTGAAAGATAGATGTTTTCCGGGTTTTTAATATACATCCACAGACCCGTTTTCTCTTCTAGTTTAGAGCCATCCGTAAAACTACAGATTCCAGCAGAAGAGTGCTCTAATGTTCCGCTTGAACACGTTCTCCTGTCTGGTATCAATGTCTTATATTCCCCGACGATTTCTGCTACTTGTATGTGATCATTAACATATTTTAGGAAATATTCTAATAAAACTTTACTTGAATGTGAAGTTTTAATATGGTAACGTTTCAGGGGTGCCGATAAAAATTATACAACTTCAATTTCAAACTTTTAAACATTTTGTTAAACTAATTTTTAGAAAAATGTGTTACCCGTAAGGCTTGATGCTAGTGTGCTTGCTTATCGGTCTGGGGGTTATGGGTTCGATTCCCACAAGACACTCTGGTTTACTTCACTACAACTTGCGTATGGTCATCGTCACCCTGATCGGTAAATTTTTTGGAAATTTTTTAAGAATAACTGATATGTTGAAAAGTATATTATTTATCTGGTAGATTTCTAAAGTCAACAGACATACAACTATAACTATGCAAATCGTCTTATAATTTCATAAAGATCTACAAAATATAAAAGATGTGGAAAATCGTATCTTCGTACCTTTGAAACGTCAGCATTATGATGTTTACAGATTACGTGTCCTGCAGATCATATTTAATGCAAAAAAAAAAAAAAACAAATAGTGCTAAATTTCACAACAACAAATTCTATACATTTTGGTTTTTCCAGAAAAATATCCAAATTCTTGAATAACCCAGTATTCTCTAGAAATTCCTAATGTGTATTTACAATCCCTTATAATCCATTGAGTCGTCACAGTTGGTCATAAAATATGATCTAGCAGGTAGTTTTTTTTCACATAATCCATTTAAGTGTCGTTACTTCACCATTATTTACTAATAATGATGAAATTAACGACTTTTTCTTATCTTATCTATAAACCCTTTGTTGCACGAATTGAGGTAATTTTAAAGACCTGAAATTTAACGAAGTGCAAAATTCTGATTGGCAAAAACCAACCAGTAGTAATCGTGTTATCTTTTTTGCATCATAATAATAATGCAGCTGGTATCTCTAAAATTACAAATTTCAAATAATGATGAAATTGACTATTTTCTTGATTGTAAAAAAATACTGATCTTTAGGTTGAGTGAAAGCCAAGAGAGCACCAAAATTCATTTACTAGATTTTTCTATTAAGAGAACTCCGCAAGGCACAGGAACTAGTTCAATCAAAAATAGATGTTCTTTGAGAATAACAACAACTGAATGTTGTAGTTGCTTATTTTTTGAGAGATTTATTGGCGTTCTTGTTTGAGTGAAAAATCGAATAATATTCGTGTTCAGAGGAGCCACATATACATATTTGATTCTCAATAAAGTATATAAGTAACGGTGAAGTTTGAAATGTTCGAGTATGAATAATTTCGACATTTTACGAAACGCCTAAAAATATTTAACAAGATGAACAAGTGAGAGTATTATATACGGCTGTGCCGAGTCTTAATACCCACCATCAAACCGTATGACTCAAAAGGAATGCTCCTCTATAAACATCGGGGTGATATTACTCATCAAATTAACTGAAGAGGACCTTATATGACCGTTTTTCATATGGATCGAATATCACTTCCCAACACTTTCCGCATGAAATTCGTTAGGAAGATTTACGTTCCTACAAATGTTTCTTATATAAAATTTCAGAACTGTTCACGTATTTTTAAGTCAGCAAAGATCGTTAAAGTAAGTTTCTTATGGACCAATCCTCAATACATTTGGTAGAGAGGTTTTAACTCGTATAAAAAATATGTGTGTCGAATTTCATCGCTTTTCTGTATTCTGTATTTTTAAGCCAGTAATGATCGTTTAAGTAATTTTTTGAAGGGCACCTTATATGGGGAGGAAGATCAATTATGGACCGATCCACATAAAGTTTGATAGAGAGATTTTGGCTTCATTGAAACTTATGTGTATCGAATTTCATCACTATACTCGTGAGCGTTAAAGTCATATTCTGAAGGGAACCTTATATGGGGGTAGGGTCAATTATGGACCGATCAACATAAAATTAGGTAGAGAGATTTTGGATCATATGAATCTTATGTCTGTTAAATTGTATCACTATACTCCTATGTTAAGCCAGTAATGAGCGTTTAAGCCCCCCTTATATGGGAGTAGGGTAAATTATGTACCGATCAACATAAAATTTAGTAGAGAGGTTTTGGATCTTAAGAGACTTACTTATGTCAAATTTCATTATTATATTAGTATTTTTAAGACAGTAATGAGCGTTAAACAAATTTTCTGAAGGGGGCCTTATATGGGTGGTAGGGTCAATTATAAACCGATCCTCATAAAATTTGGCAGGGAGATTTTGAATCATATTAAACCTATTTATGTCGAATTTCATCGCTATACTCGTATTTTTGAAACTGATATGTCCATTAAAGCTGTTTTTCGGGGTCCACTTGTATAGGGGCTATCCGAAAACGTTCACCGATATTGCGCATTTTCAATACCAAAGAAACCTTACCTATATAGTATATTTGTGGAAAATTTCAATCCTCTATCTCGTTCCGTTCGGACTCTATCTTGCTTTCAACAGACAGACAGACGGACAGACATGGCTAGATCGTCTTAGAATTTAATAAGGACCCAGAATATATATACTTTTGTGGGTCTATGATGAATATTTCCATGTGTTACAAACGGAATAACAAAATCAATATACACCCCATCTTTTTTGATGGTGGGTATAAAAATTGATCGTACATTCACAAAAGTGCATACAAATTTTCAGAGTTCTTAAAAGATTTTTTTACGATATCTGAAACATACTATATATTTTGTGTGCTTTTTAATACAGCGTCGGCAAATGTAATTTACTAGGATCATTTGTTACATTTTAATTGCAATTGGATCAGTATTTTTAATCGTAAGAAACTATGACCCTTCGATTTTTTATCCAATTTTATTTTATATTGATCAAATTTTATCTTCAAATTCCCAAACAATTTAAAACTATTTTTTTTTCTTGGACCGTCATATGCAATAAGTCCATATGCACTGCCGATTAATCTTAATAGGCAGTTCAAACAAGTCAATTGCTCGAAAATGTTCGAGGTTTTCATCTGTGAAAACAAACTCCCTTTTTCTTTAAGGTTTACGCCAACAAACAGACATCAATCAATAAACAGACCCTAAAATAAATATAAAAATACCACAAGTAGTGATGGTTATAAATATAAATTATCCTTTAGCACACACACACACACACACTCAAATATCCATTAAAAACATACAAACAGATACAATAAATGTTTAAACATGTATATTAGACAGGCCCCTAAAATAAGTATATTTACTTTCGATTGATCTTTAGTATAGAACATGTTTTGTTTTTATTTCTCCCGTGGATCGGCGCCTCACATTTGAGTCTACACCTCTAAATGGTTTACCGTCAGATGATAAATAATTTGTGCTAACAAATGAATTTAGACTTCGGTCCATTACAGATAAACCTGTGCCCACAGAAGATCATTTTCATTAATTTCATCCATTCAAAGAAACCACAAAAGTAGCACAGTTTAGAATTTTGCTTTAACGTCAGTTAAGAACAATATGTGTACATAAGTCAAAAATCAAAGGGCCCGTCTAATAGAGATACATACACAATACATATGTATGCATTTGGACGGCTAACGTTTGGATTGATGGATGCATGGAACAAACGAGTGATAGGTTGTTTATAAACCGGCTTTATAAAATCAATTCCCGTCAGCAATTAAATACTTGTTTACTTCTAAGACCCAGATACAACTAACAACAAAAACAAAACAATAACGAAAAGTTCAAGTAATCCAAAGAAGAAATCAAATAAACAAACGGGAAGTTAGTTACTCAAAGAAAATATTGGAAAAAATATAGTATTTATATGGGGATGTGTATCTGGTGTATAAACGATAGTGTTGCCAGAATTTTATTGGGCCAAAACATATAAAATATATATAGACACATCTCTTTATCTCCAAATCGAATATCTTGTGGGAAACAAGCGAAATGGGAAATGACAGAATCCGAGGACACAAACAGTAATATCTGCAATAACATAGCTGCCAAGGTATACGGATACAATTTCCCCGAAAACTTGGCAATGTCAGGAAAGGTGTTCTGGCTTTGTCCTCTTCGCATGCTCTAAATTCGTCTAAATCCGCTCTCTGCCCACTATGAATACCATCATACTAAACTCTGATTAATTCATTCTGATTAGGCTTATAGTCCTGCTTTTGTAGAGGTGACCCCATAGGCTCCTAATACCCTTTACATTATTCCAAGTGGCCGTTTGGTATTCTCTCGACCATGTTTGAAATTAAGCCCTCGTCATGTCGAAAATTTGGTAAATGAGTGGCATCACTGCTCTTATACTATTTTTTCAAATTTTTTCATGTTTCCTGTTAACTCTCTTCATTTCATTTTGCTTTCCATTTGTTTACAAAAAGCACCGGCAGATTTTTTAACAGGTTTTATTTTATTTACTTTTTGTCAACCGTTTGCTTTTTGCCTCTTAAAAGACAAAGAGTAAAGGAAGAAAGAGGGTTATTTCAGAATCAGCTGTAAAGTTATTTATTATTTATATCTAGTTCTTCATCATATGTGCAACAATAAGTACCTATGTAAATATGTATGTATGTATGAGAAAGAAAACCACTTGGGGTCTTTATTTTGTGTATTTACCCAGTAAACAAATTTTTCTGACTAGTTTCCAGTGCTAGTTCTATAAGTATCGGCTAGTGTTCTAGTTCTATAAGTCTCGGCGTAGTAGGTTCGCATCACAATCCAAAAGTAGGGCTCTTTTACAACAAAGGGCTTCATCCCGCTCGAAACATTAACTTTGAATTATTATAATTTCACAGGCTAATAAATTTTTAACCAGAAGCCAATGCATACTTTTCTAAGGGATTGAACAGCTCCGAATCTGGCCGCAAATATGGATATCTGGAAAACCACCTTTTACAACCTTTTACAAAAGTATACTTTGGCTTCTGGCCTGCGTTTTCATTCAGAAGCTAAAACGGAGATTTTTAGAAAGAAATTCGATAATCTGATAATGATTTCAGAAAAATTATCGTCTTTAACATAGATTAGGTATGCCAATCCCTGAATTTTTAAAGATTGGGAATTCCGGTGCTCATCCAAAAGAAACGCGGGAAATTTTAAACGCACAAAATCCCAGAATTTAAATTTTTTCTTAAGCAATATGTATACACGGTTGTCAGATCTTACAACGTTGATAAATGTGGCAATGTACTGACAATGAAATGTCAATTTACAAATTTTGTCTTGCAACATTTGTCAGTAATGCTTTTTCTGCAAAAGAAAAATTGCAAGTTCACACGATTGTTAGACATTTTCTGCACATTTTACTGACAACGTTGTAAGATCTGACAGCCGTGTATCACAGCTTTAAGACAATTGTCAGAGAATAAATTTATCTGCCAACAAAAATTATCAGTTGACACTGTTGTCAGATGGTGTTGTATGGAAAAAGTTGCCGGATCTTATTGTAGCTGCATATGTTCTTTTAATGCACCGTGTTGTCAATAGAAAACATTAATCTGATGCATAAAATTCGCACATCTGACAGTAAAAATTGTCAGAAAATTATCTGACATGGCAACGTCATGTGTTTACACAATTGTAAGATGTCTGACAATATTATTGTTTTGCAATATACTGACAATGCTTTTTCTAACAACGTTGCAAGACAAAAGGTTAGGTTAGGTTAGGTTGATAGGAGGATGTATACTACATCAAATCCGAAGAAATACACCTAGGCCACTATCGGGCCTGTTGTGCGCTCCAATTCAAGAAAAAGAAAAAAAAAAAAAAAAATAAAAAAAAAAAAAAAAAAAAAAAAAAAAAAATTGTTTACTGAATGTTCAGAAACTCAGTTTCCTGGACGTAATTCCTAAGAATCTTCCAATCGGTGTTGGTTAAGAATGTTATTTCCGGAATAACATCACTTCCAAGATACTTGGATCTAACTTCGACGAATGCCTGACAATGGCAAAGAAAGTGCTCCAGAGTTTCACTGTCCTCTCCACATGCTCTACATTCGTCTGAATTCGCACGTCCAATTTTGTATAGATGTGCTCGTAATCCTGTGTGTCCACTGAGAATACGTACCATCATACTAACCTCAGACTTGCTCATTTTGAGAAGATTTCTCGTCTGCAAGACAAAAACAAGTAAGAAATAATAATCGGGCGCGGCCGACCATATAATACTCTACACCTTTGACAAAAATATAATGTCTTGTATAGAACTTGGTTTTTGCAGCTTTTTGTCGAGATATGAGTATATTAAACATAATTATGAACTTAAAAGCCCTATTCGACTGGTTCAGTTGTATGGGGGCTAGGTGAAATAATGGACCGATGTAAACCATTTTCGTTTACGGTACCATAAAAGATCAAGTGCCAAATTTCATTGAATTATCTCCAAAATTGCCTGTAGTTTGATTACAAACTTTAAAAGCCCTATTCGGGGGGTTCAGTCGTATGGGGGCTAGGTGAAATAATGGACCGATGTTAACCATTTTCAATAGACTTTGTCTACGGTACTATAGAACATCATGTGCCAAATTTCATTGAATTATCTCCAAAATTGCGACCTGTAGTTTGATTACAAAGTTTAAAAGCCCTATTCGGGGGTTCAGTTGTATGGGGGCTAGGTGAAATAATGGACCGATGTTTCAATAGGCTTCGTCCCTGAGACAATAGAAAATCATGTACCAAATTTCATTCAATTATCTTCAAAATTGCGACCTGTAGTTTGATTACAAGGTTTACATGGACGGATGGACGGACATAGCTAAATCCACTCAGAAAATGATTCTGATTCTGAATGATTCCCCACTGAAGTGGTGTAGGGTATAATTATAAGTTCACACTGTTGTTAGACTCTCTGAACATTTTTCCAGCCAACGTAATAAGAATTGGCAAGCATGTATACATAGTTTTAGTCATTTTTTGAACATTTTTCTGCAAACATTGTAAGATCTGATCAATCATGTATATATGACTTAACTTTCATAGAAATTAGCAAATTCACAAATATGTTCGCTGGGTAAGTACGCACATACATTTACACATACATACATATGTATATGTTTGTATGTATTAAAAAAACTTTATTGTTTTCACGTAGCAACTATTTTAGTTCGCATCAGTGATGAAATTATAGTTTCTTTTTAATAATATGCATACGAGAATCATAAAAGTTCTGATGAAATTATTTTCTTTTTTCGCAAATCCGAATTTCTGTATTACGTACGCTTCTAAGGTTTAATAGGGAAATGCAAATACCTACAATATGCATTCTTGTAAACTGTCATTAAAAACTATTCAAATTAAAACAAGGCCGAACATATGATACCCTACACCAGAAAGTACATAGGTTTTAAAATTTTATTTTTATATAATGAAGCATCCACTTTAGTGGGGAGGGTAAATTGGATTTATGCTGATGTTTGTAAAGCATAGAATAAATGGTCCTATACCTACCTTTAAATATCCCAGCAGTTCGGTCGGACAGTCCCGAACTCTCTATTTAACCTACCACATAGGGTTACACCTAGTCACCAACTGTCCAGGTGACTAGCTATTTTAACATGTACTTGCCCTACGAGGAAGTCAATCGCCACCCCATAGGTTACGAAGAGGCAGACAAGTGCTTTTTAAGTGTCCCCTCTCTCTCTTACAAAGGGGACACCAAAGTGACGATTATCTTCACCCTCGTTTACAAAGAGTACATCCGTGACGAAAGACAAATTAAAGCCAACCAGGTGGCTAGACGTTAGTGGAAATCAATGTCTTCTTCGTATGCATTGACTCATTGTCGAACTGCAGGGATACCAATCGGCTCAGAATCATTTTCTGAGTCGATTAAGTAATGAGCGTCGTTGATTCCCTTATAAACACGTGTATTTTAATGAAATTTGGCATAATTAACTTTAATGCCAACAAAAATGCCTTCACAAAATTTTATTAGGATCGGTACATAATTGACGCTAGCCCCCATATATAGCAATCCATCAGAAAATGATTTTTTTATGAAAAATATATCGAAATTAAGGACAAATTCAACATAAATGGTCATATGGTCTGCCACGCCCGACTATACTTTTTTACTTGTTTACCTTAATTCCAAATTATTTTTTATAGCAAAAAAGTGGTTTTCTGAAACAGGGGTTATATGGGGACTACCGTTATATATGGGCCTATCCACATAACATTTGTTAGAGCGATTTACGTTAACATAAAAGTTATTTATGCAGTTTTTCATCGTAATACTATTGTTATTAAGTGAACTTTCATGTCATTTTCTAAAGGCGACTTTGTATGGGGTCTAAGGTAAAATGAGGCCTGATTATTATGAAAATTGGCAGTGTCATTTAGACTTATATGAAACTAAGTTGTTATATGGTGCCAAGTTATGGACCGATTTCAACCATTTTCAATAGACTTTGACCTTGGATCAAGAGAAGCGTACGCACAAGGTTTACATTGACAGACAGATGGATATGGCTTAACCGACCCATCAACTGATCCTGAGCCGATTGGAATGCTTTAAGTTAGGTGTAGGACCAATATTTTTGAGTGTTTCAAACATCAGCACAAACGCATAATACCCTCCCCACTTTAGTGATGTTGTGATAAAAACCTAAATTATTTTGGTAGTTAGTGCCTAAACACAAACATTAGGCTATGGTGAAACTTAAACACCCTCCACCTGTAAGCTACTTTTTATAAAACCACATTTAATAACGAAATTTTAAATTTTGGATGTCCTTATATACTTATGTGAGATTATTTGGCTTTCGAAAGTGCGGGATTAAGTGACTTTCGAAAATGATTAATTAGGGATTGATCCGGAAAAAAATCGCAATTTTTTTTTCCTTCATACAAACTTGAATCACTTTAATATACATACAGAACATATTGGATTCGAATTTTATTCAGATATGCTCATTTCTTAGTTAGTTAGGTACATTTAACTGATTTTCGGAAGTAGACCTTATATGAGATATTATCCGATACGGAACTAGGTTGCTAATATGATTTCTTTTGGAGATACCGATTTTTTACAAATCTATTTCCGATGCTATGGAAAATTTTGGATTGGTTGTTATGATTTTGAACATAATTGATCCCTGGGCGAAAATAATAACGTGTAACAAAATTCTTCCAATTATCTTTAGTAGTTTCGGAGAAAACTTATCAATAATTAGGAGAAAACTTAATTTTTGGGAGAAGTCTGAAATTTTTACTCACAACTTTTGTGAACCGATTTTGCGATATTCTATACCAAACAGCTTAAGATAACAATGAATACTTTAGGTGAATTTCAATTCTATAGCTGCGGTTTAACGTCAGCATATTTTAACCAGACAGACGGACATAATTAAATCGATCTCAGAAAAATAATCGAGCAATCTGCGCTTGAATCAATCCAGATCGGTTTCAATTGTACGGCAAGTACGGTTTGGATTGAATCAAGTACACAATTGTTGAATCGAGCCAGAATCAGCCAACTACAAAAGTTTTGATTTTAGCGCAATATAAGCCTTTTTGGGATCAAAGTGATCTCTCAGCACGTATTTGGTTTAAGCATTTTTTATGTCAAATCTTTTTTCAAGACTTATAAACTTGATTTAAGTTCGATTTCGTAATTATTTCGAGCATAATGAACATTATTAAAGCCCAAAATCGTACAAAAAAAAAATAAATAAATAAATCTCAAATGTATCCAAAAACGAATTTGTTTCGTGAATGTTGAACTTAATTTAATCATAAAATTAATTTAATTTTTGTATTTAAAAATATTTATCTAAATATTGTACAAAAGAATCATTTATTATTTCTTAATAAAGAAACAAAATATTTTTTATTTTAATATTCATTCAATTCATTGAATATAACATAAAGTAACAAAAATATCAATTATTTTTAATAAACATATTTAAATAATATTGATATACAATAAGAGGATAACTAACGTTTAGTTCTAATGTGTTCTAACAAGGGAATTGGTATAAGGTATATTATTAACAGTCTTAGTGTTTGAAGTCTTTTTTACATTTGAAAC
This sequence comes from Lucilia sericata, assembly GCF_015586225.1. Taxonomy (NCBI): domain Eukaryota; kingdom Metazoa; phylum Arthropoda; class Insecta; order Diptera; family Calliphoridae; genus Lucilia; species Lucilia sericata. The sequence goes on along the minus strand of NW_023994359.1, from coordinate 161,549 downwards.
AGATATACATTTATACATACATTATCTCAATTGTTTAAATAATTTATAACCGATAAAATATTAGATGAATAAGAATCAAATTTAGTATTAATTTCAAAAAAATATTTTTGAATAAACAACCAGGATGGTTCACATGCTCTTGGGTATTTTAATGAAAGTACTTGATAGATCTTAAAACAAACATCGAGACTTTGCATAAACGAATCAAATTTAAGTAAATTTTTGTCAAAATATATATAAAATCCTTTTACATCAGTTCCACTACCTTCCACAATTAAAAATGGCCGTACTGTTAAACCTGCTGAGTAATATTTATTTTTTATATCCTCCACTCTCCTTTTATAATCATTAAGTGTTGATAGTTGAAGGATAAAACTCTCCTCCGAGTCTGCTATGGTGATCTTTTTCGTTTTTTTCCCGTCGTTATTTTTAAAACGGGCGGTAGATTGAAATATTGAATTCAGCGATAATGTAATTATAAAATCTTGATAATCTGAAAATATTAAATTTTTATTAACTTTAGTTTAAGAAAAAATATAACATTGAATTTACCTATATTTTTACTTTCTTTCGCTTTTTTCACTAGTTGTTTTGACACTTCATTAACTAAGTGTTTTTCATAGTATCCAAAAATTTTGCTTTTGAAGTGTGTCCATTTGGAAAACAGCATTAATTTTTTTCCAGTGTATAAAAAATCGAAATCAATGTTTATCTGTAAAAAATTATTATTATTAGTCATTATCAAAAATAAGAAAAAAAAATTACCAAATATGAAGCTTTCGTATGGTTTAGTTTGGGCCATGATTTTAGAAAATCTATGATATTTTGATTCTTTAATTCCCGGCGACGCATTTTAAATGTCATTTTCCATTTCTCACAAACGTCTGCCCAATCTAATAAATCTCTATTTAAAGATACTTTAGAAGTTGTAGCAACAGATTCATCTATCTCTTCATCGATATCTAAATGCTCAGATGTGCTTTCCATTTCATCTTGACTAGACACTGAGGAATCCAATTTCACACGTTTACGACGAAGGTTTTGGTATTTATAGTACAACCTTCCACTTGGATTGCCTTTACTGCATCTTGAAATAAAATAATAATTCTTAAAATTTAAAGAAAAATTTTAACAATATGTCTAAAACTTTATAATTAAATTTCAAAAACTTTTAGTTACTTGAACATCCTTTTCTGATGGAAATATCGAGACTATTTCATCAACCAATAGCGGAAATTCTCGAACTCTTATTATAATTTGCCTACACATAGCTTCTTCGACTATTATTTGTATAAGTAAATTCCTTTGATCGATAGTCAGCTTTTTTGTTCTGCATTCTAACATCGCCCTTCCGCCTACCGTTTCTTTTAAAATATCCATCAAACTCTGAACGATAATAATTACGCTTAAGAATAATAATTATGATGCAATAAAATTAGTTTTACCTTATTCAAAACTCTTCTGCCACTGAAACCACCTTCCTCAGATATCCCATTGTCGACCTTTGACGCGACTGAAATCGTTTCGTCATCAACTTCGAACTGTATTAAATTGGATTATACAAAATTATGTGATCAAGTATTTAACACATACTATCATGATATATGTATATACCTGAAGTTTTTTCCACTGAAAGAGCTTCTCCCGAAATTCAATTCGGAGGCCAAGAGGTGGTATGGCTTCTTTCAAGTCCCCTCTTTGTAAGTATTTTAAACTTCTGTAAGTTACTTTAGCAGCTATAGAAACAAATAAAACAATATTAAAAGAATTATACAACTTTTTTAAGAAATTCTCTTAAAATTTATATGAAATCGTTGAGTATAAATCCATCAAAATATTGAAAACATATGGAAATTTACAAATAAAAAATCTTTTAGAAATTTTTTGATACAAGAAAAAATCGCATTTCCATCCCTGATGTATATACACCAAAAGCCGTTACTACTTATTTTTAAACAACATAGAATATGTTAAAGGTTTTCAAACAAGGAATTTGTTGCAGCATTTCTGTGCAACTGACTGACAACTTGTTTAAGTTATGTGTTTATATGAGAACGATCACAATCAATATGTCAAACTTGTGCACGAAGCACAACTTTAGCGTACGAGAAAGAGGAGAAAGAGAAAAAAACTCTCAGCTGGGTTACCCTAATGCATATACATACCGTTATATGTATCGTTACACAAAGTCACACCAAAAGAAATTATTCCAAAATGTATTCTATATAAAATTACTCACCTTTTAGGTGTTGATACACCTCCTCTAAATTAAAGCTTTGCAGAAGCACTTGTAAACGGTAATCGTCATCATCATGTTGATCATTCATAATTATTAATCAATTTACACAATACAACGAATTATATACAACACTATAAATTCTTTAAAATACAACAATGAGACACGCAAACTCAACGAATGCATAAAACAGACTGGTGTATTTCATTCCTTGACTTAATTTCAATATTACAAACAGCTTCAAATGATTATGAGAGCAGATGAGATATTTTTCACTTCACTCATTTTCTCTCAGAGATTGATTTAACTCTTTTTTTGCTTAATTCAAGCAAAATACTTGTTACTTTTTGTTTAATTCTATTTTGTTCTCAAGTATATTTTTGTGCGTTAAGCACCCAGCAATTCAGTTGGACAGTCCCAAACTACCTATTTAACCTACCACTTAGTGTTACCCCTAGCCACTTAGAGTTATAGCTAGCCCAAATGACTAGCTATTCGGACAAAAAGCTTAAGTTTGTTTTTTAAGTGTTTACTCACTCTCTTACAAAGATGACACTAGGTTAGATTAATAGGAGGATGTATACTACATCAAATCCGAAGACATAAACCTTTGCCACTATCGGGCCTGTTGTGTGCTCCTTTTCATAAAAAAAATTATTCCTTGAATGTATAAATTTTCAATATTCAGAAACTCTGTTATGGATACACAATCTATGGACAATAGTAAACTCCCGTTTGCTTGTTGAGTTGTATGTATTATTGTTATTTAATGAACATCTGGTGTCAACATAAATACATTGTCAGCATAAATAAATTCAAATATGAAAACAACTCATATTTCTTTTCAAATGTAAAACTGTCAGACTTTTAGTTGACAAACAAAACGAAATAATTTAAGTTAGTTGTTTAAGAACATCACGACAATAAAGTCGAAATAATAAATAAACGGTTTTTTATTTAATTACTCAGTTTCCTAGACGAAATTCCTATGAGCTCTCCAATCAGTGTTAGTCAGGAGTGTATTTTTCCGGAATAACATCACTTCCAAGATACTTAGATCTAACTTTTACGAATGCCTGACAGTGGTAAAGAAAGTCCTACGGAGTTTCACTGTCCTCTCCACAAGAATCCTCACGTCCAATTTTGTGTAGATATGCTGGTAATCCTGTGTGTCCACTCACCTCAGACTTACTCATTTTGAGGAGATTTCTCGTCTTGCTCTCGTCAGGGTCACCCCATAGAATATTTGTGGTTCTACCCACCCTTTCATTATTCCAAGAGGCCTTATGGAATGATCTCACCCATAATTTTAATTCAGCTTTTGTAGCTATTACATTCGCCCTTTCGTTGCCGACTACTACCGAGTGCCCTGGTACCCATATGATGTAAATCTTACCTCTGGGAGAATAATCAGTTTAAGCTTTCTTACATTCCAATACGATATTAGATTTAATTCTATCACCTGATATCGCCCTAATTGCTTTCTGGCTGTAGTTAAATATACTAAGGTCTGTGGGCGCCATATTTATTCTAATCCAATTTACACATTCCGTTATTGCTCGGACTTCTACCTGGAAGCTTGTGTTATGATTAGGTAAACGGTGATATATTTCTGTGTCTTCAATATAGAACCCCAGGCTCACTTTATCCCCCAATTTAGAGTCATCCGTGTAACAACGGATTCCTACTGATATATGCTCTAGTTTTCCGCTTGACCAAGACAATCTATCTGGGATCAGAGTTTCAAAATTTCCGACATATTATGAGTCTGGTATGCGATCAGACACGTCCGATGATTGTGCATAACCTTCCAGTGTGCCCAGTATACATTGATGACGTGTCCTATAACCGCTTTTGTCCAGTTCGCCTAAAATAAAAAGCCGTTCGGCTGTAAGCGCAGCCTCATATCTTAAATATGTTTCAATGGGTGGAATATCTAGCAACGTTTCTAGAGCCTTGGTTAAAGTAGTACACATGGCACCATTTATACCCAAGCAGCATGTACGCTAAACTCTCTGTAGTAGTTTGATATTGCACTTTTTGTCTAAAGCAGTCCACCAGATTATTGAAGCATAAGCTAGAATTGGTCTAATTACACTTTTATAAAGCCAAGGACTAAGACCTCATTTCATGCCTATAGATCTCCTACATATCGCCCAGCACCGATGTGCCTTGTTGATCCTATCCTCTATGTGGAGTCTCCATTTTAATTTCCGGTCGAGGATTACACCTAAGTACTTAACTTTGTCTGTCACTGGTATCTTCTTGCCCAGGAAGCAAGGTTCAGTATACGTAGAAGTTTTTGTCTTTCTTGTGAAAAGACAGATTTCCGTTTTTGCCGGCTTAACATTGAGGCCCCTCGGTTGAGCCCAGCTAATTTGGATCCTTTCCCTTTAAAAGTATTACGACATCGTCTGCATAGCAGACAGGTCTAAGTCCTTTCTCGGTTAGGGTCTTTAGGAAGCTATTAATCGTGGTAACCCAGAGTAAAGGTGACAAAATGCCACCCTGTGGTATACCGCGAAATACCTTTTTCCTGATAGTTATATCGTACATCTCGCAGCTTATCCATCTGTTCCTTAGCATGTGGTTGATCCAGTTACGGGGCACCCGGTCAACATAAAACTGGTCTAGGGATTGGATAAGAGTATCAGTGTGCACGTTATTGAAGGCACCGCCAATATATATAGTTTGCTATCAAAGGATGCACCTATGTAGTGGACAACTTCGTTTAAAGCGGTTTCCACCAATCGTCCCTTTACGTAAGCATGCTGCTTAAATTTTAGGTCTTTGTCGGGTATACTGCTTTTAACCATACTATCGACTATCCGTTCCAAGGTTTTAAGTGGGAAGGACGTAAGACTTATCGGTCGATAAGACTTAGGTGTCGAATAGCAAGGTTTCCCTGGTTTTGGTATAAATATTACCCTTGCATCCTGCCATTTAATGGGGGTATATGTGAATTTCAAGCATGCAGTGAATATCTGAGATAGATGTACGGAAACCAGTCCCGCCTCCATCTGTAAGAGTGCCGGGAAAATCCCACCCGACCCTGCAGCTTTATAGGGAGAGAAGCTCTTGATTGCCCCTTTAACCATATCAGATGTAATTACAATTTCCGTGTTAGCCTCCAATATCGGTTCATCTATGTTATTCGAAATGCCTGGTGGGAAATGAGAGTCCATTGGGAGTTTCATTGTCTCCTCCATATCCTCCAGCCTCCTGCCCGTATCATCGACCATAGATTCCGGTTGGACATGAGTTTTGGATAGGAATTTTTTTATCTTCGATACGTCATTTACGCTGTCTACCTGTTCACAGAAAAGTTTCCAGGACGAACAATTTTCTTATATTCACCAAGTTTACTACGACACTAATCCCAGTATACTGCGGTCTTTTTACGCCGTGCCCGGCTTTATTACCTAAGTTCGATGTGATCAAGTCTTTAGTATTAAGAAAATTCATAAGGGCTTGTCCTCTGCGATTGGTGTTTGTACTACGCCAGGCTATATTGTTGGAGTTGGCATCACAACCAATTACAATTTTCTTATTTTTCCTTTGTGCCTCTTGAACCAGTTTCATCAGATCCGATGTTGGTGGTAATGTCGGAGAATCGAAAGGCAGGTAAACAGACGCAAGGTATATATTGCCACGATCTTGCTTCAGTACCGCTGCATCCGATGTGGATAATCCTGTTGGGAGGAGAAAACATAAGTTCTTGTGACATAAAATACATGTTCTCGTGCGAGACCCTGTATCAGCGTAGAAAAGTTGGAAATTTACGTGATTTAATCCAGAAACCTTGTTGCGAATCGTCCAAGGTTCCTGGATTAAAGCTATATATATATACCTCTCGCTCCGATGGAGGTTTATTTGTAGTGGTCATCCATTAAACTGTCTTCCAGCGAGTTGGTTTTTAACCTCCTCACCCTTTGGATTTAACTCCTCCGGGTAGCCTGAAGTGGCTATTAATGCAGTGGGTACTATTGATGGCACTGCGGTGTCCTTATCAGGCGTAATAATATCAGTCTTTTTCCAATTTAGGAAGACACTGCTGTTCTTTCTTCTAGCGAGTGAGTGATTTTCTCCTCGCTTTTAGGATTTGACTCCAGTACTAACTAATGATGCTTTGGGTACCGTCTTTGGTGTTTTAGTTTCCTAGTCTGGGCCGTTTTTGACAGCCCTTTCAATCGGCGCCTTCCCAATTTTGGAAAGGGCAGCTGCACTTTCTTTTGGCGAGTTAGCGGTAACATCCCCGCTTTTAGGATTTGACTACTCAACGTTATCTGTAGTGGCAACTGATACTGTGGTCTTAGGTTTTTTAGTGTCTTTTTCGAGGCTTGATGTATCAGCCCTTCCAATCGCACCTTCCAAATTTTGAATATGACAGCTTTAGAGGCGAAGTAAGCCCTACCTTTATTATTGGCAAGACTAGCCATGGAGTTCTATTGTCGGATTACCGGCATCGTCCCGGTGCCTTCTTCGATTCCCATTACATATACTTATTTTGTAGACCGATTTTGGTTCATATAGAACTTGTTTATATCGATTTTTATTATTTTATTAGCGTTAAAATATTTTTTTGAAGATGGCCTTATATGGGCGGTAAGGTGAGTTACCGACATTCACTGTATTTGGTAGAAAGGTTTTGGCTCATAAGGAACTTATTTGTGTCGTGCTTTCAACAGATGGTCGGACATGACAGATACTTGTGGTAAAATGTAAACTATATCTCTGGAGAAAAAATCTTGCGTATGACGCATGGAAAGCTAATCAATTTATTCCATTTTTGTTTAAACTGCTCAAAAGTTCTTTATTTTTTTTTTTTTTTTGCCTCTCATTACCTTTGCTCTAACCGAACATATTGAGGCTTATTTATTTTTGTCAATGAGTTCGAAATAATTTGCGATTAATGCATCATACAGAACTTTTCCTGTTAAATGACCATGAAGAGAAACTACTTCAAACATTTTTCCAAACACTCTAGATTTGAGAAATTAAAAAATATTTGCAATTAATTTGCATTTCTTTTGCTGACATTTTAATAAATTTACTAATATCTTCCGTTCTTTTTGTTATAGTACGAGGAGATATTGGTAGTAGCCTTAGAGTTAATTTTTATACCCACCATCAAAAAAGATGGGGGGTATATTGTTTTTGTCATTCCGTTTGTAACACATAACTTGCTAAGAGAAGCATCAATAGCGGTGAAATTCGGCACAAACATGTTTTATGGGAACCTAAATCTCTTTGTAAAATTTTATAAGGATAGGCCCATAATTGACCCTACCCCCCATATAAAGCCCCCTTCTGAAAATGACTTTATCGCCCATAACTTGCTAACAAAGCATCATTAACAATGAAATTTGGCACAAACATGTTTTATAGGAACATAAATCTCCTTGTAGAATTTTATAGGCATCGGTCCCCCCATATAAAGTCCCCTTCAGAAAATGACTTTATCGCCCATAACTGGCAAAAAAAAAAGCATCAATAACGCTGAAATTCGGCACAAACATGTTCTATGAGAACCTAAATCTCATTGTAAAATTTTTTAATGATAGGCCCATAATTGACCCTACCCCCCATACAAAGTCCCCTTCAGAAAATGACTTTATCGCCCATAATTGTCTAAGAGAAGCATCAATAGCGCTGAAATTCGGCACAAACATGTTCCATGGGAACCTAAATCTCTATGTAAAATTTTATAATGATAGGCCCATAATTGACCCTACCCCTCATACAAAGTCCCCTTCAGAAAATGACTTTATCGCCCATAATTGGCTAAGAGAACCATCAATAGCGGTGACATTTGGCACAAAATATGTTTTATGGGAACATAAATCTCTTCGTAGAATTTATAAGGATCGGTCCATAATTGACCCTATCCCCCATATAAGCTGCCCTTCAGAAAATGCCCATATCTGACTATAAGAAGCATATATATAACAATAAAATTCGACATAAAAAAGTTTTATAAGAACTAAAATCATTTTCTTAAATTTTATGATTACTCAAATACGACTACAGCGATGAAGTTTCACATAAACAAGTTTTGTATGAGCCCCTACCCTATGCCCCTACTAAGGTCCCCATTATAAAATGACTTTAAAGCTCATTATTGGCTCAAAAATGCGACATAAACAATATTTGTATGTACAAAAATTGTTCTAAATTTTAGAAGTATCGATCCATAATTGATTTATACGGGGATGGGCGTATATTTATAATTCGGAAGAGCACGGTCCATGCTTAAGACCTTATTAAAGGCCCTCTTCCAAATATTTCCCTGATGTTCATATTAATATCGACACATGATTCAACATAGATCGATAATATCAAAGTTTATTTATAATAATGATTTGATGGTGGGTATATAAGATTCGGCATGACCGAATATAACACTCTTACTTGTTTTCTCTAAGTTAACTCAAAATATCTTTAGATAAATTTAAGAAGAAATAGAATTATCATGACGGCTAGAAATGGTATCTAATGTAACCTTAAAGACATCGAATATGCAGATGATATATATTTACTAGGATTATAACTACATTAGGCCCTATCAGTAGTGTCTTAATAACTAAAGTGTTTTACCAGGGTCGCTTTTGAACAAAAATTTTCTGCTGCAAGAACTATTTATGGAAATTTTGTAGAATTAACTTTTTCAATGATAAATATATTCACACCGAAGTTAAATAAAAAGCACTAAGGAAAGCCCCAGGCTCTAAGTCAACAGTTTTTCGCTTCGGAACCTTTTAAGCAGAATTTTCTGTCCTATGCACTCGTGCATTAGATCTCAACTCTGCTCGCCACTGTTTTTGTAATATAAGGCTTAGTTTTTTAAATCGATCCCGAGTAGTAGAAAAGTTCTAAAATGTGTGATTATACTTCGAAATTGGATATTCGTTTGAAATTATCACCTTCGGATCTGGTTATTGGGAATCGTTATATATTCGATACTTGTTTTATGGAACAGTTTTGGAACAAATGTATATGTATTTTTAATAATATATAATCTTCACGTTTGAGTACGAATATTGCAAGAGGGATTAACCGCAGTACCTATTCTTGATTTTTTATCGTGTAAATGTTGTGGGTCAAACATTGAAACTTGCTTATATCAAAAATTTCCGATTTTTTATTAAAAATTATAAAATTTTGTTTAGAGTAAATATCGAAAAGCAATTGCCGCGAAAACTGTTTTAAACGCTCAAGAAAAGGTGATATGCATTCTGGAATGGATAGGGCCGATTTAAAAATTGTATAAAAGTTATACCCTAATGTATATATTATATATTAGTTTTTATTTCAAACTTTTATATAAGATATTATGTACATATATATGTGTACATGTATTAACATACACGCTTTTGTACAAACGACCTTGTAGTTAAAACAGATTTTGATTTTTATTATACCGATCATAAATTCATAAAGTTAAAATTAACCAATAAAATATATCCACTTATATAAAGTCTAGGCCTTTTTACTATTTAACATTAAACTGACCCTTTAATCCAGTAAACAAAGGGCTTAAAAAATTAATTACATTTTTAATTTATTTCGACCCTAATTTAGGATAGAAATGTATCTATCCTAAATTATGTTTATTATTTTTCACCTTTCTAAAAACAGGTAGACAAATTCTCGTTACAGGATGATGAAATACACATTTGAAGTTGATGAGATTTTTGTGTGTATTTCAAACACAACGCTATTCACCTTCTTTCTAACATATTTTGTATGATGCAATACTTGAACACTCTGCGTCACATTACAAACATACATACATGTGTATGTACACACAAGTAATCTTTTGTAAAACATGAAATCCCATAAATTTTTATAACTCCACAGTATTTGAAATTGAAATACATATTTATGTATGTATTTTGTACATATTCTTTACAATACTTCATAATGTAACTTCGATAACAACCACTGTTTTAAAAAATATTCAAATATAACTGAAATTTTTTTTTCAAAATCAAGGATATCTCAAAAAACTGTATCTTCATTTTTATAATTCTTACACTAAAATTAGTTTATATTGTCTGCAACGATTAGATTGGGGTCAAAAGGGGATCTCAAGAAAATTTGCTTTTAGAAAAACCTTAACACATTAAGAAATATACGATATTTTTGGAAACAATCCATAATTAAACCTACTCCAAAATAATACCATTCCAGTGTACAATTTATGGTTTGAGACCCCATCTTTTCCCGAAGGTTTTCGTTACGTTTCCACGATAGCTTAGAGCCTAAAATTACGCCAAGATATTTGGCTTCGTTCGAAGTATTCAGAATGGTACCATCCAGTAGTGGAGGTCTGAATTCTGGGATTTTGCACCTCCTGGTAAAAAGCACCAGTTCGGATTTGGATTAACACCCAGACCGTTTTCCTTAGCCCATGATAACAGAACGCTGAGGGCTGATTCCATGAGTTCTCTTATTGTGGGAAGAAAGTTCCCTTGAATAAGAAGCACAACGTCGTCAGCGACTACTTTGAAGCCCATTCTACTGAGTCTGAAAAGGATTTCATTTACGACAAGATTCCACATAAGTGGATGACACCACCTTGTGGTGTGACCCATGTCACAACTTTCCTTGTCTTACCAATGCCTACATTAGAGTTAGTGGCCCTACTCTAGTCCAATTTTTTATCCGCTGAGCAACACCTAGGTCATCCAATGGATCGATTGTTGCGGTTATGTTCACGTTGTTAAACGCACCCTATATGTCCAAGAAAGATGCCATAACATACTATTTCATGTCAAGTGTCCTCTCTATAGTTACGACAACGTCATGTGTGTCGTGCCCCACAGAAATTATCAGGAGAGACATGTTTATCGAACATGGATATCCAGTGTTTTCAATAAAAATGATGGCAGATTGATCGGTCTATAGTCTTTCGCGGTACTATGGTTCACTTTTCCCGCTTAGGGGATAGATACCACTGTAACCTCTCTCCATACTTTAGGAATGTATCCTGTTTCCAGGCTACTCCTAAATAATTAGCCATGGCATGATGATAGTAATCGATTTTTGGAATAGCACGTTGTTAAACGCAGCCTCTGTGTCCAAGAAAGATGCCATAACATACACTTTTATGTCAAGTGTCCTCTCTATAGTTACGACAACGTCATGCATGGTTGTCTCCACCGATGATGTTCCTGACAACTTTCCAGTGTTTTCAATAATAGTCTTTGGCGAGACTATGGTTCACTTTTCCCGCTTTGGGGATAAATACTACTGTAACCTCTCTCCATAATTTTGGGAATGCATCCTATTTCCAGGCTGCTCCTAAATAATTAGCCATGGCATGATGATAGTAATAGATTTTTGGAGTAGCGCTGGGAATATGCCGTCTGTTCCTGGATATTTATAGGGCTTGCAAGTTGACACTGCCCATGAAATGTTCTCCATACTAATAATGTAGCTGACTAATTCACTTATGTAAATGAGAAGCAGCGAGGGGCTCCGAAGTGGATCATTTTCATCATCCCTGCAACCCAGAAAGTGTTTGAGTTATCTACTTCCTTTTTCGTTGTCACTCTAAGAGGTCACTCATAAAAATTTAAATGCACTTAACAGATATTTAGTGCAATTATTTTTTTCTTAGTGGTTTGCCTTCCTATTATTCTGTCATTAACTTCTCATAAAATTTATATTTTAGTAGACCTAAGTAAATAGTACCTTGCTACCTGATATAGAAACCAAACGTTAATAGCTCATAAAATCCTTTTACAATACATTTTCGAACCTATTAAATTTTAATTATAAACCGGCATTTGTGTATGGATGTAACGTATTAAAATATGTATTGGCTGAATGCATTTTTAATTTTCTTAAGGAAGTTGTCTGACAGTTGATTACGAATATTTAATTAGTTCTTAAAAAATCCGAGATCAACAGAAGCTGTGGATAATGTTAACACCTAAAATATAACATAAACTATTAATTATATGATTTGTTGGTAAGGAAAACTCCTCTATAATGGGAAAGGTAAAAATCGATGATATGTATTATTAAAAACTGACATAACTTCAGAATCCATTGAGTTCCCAAAAAAAATTTTGAAATTACATTGGTCATTCTTTTGTAAAGAAAAATATATTACTGTATTTCATGATATTAAAGAAGAAGGAGCAATGTGAGCCGAAAAACCAAGTCAATTTTATCATTTTTCAATAAATTTTCCAATTTAGCTTTAATATTTAGCCTTGATATATTGGGTATAGAAGCCCACAATCGGACCAATTCGGGGACATAGATCTATTATACTACAACTGAGGCAATGTGTAGGTTTCTCGGAATGGATCCTACCTGTTACATATTAAGGAATATGCGTTAAACCGTTTGCCGTAAAAGGAATTAGGGTGATATTTGGAATATGCTTTAATTCAATTATGAACCGATGGGAACTAGGCGAAATCATGGATCAATATTGCTCATTTTCAATACCAAATAAAGCTTATCAATAGGGAATATTTATGCAGAATTTCAACTGTAAAGCCCCTCCCATTTGGTCGTTATCGTGTTTTAAACAGACAGACGGACATGGCTATATTATCTTGGAATACAGAATATATATAATTTTGTGGGTCTGTGACGAATATACCGATGTGTTACAAACTTAATTCCAAAATCATTGATGGTGGGTATAAAAATGTGGTTTAGATCAGGAGATTGAGCTGTTCGGTGAAAAATGTGTCAACATTTGTAGTGTGTTTTTGGTAGTTTTCTAGTTGAACTACTCGAAAATGTAATAATAATCGCGATGTCTTGATCGCTTAAGGAGGTTTTTATCGAAAATCCGGTCCATTTTCTATGTTATTTGTCAGACGAGTCGGAAAAATTATTGCAGACTAAAGTTGAAGTTGACTGAAGTTCCTATATGCCTTCATAAGAATCACTTTCAAGGTATCATTATTGACCATAATGTGTTTGTACATATGTATGTGTGCTCCTCGTTAAACCTAACATACTACAATTCAATGAGCATCATACACAAATTTAGATTATAGACAAAGAAGAAAATTTGATCGGGCCCCATTCCTATGTTTTAGCCATTGCAGATCTAATAACGAACACATTAGGTTAGGTTGATAGAAGGATGTTTCTATGCTTCTCGTTTTGCATTCGTTAGGGTCATTTCATAGGATCTTTGTGGTTCTACCCACGGCTTTATTATTCCAAGAGACCTTATGGGTTTCTGTCACCCATAATTTCTGCCCTCGTTGGATCAAATGGTTTTGCGTTCGTCAGGTTAACTCCCTTTAAAGCTATTACATTCGCTCTTTCATTGCCGACTACTCCCGAGTGGCCTGTTACCCATATGATGTAAACCTATTTCTGTTTCTGGGTCTTCAATATAGAACCCCAGGCCCACTTTCTCTCCCAACAGTGGCCTGTTACCCATATGATGTGAACCTTGCCTCTGGGAGAGTATTCGTTTAGAGCTTTTTATAACCGAATAGGGTTTTAGATTTAACTTTATCTGATATCGCCTCAACTGCCTTCTGGCTGTCGGTAAATAGCCTTGTGGGCGCCATATTTATTCTAATCCGATTTATGCATTCCGTTCTGCCTGGAAGCTAGTGTTGTGAACGGTGGTATATTTCTGTTTCTGGGTCTTCAATATAGAACCCCAGTCCCACTTTCTCTCCCAATTAACAGCCAGCAGCGTAGTAACGGATTCCTATTGGTATTTGCTCTAAAGTTCCGCTTGTCCAAGACATTCTATCTGGGATCAGTGTTTCAAAGTTTCTACATTTCATGCCTATAGTTCTTCTACATATCGCCCAGAACCGATGTGCCTCCATCTTAATTTCCGGTCAAGGATTACACCTAAGAACTTAACTCTGTCTGTCACCGCTATCTTCTTGCACAGAAAACAGGGTTCAATATAATCAAACATTTTTGTTTTCTTGTGGAAAACATACTTCCGTTTTCAACGGATTAACAGTGAGGCCTCTACGTTGAGCCCAGCTCAAGGCCGTGTTAAGCACCTCTTCAGCACTACTACACAAGTAATTTGGATTCTTTCCCCTTAGAAGTATTATGACATCGTTTACACAGCAGACAGGTCTAAGCCATTTCTAGGTTAGGGAGGCTATTTATCGCGGTTACCCAGAGTAAAGAGAACAAAACGTCTTCCTGTGGTGTACCGTGAAATACCCTTTTCCTGTTGGTTATATCGTACATCCCGCAGCTTATACATCTGTTCCTTCGCATGTAGTTGATCCAGTTACGGAGCACCCGGTAAACATAAAACTGGTCTAAGCATTGGATAAGAATATCAGTGTGTACGTTATTGAAGGCGCCTTCGATGTCAATAAATATCGCCAGTGTATACAGTTTACTAACGAAAGATTTACCTATGTAGTGGACAACTTCGTTTAAAGCGGTTTCTACCGATCGTCCATTTACATAAGCATACTGCTTATATTTGAGACCTCTGTATGGTGTACTGCTTTTAACCATACTATCAACTATCCGTTCCAAGGTTTTAAGTAGAAAGGACGTAAGTTTTACGATAGGGCATAGCTAGGTTTTCCAGGTTTGGGTATAAATATTACGAACACATTATGAAACCTTCCGCGTCAAATCTATTTTCTAAAACCAACACAAACAAATTTACATGAATTTTTAATAATATAATCTACATTAGAGTTTTTTAGTTTAGTAGACTTATATCAGTTTCAAAACTAACGGTTTATATATACTTTGTTGTATCTCAAATTAATATTTCTCAATGAATAATGATAAACTTAAATACATGTTGGGGATTTTATGTCAAGTGAGCCAGTTAAGAACTCTCTTAGTACAGTGGGTCAAAGTTTGACATTTTTTTCAAAATATGTGTTTTTTCTATGTAAGACATTTCCTATTGCTCCTCGCAAAATTTGTTCCACTTGACTTTTCATAATAACCTCTTCACTATGTAGGGTATTAACATGAAACATTCACATTTATTTCTATAAATTTCAAATAAAACAGTTTATTTAATTTTTTATGTAATAATGATATATTTGAATTTATTGTTTATAATTTGAAAACAACCAAATTTTAATAATACTACTACTAAATAGTTAGAAAAAAAGCAATCCCTACAATTTTGTTGAAAATTCGTTTCCTAATTTTAAATGAAATTTCAAATTTTTTTCATATGTATGTATTTTTAACAAATTTAGTTTCGTATATATGCTTTGATGCAATCAGTATCAATGATCCCTTTTTTTTAAAACTCAGTCGTTAATTAAATTATGCTTCTTTTTTCTAAAACCAAATGAAACTAAACGAAAAAAAAAACAATTCCATTTTCTTTTAATTTAAACATATATAGAGAATTTTGTTCTTTTGTTCCATCATAATAATATTTATGAAATTACATATTTTTTTTTCATTTTTATATTTAGATATATTATTCTTTATCTTTATTTAATTTATAGATATAATATGGAGTTAAGTTAGTTTTAGTTTTTTTTGTTTTTAATATATTTTTGAGTATTAGTACCAATTGTATTTGATATTACTAAATAGATTTTATTTGTTTAAAAATATACACATACATATTAAGAATGTAAAATAAAATAATAATTCTAAATTAAATTTAATTTTCACAACATAGGTTTTTGTTTTCATATTTAACTTGCTTCAGCAATTTATAATTAATAAATCAATTAAACAATACTATGTTGTTTAATATACTACAATTATTATTATTAATAATATCTAATAAATTGTAATTATTATTATTTCAAATGTAAATTTTAAAGCATAGATTTTATTTATTTAATTTTTTTAATTGAATCTCTAAATATAGAGTTTTTCTTTTTAGTGGCTTGGTAGTATATTCATTAAAGATGTATAAATTAAAATAGTTGTTTTAAAGAAAACAACTTGTATTGAATAATCAAATATAATTATACAAAATATATAATCTATTCTATTATATATTTAATGTAGTTAGTACATTCTCATCATAAGAAAGAAAAATTAAAATAATCATACATCATACACATAATAAAAAATAAACGAAATGGAGAGTAATGTATATAACTACTTAAACGCTTGCATTAATTTTATATATTTATAATAATTTTAATTATTATTTAATTGTTAATTATAATTAGTAGTAGTTGTAGGACAATTTCTTTAGTATTTTCAATATTATCTTGTTTTTCTTTTTTTCTTTTTTTAACCATATAAATGATAAAATAAAATCATACGAATGCACTCTTATGATTTCTTGGTATGTTTTTTTTTTTCTTTTTTGCTCAATAAAAGTAAATTCTTAAATAATTTAATTAAAGTTCTTTGTTTGTTAAGGTAAGCTATATCACGTTGTTTGACTCTATACAAAAATTAAAAAGGAAAACAATTAATTAATTATTTTTCTTTGTTTCGTAATATTATCGCATTGCTGAAATTTGTTAAGCGATTGTTATGTTATTACAGGAATTTGTTTTTTTCAATTTAAACACAGTCATCTTCGTCAAAATCTCCAGTCTCTTCAATTGACCATTGTTGTTCCAAAGATCGTTCGCTGTTATTTTGTTTGTTTTCAAAGAGAATAAGAGAAAAAGAAAATAATTAAATTAATTTTTATTTAATAACTTAGTTTCAAAAAAAGTTAAAAATATTAAATAATCATTCAAAACAAGGCACAAACATAATTTTAAAAATGTTACAAATTGAAAATTCTTGAACTGCATGTATCGAATTCTGTGAATTCAAAGTTAAATGGTTCAGTTGATTATATATATAAAAAATGTTTATAGTGATTGAGTGTTATTTCTAATTATTACGTTCAGTGTTAGTATTTTTTGTAGATTTTCTATTGTTAAATATTATTTTATTGTAGTATGCATGTATGTATGTTGTTTATTTAAGCAGCTGTGTTAGTGTTTATGACTTTAACCAACATTCTAATGAATTGCACCCATTTTTACTATAAACTTTGTTAATGTTATTAACTATTAATTAACTTTAATTTATAAAAATAATTTCACAAATCTATGCTTTTTAAAAACAATGATTTAAAACCTCTAATGATAAACTGAAATGTAGAAATTATACAATTATTTCATGATAGATGTTTGGACTTTTATAGAAAGTTTTTAAATTTATTCTTCATTCATTGAACGCTATTGTTGTTTACTATTTCAATCTACCTTTCTGAGAATTGAGTTAGGTTTTAGGTTCTGCAGTCTGCTTACTGCCATGAGTATAGCTTTACTTGGGATCTGTTAGGTCCCTTTGTAACGGAGAATAGAGTTAAGTTCACATTAGTTTTGTTTTCTTTCATTTGAGGCCTAAAATTAGATTTCTTAATGAGTAGCCGGACTTAGTTTAAGTGCCAATTAATACTCAGACTAATCAATCTAAAGGTAAACATATTTGCAGAGTTCTAGTTTAAACGTTGTGGTATTTTAAGAAATCTTTTTTATTCAATGGAGCCCAATCAATCTTGGGAGTACCCTTTGATAGACTGAGTATCACTACCTATTAGTGACACTTAGTGCAGAAATATTCAAAGTAGCAAATAACCTCTGAACAGCATCTACATGAAGAAACGAATGTCCTCCGGTGAAGGAGCATAATATCATACTGACAAAACAGTTCCACCGGGTATTTCACCAAGCTCCTCCCAGGAATGTCAAGAAGGATCTATAGACTTTATACATAATGGAAACGAGTTGATATCGTTTACCTTATTTGAATTTACAACTCGTTTTCAGTATGAATAATGGCGTTTTTGTGTATACGATAAGAACACGATGGATCCGTTAGATCGTACCTCATATACGCAAACTTTGGACGTTATTCACAGAGATGCCATCAACAGAAGTAAATATGATTAACTCACAACTAGTTTAGTTTAGGATATAAAAGTTGGCCACTCCATTTGAGCGACACAAGTGGGTCCTCCTGATTGTCGTCTCTTTGTGATGCCCAAGTGGTCGCAGGAGTCCTTTATAGTGTTACCCACTACTTTTAGTGTTAAACCAGCCGGTTGGATTTACAAAATTTAAAGTCATATTAAGATTCATACCAGCTATCTCCTCCATACATGAGAGAATAGCAGAACCAAAATAATATTCTGTGTTCTCCGTGAATGTGGTAGAAGATATGAGATAAGGGAGAGGAGATGGTAGAGAATATGAGATATAGTCTCCTCTTCCACCTTATTGTGACAACTTCTGCAGTAGTCATTGTACTCTTGATCCAATCTCCTGACAGGATTGCCAATAGCACAGTGTTCCGTTATTACTTATAACAACGTTCGTATCTGCACCCTACGACCAAATTGATCTCGAAGTTGACCAGTAAAGGCGCCAATTTCATCATATCTCCTCATCGTACATATCAGGCGAGTTCCTCAACTATACAGTCTTTGACAGTTGTTATATCCTGGGACCCATATTAGCGTTATCGCTATCTCATACGGAGAATCCCGGCATTTTTCGGTAAACCAGGATATCGTGAAGACAACCGCTAGATTTCTGATCGCAGCTTTGCTGTTCGTATATACATATATCCCCCTATATGATAATATCTAAGCCGAACTCACAGCTAAAGTCCGCGGTCGCAGAATACCGCATGAATGTCGGACTTAGAAGAAAACCTGCCGCAGAAAACAAGACTAGTTCTGGCACAACTAAGATCGTAATGGAGCAACAGGCTCAATGCCTACTGGTCACGTATAGACCGTGCCGTCCCCAACGAATGTCCTGCATGTGGTCTATGTCCTCATGACACCCAACACATATTCAACGGCTCAGCCAATCCGACTTCGGTTTGTCCAATAGATTTATGGACGTAGCCCAATTTTTAGGCCTGGAAATTGATGTAGAACCCCCAACTAGATTTTTATATATGTAGATATATGTGCAGCATCCGAGATCCTGGGTCCAACCCTGCCGTTTACTACTGACAACAGCCTTTTACACTTGACATTTTAACCCCTAGCTTTGTAAAGGAGAACTTAAAACAACTTTCGAAGATTAATTTGAATCGATATTCTGATCATTTTCGTTGAAAACTGAACCTTAAACAAAAGTTTTTATTTATTCGCTAATCTGCAAGTTAAAAAAAAAACTTGTTTTAAAGCTGCCAAGTAAGTGATCGGATTGATCTCATAAATTTTGTTTTCCATGATCTGCATATGAAACTGATCGTCATGGTCAGATCTAACAAAAACAATGACCTACGTAGAGACCACACCATAATCATCTTTTGAGAAGTTGTATTAGTTTTAAAAAGTTTTAAGGTTTATGGATAAAATCGAGAGAAGAACTCTAAAGCATTTCAACTTTCGACCTTGCCAATATCAACCTTTTTGGACAGTGATACGATCTAATCAACAGTTTTGCAATTCTTTAGCTGGCAAATGATAAATAACTAAGTAAGAGACGTAATTCGATTAATATATTTTAGTAAAAAGAAAAGTCCAAACAATTAGATCTTAAAAATGTAATATTTTTTTTTTCTCATAAACGTTAATAAAGCGTTAAATATAACTATTAATATGATATTGCAAATGATTTCATTAGATGAAATTTACAAATGTTTTTAATCATGAAAATGAGTTTTAGTTAAGTTCTAATTAAACTGTTTAACAGAATTACAACACATTTTGTTTATTTTATAATACTAGATAGAAGTAGAAGGTAGAATAGTAAATAGTAACATTCAAATAAACATAAATAAATAAGAAATTAACAAAGAAAACGGTATTAATAATTACTTTTATTTGATATTCGTACGAGAGTAAACAGTAGTGGGTGGATAATAGATAATATATAGATGGCGTCAAAATGAGAAATCATAAAAATCGTAATTGCACTTTATTTATCATTTAAAAATGTCGTTTAAATGATAACGTGTTATTGGTTTTTATTTGTTTATTTCTTTAAATTTAATAAAAATACGGTTAATTAATAAAATAAACACTAAAATCGAAAATTGCAATAATATTTAGTGTTACAATCACCGTTTAAAAGCATATTTTATTTTTTTTATTCATTTCGTTTAATATTCATTTTGTTCGTTGTTTCAATTGTTGTTTTTGTTGTTAGTATAGAGTAGAGTAGTGATAATAATAGTAGTCGATTACATTAAATCTATGGAGTATAATATACACAACTAAGATGTGTGTATGTATGATTCTAGATACATATTTAAATCGTTTAGTTTTAGGCTTTATATGTAAACACATTTAAAGATCTGTTACAAGTAACCCTTCTAGTCATAATTGGCCACGACGATATAGAGATCTTGATTGTCTATATAAAAAAATAGTTGAAAATATAAAAAAAAACATATATAGAAATTGTGTAATGTAAATTGTAATTGTAGTTGTTTTTGCTCAGTGTAGTTTTGTGGAATAAAACATAAAAAATACAAAAAATTTATAAATAAATTATATAAAATTAGATATAATTAAAAAAAAAATAAAGTTATAAAGATACAAATAACTATTTATAAATAAAACTACTTATTGCAAATGAATGTGTAAAAATCTGCCTTATTAATACATATACAAATTATTTCTTTCGATCTAGCGAACAATAATGACATATCTATGATTAAGTAGTGTGTGCTGCTAAGTTTTTTTTATTATTGGAGGCTTGAATATATATATTATGTATTTTAAAGAGAATAAAGAAAAACGAACAAAAATAAAATAAATACAAAATATAAAATATTAAAAAAAAAACATTTACCACGAAATAAAATTAATAACATGTTTTCTTAATAATCATCGTTTCGCTCGCAATCTAATTTTTAGTATTGTCAATCTAGGATACGACATAGATGTGTTTAAAATAAAATATAAATATATATAAAACATAGTTATTATTTTAAACTGATATTGATGAATAGAGAATAGGAAATTTTTAAATAAATAACGTAATAGTGTATTTATTATAGAAAATATGTGTATTTTGTAGAAACTACCCTCGTATTCATAAAGTTATTAATCGCTTATTTATGGTATATTAAAGGCGGATTTTTCTGATAGAGATAATCTACATTCTTTGTTTAAACCTAGTTTAATCTACATATATTTTGTGTTTTTCAGTAATCAGTAATCAGTTACATTACTTATTATCTTACTTTTACTCAGTGTTAATGACCAATTATGCCTAAGTTATAAATGAGAAAACACAATTGACAAAAACAAGAAAGTAAACAATTCGGAGGAAGAAAAACTTAATTTTTTAGGTTAGGTTAAGTTAACGGTGCATATCCACGCGGAGACCATAAGGTCCATTGTGATTCCTTTCAAAGAGTGAAGATACAAAAACGGAGAAACAAAAACACAAGTCACTGCACTAGAGAATAAAGAGGTGAGAGAAAAAAACTTTGTCGAAGAAGTGACTAACGCCCTTGACAAAACTTAGTAAACTGCGAGGGTTCCTAGCCATTTCAGCCTGAGATTCTTTATCCTAGGACAGTAGCAAATTATATACTCGATCGACTCTATTTTCTCCTCATCCTCGCATAACCTACAATAGTCCGGTATACTTACTGACATAGCCCTAACTGAGCAATGCCTCGTTAGCATCCCTATCAGAATTCTCAGACTGCATCTATCTAGTCCTATAAGTATTTTGGTAGTCCCCATATCAAGTTTCAACCATAGGGTCTTTGATACTCTGCAATCCAATCTACTAATCCAGGACTGATTTATGATGTCACGGATTCTTTTGAATATTAGCCTATAATAGTGATAAATGGGTGGTTTTACCATAATTTCTCTGTCATCTATATCAAGGAAACTAATCTAGCCAGTTCGTCCGCCACCTCATTACCATGCACATTACATTGCCCCGACACCCAACACAATCTAATGTCAAACAGTCACATAATGTCCCTAAGAGTATTTCTACAATCTACAACTAGGCGCGAATGTACTGTGTGATAAACAAATGCTTTGAGAGCAGCTTGACTTTCAACATAAATTGTTACAACTGACCCCGAATGATACCGTATCAGTTCCTTCGCTTTCCACATCGCTAGGATCTCTGCTTAGAAGACAGTACATTAGTCAGGGAGTCTGAAGGTACGTTTTATGTTGATATAAGCGTATTGGCACCGTTATCCGTACCGGTATTCATCTAGGATCCGTCAGTGAAAACTGCACACCCACCAAACAGTCTGACGGATACAAGCCAATCATCCCTAGTTGGAAATTCTATCAGAGGTGTTTCCCCGAAGTCTAGAGTCGTAATATCATAATCCGTAATTCCGCGAGAGGAATTACCCTGATCCAGCAGACCTACTTCGTAGAGAATTTCTGTGTGGTCTTAACAGCATGTTAAGCCTACTTTAACTGAGTGGTAAGAAACCGGCTCTTAGTATCTTACCTTAACAGAGTGTTATTGGCCAATTAAACCTAAGTTATAAGTGAGAAAACATAAACAACAAAAACCATGAAATATTCAATCGGCAGATTTGCTGATTTTTTATAGATTCTACATAATTATAAAATCAAAAGCTTCGTTCAGGCGGTATGGTTGTATGGGAGCTAGGCGAAATAATGGAACGATATCAAACATTTTCAATAGCGTTCGTCCTTGAGTCAAAAGAGGAGTATGTACCAAATTTCATAAAATAATATTGATAATTGCAACCTGTAGCGTGTGGACAAGGTTTCCATGGACACACAGACGAATGGACGGACGGACATAGCTTAATAGACTCAGAAAGTGATTCCGAACCGATTGGTATACTTTAAGGTGGGTGTAGGACCAGACATCAGCAGAAACGTATTATACGCTCCCCACTATAGTATAGTATAGGGTATAAAAAAGGAGCAAAATATAAAAGTGGTATATTCTTTAATTTAAGCCAATATATAGAACTTTCAGAAGACATAATTATAAATAAAGAAGAGTGTTGTATATGGGTAAGACTTTTTTAAAACCTTATCACTATATTAATAGCAATGTTATTGAAAAATGTATCTAAATATGAATGTTACTATAGCTAATATATTAATTCCACATACGTGCAGAAATCATGAATTTTAATAATTTTATAAATAAACTGCACTAATGTGTTTAGTGTTTTTCTCTTACAATTCATGATTTCATCGTAGATGTAATTATTATTATCTTTTAATTCTAATTAAGTACTAAACTACGCCCATTATTTACAAACACCTTAGAAATTTTCTATATCTTCCAATGTTTTAATAAATTGGTTTCCATAATATTATAAAAATGTTAGAAAATTTACCTTTTACTGCAGAAACATAAATCAATTCAGGTAATATTAATCCGGTAATATAAATAATTAAAATTTTATAAACCACTTTGACAGAAAATGTTCCAAATTTTGTAGAGATACTATTGATTTGTGTATCTACTGTAACCACTAATTTCTTTTTATAAAATATGTAAGTATATTTTGTTTATGAACTAATAATTGTTTGCTAGATCGATATTTTTATGTAAGTAGAAATACTTCTATATATTTAGTCATTTTGCCAATTAGATTTCAAAAGGAAAAGTTAGTTTAACCCAAAACCTTTTTTTAAACAATTTTGAAAAATTCCTTAACCTGAGTTTCAAAACAAGAATGTAATATAATTGAATTTAACTTGTTAGAAACAAAATGAAAAACTTACCTCTCAGATGGCATACTAACAACGCCTAATTGCTGAGCCTGTACTATACGCTTGGCCTCCTCTTTTTTGCGTCGATCTTCAGCAGCCGCTTTCATGGGATCGTATTTGGATCTTCGCTTCCACATGGCCATTTCAGCTTCTTTTTGTTTGCTCACTTTGTTTGAAGTATAAATAAAAGCGTTTTAAGTTTTAAGATACTACCCAAAAGTTTATATAATTCTTACCTGAGGCATCTCTTCTTACGGCAGACGAAGCTCTGCCACTACCACCACCACCCAGTGAAGTACCACTAGTGGTCATAACAGATGTCGCTGAACGTACCGAACGATTACTGGCCCGTGATGGATCTGTACGCGACAAACCCATAGAAGAACTACTAGGACTGCGTTTCATAATATCATTTGAAGGTTGCTTAAGAGTACTTTTGGCATCGTTTTTACGTAAAAATTGGTTACTTTGGGCGGGTTTATATTTCGATATATCCAGATAACGAGGCGTAGCTCTTTGACTAGATGTGGAACGCTGTGCTGTCGTAGTGGATGGTACGTTGGCAGCAGTTTGTAAAAGTTGCTTTTTGGCAGATGCCAATGAGCTTGGAACTTGCTGAGCCAGACGACTTAGACTAGTATCTCTCGGCATTGACTGGCGTTGTGATGTGACACTGGACCGGGTCGTAGCACTTTTAACGTTTCTTCTGGGCAATTCGGGTGTGTTAGGGCACGCCATAACTCCACCAGCGGCAGCAGATAAAGCGGCAGATGGCTTTGTAGGTGGAGCTGACTGTGGTTTGCCGGCCACCTTTTGTTTGCTGCGTTCAATGCGCATCAATAAAGCTTTATTGTATCTAGTGTTAGATAGTGGCACACTATTCTCAATCTCTGATTGCTCCTGTTGATCATTGTAGTATTCGGGCTCGACATTGTCCTCTGCACCGCTCGAGTAATATTCTTCATCCATGTCATTCTGATCATCTTCGTCGTTTATATAATACTGTAAATTGTCATCGTAATCACTGTATACATGGCCAAAATTATTACTACTCGCTGATTTCTTAATTGCTTGTACCATTTGTAACTGTTGCTGATGTTGTGGGGCCACACTAAGACCATAACTGTGTCGTGCTGCTGGTGGCGTGTACAGATTTTGAAAGTTTGGACGTCCGGCTCTTTGAGTGGCTGCAACACGTGCAGAAAATGAACTAGACCTCCTCAACGGTGAAGATTGATCATCGGGAGCTGTAGAAGTAGTGGGTGATTGCACTTGTGGAGGTCCACCACCTTGTAATACTCTTCTATGGGGTGAACCAGAGCCGGCCAAGTTACCGTCAAATGAGTTCTTACGCATTCTCATTTGTCGCAATAAATACTCGCCACTAGTTAACATTTGCAACTGCTGTTCGTTTATGCTGCTGGTCATTAAATTCTGTGCTGCTTGCCTTTGACGTTGGGCATTCAGACTATGTTGTGGACTACTGTCAACCGCTGTGCCCTCTGGTGAATACATGATATGTGAACGTGCTGAATGAGCACGTGGAGAAGCTGAATGCGATGGAGATTTGAGAGAATTCTTACGGGAAAGACTTTGTTGCAGATTATTTATTGCTGCAGCTGTTTGTTGCAGGTAATCTTCATCATCAGCTGGTAAAATATTTTGCAGAGAGGCTCTAGTACGACTGGCACTGCGTGCTCTACCAAGTGAATGCAGTGGCGAAGGTATCTTTGTAGGGCTCTTAGGAGGCTTCGAATATGAAGTCGAAGTGGTAAGAGAAGGATCACTGGCGTAATCACATTCTCCTGAACCATTTCCTGCTAAACGCAATCGCTCTGCCAATGACCGATTCAACTTGGCATTGAACTGTTTACTGTGAGCACTATAGAGACTATCGTCTGTCAAGGACTCGTTTCCAGTGTCGGCGCAAGTGTACGACCGTGTCATTAACATATCCTGATTGGCTTGTCGTACACCTACACTAACATGTCGATCATTCGCCAAACTACGAGCACGAGCATTGCGTGCCCATTCCTGTATCCAATCGTGTTTCGTTTGAGCCGTCTGCAGTACTGCAACTTCACTCAGTTTTGAAGTGGGTTGTGGACCAGTTGGAGTTTCCGGTGGTGTTTCTATAAGGTTTCTAGTAGCTGCAAATTTCTGTGAAGCATCTTTCTGGTTTGTAAATACATTCAGACGATATTCGGCTTTTTGGTGATCCGTAAAGCCACCAGCTAGAGATGCTGGAGTGCCAGAGCTTTTCAATTTTGTTTCATTACTTACATACTCCGAACTATCAATTTGAGATGTTGACAAACCACTATGCCGTGATAGTTTAGGTCGAGCATCTAGTGTTCTTTGTTTGGCCAATACACCACTTGTTGTGACACTTGTAAAACAGCCCAAATCTGGATCAACTTCTTCATCATCGGTCGGTTGGCTGTGAGAAGATTTCAAAACGTCTTGTTTAATGTCCATTTGTTTGGTGGCATTCATATTGCGCAACACACGAGACTTAATTTTCTCCAAATAGGCTCCAGCCGATTGATGAGAACCCATTATTAGATCTGATGTTGAAGTACTAGTCCGTTGTCGTGGTTCCAAAGCTTCAGAATCGTGATAGTAATTAACTTCTAAGACATTATTGGAGCGTTTTGATTCCACAGTACCCTGTGATCTGGGTGTTGGCGTTATAGCATCCAATTGCTTTGGACGGTTTTTTGTTCTACGCGGATTGTCCACTATGGGTTGTCCGTTTTTATCAATATTCATGAGATCTTTTTGTTCTTCTGTGTAGTTATCACCATCTAATGTATAAGTTCCAGCTTCGCTGACATCGTCAGCATCAGCATTTAGATGTTTAAAATCGGCCAAAGGAGGTTGAGGGCACATAAAATCCACTTGTTTTAAAGCCAATTGCATGGCTGTAGAACGAGGGGTAAATTGTGTACGATTTGCTACTAAATTTGATGAACCCTTAGGTACTTGTATGGGTGGTGGTTTGTTAGCAGTTTTTGTAGTTTTACGCATTGCAGATTGTGATGTATTGGAAGTTGTTGTTGACGCTGTATTGGATTGTGGACTTTGTAAATTGCTTTCATTTGTACTTGAACGTGGCGACCAACTGTGACGTTTTGATGCATCACGCACACGTGAGGTGCTACGATCACGTACACGCAACTTCACCTAAAATGATATAACATATAAACATTTATTTCCATATTTAGTATTTTTTAATATAAATGTACATTGAAATTTGTTGAAAACAAACAAATTTGTCATTGTTTTAAAAATACACATTTTATAAAATCTCTTTATGTTTATAGTACAAATACAAAGTATTAGTCATATTAAGCTCTAATTTAAATCATCTATTTATATTCA
This sequence comes from Lucilia sericata, assembly GCF_015586225.1. NCBI lineage: Eukaryota > Metazoa > Arthropoda > Insecta > Diptera > Calliphoridae > Lucilia > Lucilia sericata. Next base: position 134,292 of record NW_023994359.1, on the reverse strand, counting down.
ACTTAATTTGTAATTGAAATTGTCTACAAATGGGTTCAACCTGTTTTAGATCTCCATTGCTAAATAAAAAAATAATGACTGCAATTAACCAGATTTTAATGGAAATAACAACTAAACTATACATTCAATAAAATAAACAATAAATTAAAAAAAAATTAAGTACTAATTTATATTAAATTTTTTAACTTATTTGTTTGTAAAGTTCAGATCATGATCATGAAAAATTTATGTCCAAATGTATTAAAAAAATTATTTTTAACAAAACTAATCATATAAAAAACTGAATATGTATTATAATCAAATGTGTTGTCTTACACTTAAAATAAAATACCTTTTGTGTGGCAGAAGTATCAGACTCCAATGAATTTGCATTGTTATCATTGTGGGCCAATGAATTACGAGCTGATGATCTCGACGTTAATGGTGTTGACGACTGTGAACTTGTTAGACGTGTAGGTGTCTGTGCTTTCGTTGTCGACGCTGATGATTCATTTTCATTTTCCAGTTTTGACATAGAGGCACCACGTCGATGGCGATTTTGAAAACGTTCCATCATACTTTTGTATTTAGCAGCCTGGGCAGCAGCATCACATTCCTTATCATTGAAATTGTCTATGGTAAAGGCGCACGATTGTTTCATAGAGTTTGTCATAGTTGTATTACCATTCGAAGATGTTGACTCATCACCATCACCATGATCGTATGAAAAGTGTGCCTCTTTTTCACTATTACTATTGTCTGCGTTTGTGGCTGCCGTTTTAGTCTTTACGCTTGTTGTAGTTGCTTCTTGCCGTGCTGATCCACTACTTAGTTCTTCGTCATCGTTTTTGTTATCTCTACTGCTTGTTATTTCTTTATTAGCGCTTTTACTACCAACATTCATTTCTGCAAAAGAAACAATAAAAAAAAACTCGAATATGAGTACAAACAAGAAGAGCAAACAAAATGTTATTATTAAATAAAATGAATGCTATTGTAAAAAATAATATTTATATTGCAACAATAACAAAAATGGCTAAAACAAAACGTACAATTAAGATTTAACAATAAATTATAATTAAAGCCAACTTATAGTTAACGGTTATTAGGTGAAAACGAAAGACACAAAAAATAAAACAATAAAAAGAAGACTTTACAGTACGTTGGTTATTTTAAAATGTATAACATTCGTAATAGAAAAATAATAATAATAACGCACTTTCATACCATAACAATGTACAAAAAATACATAGTTTACGTACTCGCATAGTAAACAAAGTTATCATCATACAATTTCTTTTAGTAGTTTTATCTAAAGCTTTTCTTTTTTATATAAATTTATCAAATGTTTAATGTATGAATTGATGGTTTCAAAGTTGACGCACTTAAGATTTTAAAAGCGGGTTTTTGATTTGAAATTTAAGATTAAAATTAGTTAATTAAAAATTAATTCAAATCTATGGTTATAGAAGTATTGCGTTTTTGTGAATAACTTTTAGCTACATAATATATGAAAGAAGGTGTGAAGCATTTATGCAAAAAGCTGTTCTAAGATGTACACTTGTTTTTAGAGCGCAATTTTACGAGGTTATACAAAAAACCAACAAATTTTTACGCTTAAATGTTATCCAAAAGCAGAACCTTCGATTCGGAATTATTTACTGAACTTACTCTATAATTAATAACACAGTCCAACAAAATTAAAAAAATTTCGAAACGCAGAAACGTACTGCCTTATTCATAAATATTTAATAAAATATTGTAAGAACATTTCTTGCATTATTCATAACAACTTATCAAAGGTTTATAGAACAAATTTTGTACGAAAAATTGTCTTATAAACCTTTGATAAATTGTTATGAATAAGGCCCTTGATTTATAAACCTTTAATAAAATTTTATGAATAAGGCAGTAAATATTTGTCTATAGGATTGTTCAGTGTTGAATTCGAATCATACATATCCATCACATCATAATGTCGAGATCTTATGTACTAAAGTTAAAAAACTCCCGTTTTGGGCCACATTGGAGACATTACAACAGTGCCAATGCTCCGTAATTTATAAATTTTGTTAGGTTTAGGTTAAGAAGGGAGACTGTAAGGTCCATTGTGATTCCCTTCATAAAGTGTGAAGATCCAAAGATCGAAAAAACTAAAGGCTAGAAGAAAACTAAAAGAACATAAGTAAAAAGGAGAGAGGAATGAAAAAAGGTCGATACCCAAAGTGTTTCAGTCTGGAAGTTTTACCGAGTCCCTAAAGGACGACATCTCAATAAATAAAAGAGAGTTTTAAACAGCTCAAAAAGTATTTTTATGGGAATAATAATGAAAAATTAAGTCACGTTATGATTGTCGTAAAATAATAACGAAATGTAGTAAAGTAGATTTCGTCAATGTATGACTCTTTTAGGCTTTAGGTTAAGATATCTCGAATAAGTATGAAAATATGTATAACAGAGATTAAATCTTTGTTTTAAAGTCGACAGATTGGACTTTCTGAACTAAATGTATAAACATAGGTGCCTTTGATCTGTTATATCATCTAGAATATGATGTGATGGAGAAAATCCGATGACAGCTTCGAAACTATCTGAACCATTTTCAGAATTTGACACGTTGACGCAAATGACGGCTATAGACGTCGAGAACGGTAGATGCAAATGACGTCTATAGCCGTCATATACATACATAATGTTATTTTTTTTTTTTTTTTAATATTTATTTCACTATAAATCGGAGTATAATAATTTTGTTTTAAAATCCGTCAAGATTATTTAAACAATAAAATAATATAGTTTTATTATACTAACAATTTTTTTGATTCAAATTTATATTCTGGCTGTACTCGTGGAATTTAACGAAGTACTCGAATTTTATCATTTTATGGGTGAGCGTCAACGAGTTAATAATTATCTACAAAATTGTATATAGACGGACGGACATGTTACATCGTATTAGAAAATGATTCTGAAAAGACTGGTAGTCTATGTTGGTTAGGTTGGTATATATTAAGACCCATAATACCCTCCCAACTATAGTGGTGAAAAATATGAATATGTTTCATTTTTTTGGAATTCTGTATAAAACTCCAAACTAATTTGTTTTTATCTGAAATTTACATTACATTACTGTGAAAATTTTTGACTTTAATAAAGAAAAGATATCAGAAATCAAATTAATTTCAGTTAAAATATTTAACGAATATTCAAATATACATTAATAACGTAACATTATTGGTTCTAAATAGTCAATAAGCTAATTATTGATACAATTCATGGACAAAGTGAAAGTGGCAGACATAAATTTGCAGTTTAAAATAGAAACTAAAAGAAAGACGAATAGTTAAGTATAATTTTAAAGCTACTATTCATCTTCGACATCCAATTATGATAATTAATGTTAGTAGCAATTATAGACAAGGTTTTTGCATTTATATTTTATTTATCATTAACAGATTTCTAACTCATAAGTGCGTAAAATATTTCTAAAATTTACAATAAATAATGACAATTTAATATAACTGTGTAAGATATTTAAAACGTTTAAGTTAGAAAAAAAATTTATATTTTGGTAATAATAACGATTTCTAAAATTATGAGTTGAATAGACTAGACAATTTAAAATAAACTATTTACTTATTACGGAATGAGAAATGTAAAATTAATGAAATTATAAATTAAATAACAAAACTATAGTAATTGTTTTTTCTTAAAGAAAAGAGTTTTTTTATATGATTATTGTTGCTAATGTTAATTTATTTATTAATAATCTAGTATCTATTTAGAAGATTTTTGTTTAATATTTTGAAATTAGTTAAAAATTTAAAAATATATATAAAAATTAAACAACAAATACACCTAAATTGTTGACAATTGCAACTGCAAATTATTGTAATTAAAAGTATATAACGAAACAACTAATTATAAAAACTATTTTTTTTAATCCATGAAAAATAACAAATACATTTTTATATAAAATTTAAATAGAAATAGCAATTAACCTACATGTACATAGCAAAAACATATTGTACATAATATTTTGTAAATAAATATGTACGTACATTATTTCCACTTCCTGTCACTGTCACATTGAAAACAAAATATTTTTACCTTTTATTTGCCAAATAAATTGGGTCACACTTGGTCAAAAACAAAATGAAACTAACTTAATGAAAAGCATAACATACCAAACATTATTTCCAACAACTATAAACAAATAAGCAAATATTCATAACTAACATTACCATCATAAAATCATGTGTATAGTGTGTATGAAAATTGTCGTTGAAATCACATTGAATAAAAATTGTTTGAATTTAAAACAATGTATACAGTGACGATCAGCTAATTAGCCAACCTAACGATATTATTTAATTTAAAGTTTTCTCTTTCAATATATGTATCTCTTAAATACTTTTATTCATTATTCATTCCCCAGTATACATTAAAATAATGTTTATAAACCAAGGCCTTAAAAATTAATAAAGTCGTTGAGTACTTTAGAATTAAAATAAAAGAAAGTTGTCAGAACCGTATGTATGACGGTTCGCAGGATACCGCATGAATGTCGTAAACAAGAGATGTTCTGGCACAACTAAAATCGGGATGAAGCAACAGACTTAATGCCTACTGGTCACGCATAGACCGTGGCATCCCCAATGAATGTCCTGCATGTGGTCAAGGTCCCCACCAAACCCTACTCCTCTTTGTACAGTGGTTTTGTGGATACATTGTAGTAGCACAATTTTTAGGAACACACCCCCCCCCCCACCAAGATTATTTTATAGTTTTATCTGTTACAACAACAATAACTAAGGAGTTGCTCAACAAAATGTCAAACAAAATACTCGTCACCTTACTGTACCAAAAGTAAACGAGAAAAGGGACAGTTATCACTTTACTGTAACGTTATCACTTTACTGTAATGTACAGGGCAACGTGATAGCAGATGAACTGGCCAGACAGGGCTAGGATCGGTATGGTAATAGTAGAGATATGCCTGTTAAACCTGCTATGTGTCACTACTTTATTAATTTCCAAAAAATTCAGAGACTCACTCAACCGATTCTGGTACAGTAGGATGGACTGCAGAATTTTTAATTCATTATTGTCGCGGTTAAATGTGAAAGCAACAATAGTACTATTATTGGATTGGTCAGGAAGAATATAAGGACTTTAGTAGGAGTAATAATCAGTCATTGCGCAATTGGAGCCTTCGTAGGTAATTAGGTGGGTAACTAACTAATTAGCTAACTGAGTAAGTAACTAACTAACTAACTAACTAACTAACTAACTACGTTAGGTTAGGTTAGGTTAGGTTGATAGGAGGATGTATACTACATCAAATCCGAAGAAATACACCTAGGCACTATCGGGCCTGTTGTGCGCTCCAATTCATGAAAAAAAAATAATACATTCAATGAACTAACTAACTAACTAACTAACTAACTAATTAACTAACTAATTAACTAACTAATTAACTAACTAACTAGCTAAGTAAGTACTACTTAATTGCATTACTTTTTCATCGCAATGATTTATTTTCCTCCAGTGACAAGATGGTTCTGGAGATCTACATTGAAAACCTGGAAAACGAAATATACTACCATCTTTCTTATCAGAATACTTGCTTCCAGGCGGAAATCCTTGCAAGAATAGCCCGGAGTCAACAGAGGTTAACATATTTTCAGACAGTCAGACGCCAATTAGGGCTATATCACCTAATAAGGTTAAATCTAAAATTATATTCTATGGGCGTCATTCATAACAATTTATCAAAGGTTTATAAGACAACTTTTCATACAAATTTTGTTCTATAAACCTTAGATAATTTGTTATAACCGAATACTGTTCCAGTGGTAAGCTCTGCAACATGTGAATATCAGGCAACTTGCGAACAATCGGCAAAAAAAGGAACGAATGTATTTGCTATTAAACCCTAAACTATTTTACCTATCTGTTATTATCAGGCTTTCGGGAAAATTATATCCAAATATCTTGGAAGCAATGTTTTTCCAAATATTACAAGAACACTGATTGGAAAATTATAAGGATGCACTTCTAGGAAACGAAGTTTCTGAAAATCGATTATTTCTTTCAAAGACCGCTATATAAGGTTCTTCTATAAATATTTTCCATGAAAAGCAGAGCACAACAGTTTCAATTAAGTTCCGGCTGTAAAATTTCAGATATAATGTAATATACATCCCCCTGTCAAACTAATCTAATCCAGTCAAATCTAACTCTAATTTATTTAATTGATGAAATTGACCAATAATGATTTATGTTTGGTTCTCACACGGCATTTTTGTAAAAATTTTTTTCAATAAAATCGACCAATCATTTTGTTCGATTTTGAATTATTGGTAAGTTGCGTTTCAGGTGACGATATACTGATTTAAAAGTATATTTTGTTTTGACGAAATTTTTTTAAAATAAACAATTTAAAACACACACAAAGTTGGTTTCTGCAGTGCGAAGGTTAAAACAATTTTTTAACCAAATTCTCATTATAAATAACTTTATTATCTTAATTTGTTTGTAATATAAAAAATTTGTTAATTTTATATTTTTTCTTAATTTAAAATAAATCAACTATTGGAGAGCAAACATGTTTCTTTTTTTGCTGTGTTTTGTAAAACAAAATATAAATTGAAGTCTCACATAATTCGATTTTTTATAAACAATCTTTTTCCCCAATATAAAATATCAATCAATCGATCATCGAACTGTTCAACAACCTTTTTCTATGTCGTTTCAAGTTTTTTAAAGTAAACGAATGCAACATACAGTACATTTTTTTTTTTAATTATCAAGTATGTACACGAAATTTAATTTACTATTATAGCGAATATTATGAATGAGTACTTCAGTCATGGTACTTTTCATGTTTACATTTGTTTTGTCTCATTAAGTTTATCATTTTAATTAATTAAATTTTTTAAAACCTGAGAGTTTGAACATGTTTTTTTGAAGGTAGAACGTTATTTTGTTAAATATTTTTTGACCGACAATGTGTGCTGTCGTCTAAAGTAATATAATAAAAATATAATATACAGTGACATTTCTCAACATACATACGAATATGTATATTTCTGTAGGCACATTTATGTACATATAGTGAAACTCCTTCAGTAGAATTAGTAATAACAACGACAATGTATTTTGTACGTCAGTTATTTGGTTGGCTGAACCATATTAAGTAATAGAATCAAATTAAAATACATTAAATATATGCTTCTAAACAATTATGTTAAAATTTATAGCATATTTGAAATGTAATGTTGTTCGTCTTTAAAAATCTGAAGCAGTCTCTGAATTTAAACCAGACTTCGATTGTTATATTGCACTTAAATAACATGGTGAACAAACTATTTTAACCGGCAGAAAATCTACAGTACTGGGGTGTTTTTTCATCTTATTTGTAATTTGTTTATTTATAAATTCTAGGGCTTAGATAGACAAAACTTGAATGGACTAAGAAATCATCAGTTCTCTACTGTAATGATTACATATACTTCGTAAATTCCAGCCCATTGATTATTTTCAATAATTTCGTTTCAGAAGTTGCTTTACGCACAACCAAACTGAGTTTCATACTTGAACTCAACTTATGGTATATTATAGAATCAAACCAGATCTTAATGTCCCCTTAATCTATTCTAAAATTATAAATTAAGATTTAAAAAAAGTTAAGCTCAACTTTAAACAGAAGCTTTGAAAAATATATATTAGATAGATTGATTGTTTAAGCTTGTTTTCAAGCGCCCTGCTTAAAACTCACACACAACTGTCTAGTAAATGCAAATAAAAGTAAAAAAATAAATAAAAATAACTTTTATACAAAATCTAAAGCAGAAAAGACACAAAGCGGAGTATGACTATGTGGCATGCATAAGTAATTAACATTTAAAATAAACGATTGGGAAAAAATAAGACAAAACCTCTACAAATTGGCAATATGTATAAAATGCTTTGTGATAAATTATAAAGAAACAACAATAATAATATTAAAAAAAAAACAACTTTGCATATAATTTATTATTATTATTTTTACCTTTTGGAATATTGCAAAGTGGTTTGGCAAGACAAAACTTAGCGTTTGAGTCATCAACCGCAGCAGCTAAACCAAAACTTGCAGATTGCTCTGAACGGGGTGACAAACATGGCGGTGTATTATTAATATTATAATGATGTTCTTGCTGGACGGTAGAGGTTTTAGTATTATCTCGACGAAGCTGACCCTCTTCATCAATGACATCATCGATTTTTTTAATATTCTCTGGAGTTGAGTCCATTTTTTCACGTTCACTTTCGGAAAATGAATCGGGATCATAGCCTGGTGTTGTTGGTGTATTCATTTTCTTCATGCAGGTATTGTTTGCTAAATTATTTGCGGAAGATGCCAATTCCAGAGTTGGTGGTGACAGTGGTGTTGATGTTGGTGTTAAGCCATCTTCAGTTGAGTTGGCATTATCTCTTAATGTGGCATATGATGTCATAATTATAAATTATTACTGTTTTAGTTTTCTATTTCAGCACTATGTATGTAAGCGGAGACGTGTGAATTTTTAAGGTGTCACAAAATTTAAAACAACAAGAAGGGTTTGGCTTTGAAACTGAAATTCCGTTTGTGCGTTTGTTTTTATTTTTGTTATTTGTGTCTATCACTCTTTGTTCTCTACAGGTTTCGTTCGTTTCCTCAGGTTACTTTCTATACATATTCACACTTTTATTAAGTTTTGTTTTCTGCTTTTTTGTTGTTGTTTGAATGTATTTAATTAATTAGATAGCTTAAGGAGTAAGGGAGTTTTTTTTTTTGTTTTTTTCTTTTTCAAAATATGTATATGTTCGTATCGTGCTTGTAGGTAGTCTTATGGCTCAATGATATTTTGTTCTTTTCGTTGGTTTATAACAAATTTAATATTCATGCAACATCGTAGAGGATTATGAATCTGTTGTGTTGCATACACCGTCTTCATTGGTATGTATGTTATAAACCATTGAAACAGGAAAAGCTGAAATCCATATATAAAACAAACACAAGCGTTAAAAACAAAAATATTCAATAAATGGGGTCAATGAATTTTTAAATTAAATATGCCATTACAATTACAATTTAATTCACTATAAATTGCAGCATTCGTCAAATTCGTTTTCAGTAAACTTATTTATTTTCAAGGTTTTTCGATAAATTTATTTATTATTTAGCATGTAGCACATCGTTTTGCTTAAAAAATTAAAATAAAAACAAAATTACGTATGATTGTATTGTAGCCAAAATAGCCAAAAGCACAAAACAAATAATAAAACAAGTTAACAGCGGCAGGCTGGTCTGTATGAATGTATTTCAATATTTATCAGGCAGCAACCTCGAGTCTATGTCTATGAAATATTTTTATTCTATTTTCTATTCTATTTTGTTGTTTTTTCAAATTGGAATTACATTTTCTATTTAGATAAATGGATTTTTTTACAAGACAAAAATGATCAATACTTTTTTTTTGTATCACGACCAAGGGCAACAGCGAACGCACTCAAAACACTAACAACAAAATCTTCTTAAAAGCACACTTTTCTTTATATTTTTTGGATTTTTCTTTTTAATTTTCAAAATTTTCTTGTTGTAATTAATGAACGTGAGTGATAATGAACTTAGTTGGTTGGTTTGACGTTCTACAAATATACTTTTTTTATTCTTTCTTTATTTGCTTTTAAATATTGTATTTATTTTTTATTGAGTTCTTTTTTTTGTTTTATTTTTTATTACATATTTGTTTCTATTATATTAACGTGTTTGTCCGCACCTTGCTTTGTCCGTATCTATGCGTCACTCACGATTGGTATAAGGCACTTGAGTGTGAATTGAATCAAATTGGAAATATAGTTAGTGGTCGTTTCGTTGTACGGCCACTAACTTGCCTGTCTGTATTGGCCAAGTTGTTTGTCATTGTAGAAAAATGCTTAAAAAGAGAACAAAACTGTGTGAAAAGAGTGTAAATTAAATAACGCTCAGAGATGTCAAATTTAAAATTTCAAAAAACCCGCTAAAATCAAGAAAATAAATTTATTAATATTTTTTTAAATATTTCTTTTTCAAAAAAATACGAATAAAAGACAATAATATCTTATATATTCACATTTAACTATTGCTTCTTTAGAAGCTGTTTTCTATTAATATTTTAAATAGCTAAAAAAGGTTTGACTTAAAATTATTTCTAAAAAAGATTTCCAGTTATTAAAGTTATAGAAAAAAGTTTATTATGAACTTCTTTTCAGTCACATCTAATTCAATTATAATTATATTTTTATTTTGGAGAAATTAATTTCGATCATTTTTAAAACAGCAAATATTATAATGTCGAATTTTACCTAATTCTTATAAGAATATAATGGAATCATTTGCTAAAGGGGTATATCATTAGAAAAGCCGGCAATATGATTTTTAATCACATACAATTTAGTTGAGCTAAAGATACTGTATATTTAACACAATTATAAAACTGAAAGTCCCAATTGGAGCATCCGGTTTTATGGATCTCGATTCTCAGTCCCAATGACAAAACAAATATTTAAGTGTAGGACTTATATTTAAGTACATTACAAACATCAACAATGATCATATAATATCGTTAGTGTCTTGAACTCGGACTTTACCAAAACCACGGTGTTATCGTGGGGAATTTATTATGAGTTTGTGCTGATGTTTGTAATATACTTAATAATATATTATCGTTAGTGTTTTGAACTCGGACTTTACCAAAACCACGATATTATAGTGGGTATTTATTATGAGTTTGAGCTGATGTTTATAATGTACTTAAATATCATTCATTAACTGATCAGTTAAAATTTTTCTAAATAATATGCAAACAATCATAATAATTCCTTAACAGTTTTTCAAAATTGGTCCAATTCTTAATAATTTCAAACAAAAAACTCTGAATAAAACTAAAGATTTCCTAGAATCAGTATCGAGGTTAATGAATTCCAACAAAAATCATTGATTATAGAAGTGATTCCAGAACCGTTCCACAGAATGAGTGTCGACTTTCTAACGCTTCCTTAGAACCAGTTCCGAAGATGACAATTTCGAACAGAAATCGTAGCGCTCGATTCGATAGGGGTGTTTCATAAATATAAAATTATTTCAAAGACAAAGACAAAATGTTTTGCAACTAAGAACGCATCTGAGAACGCGAAGTTATGGTATAGGGTTTAAAAAAAATGTGATGCTTCCTTAAAAAGCCTACTTTTACCAGTTCATGCAACTTTTCGATCCATTTAGAATAAAAAGTGAGATTATTCTTCCCGAAACAAATCAAAAATTTGTTTATTTTCTCTAATGTACATCCTGGGGTGATCAATTATTCGACATTTTCCAAAAACCGGTTTTCGAATAGTTGACATTTGAAAAAACCGGTTGATATTTTTCAAATTCATTATTATAAATTTATTTAATTTGAAAAAATTAATGTTTATGTTTAAATTTGATTAATAAAACATGGCCTGAACTGATTTTTAACAGTTTAAAAGATTATAACTTTAGATCTAGTTGTTTTATTTACATTATTTCTTTAATGAAAAAAATAGGAAAAAAGTGGGACTCTTCTGTTAAACATAAGGTACTATGTAATCCTAGTTTATTCTAAAGTCCCTGTTTATGCAATTTCCATAGGCATTCCAACACTTCCACAATATTTCAAATTTTATCAAACAGTTATTCCAATCAATTTTACAAATAAAATTTCTTAATTAGGAAAATCAAAAACGTTTAACCAAAGGTGCTTTAGAAAAATATACTCTAGTTCCACGACTCGAATAAATATTAATATAATATATTAAGGGCCTCCGGTAGGTTAGTGGTTAGTGTTCTAGTCTGGTAGAGCGGAGGTAGTGGGTTCGATTACCACATGAGGCACTAAAATTTTCTTTGATACATGGTGGAGTGCCAAACAAAACTCATTTAGGATTTTGGTGGAGACCAATAAACTCAGGAGCGGAGTTCGGGAGTTCCAGCTTCCTATACGAAGGTATAGGTCGGATTGGCAGTTCTTGGATGAGGCTCTTTTAGGCGAAAGCCGTTATTGGTGATGGTGTTATGAATTTTTCAAGGCCAAATAATCCCTCCTTAGTGGTATCATATTGTTAAGGGGGCAACTTAAAATTAAAACAAACAAACAAAATGCATGATTTTTGTGATGCGTCGTATGCCTCATTAATAAGATATTTACACGTTTCTGACCAATTTAAGATTTTTGGCATCGATTTGTTAGAGCACATTTTTGCATATTTTACCTTTAAATTCATAATTTAGCTTAACATGGCTTTTGTAGTATATTTAAAAACGTCGTTTCTTATACCATGGTATGACAATTTTTGTATGAGAACTGTCAATATATCTTAAAGTTAAATTATAACTGAACTTGGTGAAAATGGGGGTAAACATATTTGAAATCGAAGCGTTTAGATTTGGTAGGTTATTTTTATCCCTTTTTATCCAGCTCCAGAAACTTACTTTTCGGAGGGAACATCAGTACCTTATTTTCACCTCATACGAACGGGGTCACCATAAGGTATATTTAAAATAGCAGCCTAAGCCTTCAATTTATAAAATCTTTATCATAGGTATTTATTAAAATATCATCATATTTATGAAAACTTCATCATTCTTTGTAATTATTTTGTAGAGCTTTTTTAACGCACAATGAAGTTGGCATCACCATACATATAAGAGTATTTTTATTGAGAGAATATGATATTGACCTCTCTCCCAACCTTATTAATAAATATAAATTCAATCAATTGTAAAAAAATACAAAAATTGACCACACAAAAGGGCTTAAAATTATGTATTTTTCGTCTATAGCTTCTTTTGGAAACAATGTCTATCCACCACCATTAAAAAAGGCCGATGCAGCAGGTGCATAACAAAAGTATTGTCGATACACAAATTTGTTTTAATTTCCGTTATTCAAAGATGCATTTATAAAAACCTAACTGTACTTGTTTAATTTTTTAACCACTTGATTGACCAATCCCTTCATAATTTAACTGGACTTACAAATTACTTATTTCAATTTGTAGGAGCCATGGACAAACAGCTGCTGTCTGTCAACAAAAATTTACAAACAACCACCCCAAACATTTTTTTGTAACATTATTCCACTTAGAAAATAACAACAAAGAACATACGCACACACACCCACCCATACAAAAAATTATTGCAAATTCACTCTCTGTATGCGTACAAAGATTCACTTGCCAATTCCAATTGGATTTTTTTCTCTTCTTGTCTCATCACATCTCTATCCATATCTTATTTTTTTGTGAAGGCATTTTTTACTTTTTTGTCTACATATATTTTCTGCACTTGATTTTTTTCACTTGCTTCTTTTGTCATAATGTGTGAAGTTATATTAATAATTTTATGTTTTTCTTAAAACATGCAATCATGCTTTTTTATTTCACTTATTTTTTAATATTTTTACTTTTAATTTATTTAAATAATTAAAAGAAAACACCCACCATAAATTTGCAATTATATTTTTTTGTTTTGTGCCAAAGACGACTGAGTCCTGCGCCGATAAATATTAACGGCGGAGGCGGCTGATACAAAAAATATCGGCGGCGGCTTAAACTCGACTGTAAGCCGACTAAGTTATCAAATACGCTTAATTTTTAAATTTTCAAAGATTTTAAATAAAAACGGAATCCGAGAGATAAAATGAGCGATTTTGTATATAATTTATAACAAAAAAAGAGCAAGCGCAAAAGTTGTGTTAGAAATTATGCAGGGATGCAAAAAAAATAAAAAAAGTTTTAAAAATTTGATTAATTCTTAAAAATTAAAAACAAATCCATTCACCAAGTTCTATGATGATCGGCCTATATTTTCCCAGGTATTTATTTTTGCCGCATAGTGTAATCTATATTATACAATTTTGAATAATCTAAATAACATTTAAATTTTTTTTTAACTTTAATTTTTAATACGCCATTAAAAGCGCCTCTCAAAGACCTTTCACATGATATCAAAATTGATTATCATACCTTTACGTGAAATATAAATAAAATAGGGAAAACTTTAAAAATGTTCCTCTTTATTATTTGCCTCTGCCTTACAATTAAATAAGGGATACTGTTTTCACTGCAGGCCACATTTCATAATTTAATGATAAGCTTGCAGATTTAGGTTTGTCAAATTGTAAACAAAAGTGTTCTCGTTTGAAAAGACTAAAATAATATACATATTTCGGAAACCCTTTATTCGTCTTCAATACTTAAATATATATTTCATTCCGACGTGATACAGAGATTTTAACTTTATTAAATTAATATCAGAAAATCCATAGCTTTACTACGCGTAAATAGTCAAAACCACGCAGTGAAATAACTGAAGGTATTTTAAAATTCAAATTTCCGCAACAACATCGAAGAAGTCAAACTTTCTATATTATTTTCCCGAAAAATTAGCTTACATACTCAAGTCACCCATCTGCAATCGCAACAAATTCTAAAAACGTGACTCTTTCAGCACATGTTGACAATATTTGATAAAGAAACGTGAAAGTTCTCACGATCATAAAATTAAACATCATGTAAACATTTCAAGAAGGAGGTCATTCTATCTTTAAAACCATGCAATTGAAACCTCTACATTTTTTTCGACATATGGATTTATGGAAATAAAAAAATCCTCAAGGGGTCCGCGAGGTAAAAAACGGTGGAAACCGCTGTGTTAGGGGACTGATAGAAGGTTTACTCAAAAAGGTCTTCCGTTGAAGGTCTATTAGAAGATCTTTCGCCGAAGGTTTATAAGAAGACCTATAAACAATGATAGCAACCGTTTTGAAACGGTGATAAGGTATCGGTATTTTGGCTTAAATTTAAATTTTCCTTTTTAAATTTTCGTTCAATCAGGATACTGATTAATTTTATGTTTATATATTCAATATTTTAGAAAACTCATAAAGTACCAGTAGAAGTACAAAAAAGTACCAAAGTAGACCTCTTTTATTAATTTCATGTTCCTCAGTTTAATATTATAGAAAATCCAAAAAGTACCAGTTAAATAAGGAAAAAGTACCAGATAATAAATACTCCATTTTAAATTTCCATTCACTCAAGTCCGTGATTGCTTAGTTTCATGTTTTTAGGTTCATTATAATATAAAACTTAAAAAGAACCAGTTGAAGAACGAAAAATTACCAAAAGGTCAAATTTTATATATTCGCATTTACTCCGGCCTCTACATGATTAATTTCAAATTTCTGGGTTTAATATTATAGCAAACTCAAAAATTACCAGTTAAAGAATGAAAAAGTATCAAAAAGTCCCCGTTTATATGTTCTTACTTAATCCGGGCTCTACATGCTTAATTTCATGTTTCTAGGTTCAATATCATAGAGAATTCAAAAAGTACCTTTTGAAGAACGAAAAAGTATCAAAAAATCCCATTTTATAAGATTTCATTTAGTCCGCGCCCTACATGCCTAATTTCATGTTTCTAGATTTAATTTTAAAGAAAACTCAAAAAAGTGCCAGTGAAGAAGGAAAATGTACCTAACTAAAAGTCTATAAATCGATTCCTTTTAAAAACCGAGAAGCTTTTAAAACCGAATTTTGTGTTCTACAAATCGAATTTTAATTTGAACGTTAAATTCAAAATAAACATATTTTAAATGAAAAAGAGTCTAAAATGTCCATAGCAATTATTATATTAAGTTACAATTGTATTCAAAAACGCAAAAAATAATTATTTAACTTATTAGAATAAAATTAAATGCGATTTACTTTCGACTAGATTTGTGTACTCGATTTTAAAACGAAAATTAAAAAAAATTATGAGAACTCGTTTTTAAACGAGAAATTTACTCGGATTCGATTTACAGAACAGACAGAATGGTGTTTGAATAAAATCAAATTTCCCGTTTTTACCCCCTTTCGGTATTTCTTTCCTCCCCATTAACGAAATAAAATTTGTATTCCAAAAAGTTGCAACATCGTTGTGGGATTCCGTTGTTATGTATTCAAAACATAATACATATATATATATATATATATATATATATATATATATATATATATATATATATATATATATATATATATATATATATATATATATATATATATAAATTGATAAACCAAAAGCAATGTTTTATCAAAAAAGTACCAAAAATAGGTACAATTTTCATCCCTTAAACGTCCGAATATCCATTCATATTTTTTTTTTTTTCGTTAAGTTATGAAGGGGTCAAAAATTTGTTGAATGTTCACTGGTTTAAAAGATACATGGGGTGCAAAAAAGTACCAAAATACAGTTATTTCCCGTTAATCCCAATAGGGGCCGATTTTGCAAAAAGTACCAGACACCTGTCCGCTTATTTTCTAAATGAACGAAGACTTCTTAAATGAACGAAGCTTTAAACTGATTTTGATCTTTTCTAGTTTATGAGATATGAGGTTACCGAATTTACCCCCTAAATATTCGAATTTTCTTAGTGCATCTATTTGGTGGGAGACCAACCTCCTGTCCAAATTTCAGCTCTTTAGCTTCAAAGATGTAGTATATAGATAATTAACAAAAGTGTTATATTCTGCTATGCCGAATTGGGTCAATTATGGACCAAGATCTCCATAATTTAAACTATTTTTTTAATTATACCATAATTCTATCATAATGCTAAACTTTTGGAATGATTGATTTCTGTAATAAATTGATTTTCTGTAATAGGGTTAAGTTAGGAGATATGAGGTTACCGAATTTACCCCCTAAACATTCGAATTTTCTTAGTGCATCTATTTGGTGGGAGACCAACCTCCTGTCCAAATTTCAGCTCTTTAGCTTTAACCGTAACGTTAGAATTTTATATATATACATATATAGATGTAGATGTAGTATATAGATAATTAACAAAAGTGTTATATTCGGCTATGCCGAATTGGGTCATTATGGACCAAGATCTCCATAATTTAAAGTATTTTTTTAATTCTACCATAATTATATAATAATGCTAAACTTTTGGAATGATGTATTAACTATAATTTGATTTTCTGTAAGAGGGTTATATTGGCGACCGATCCTCATAATTTTAGGTTTCATAAATATAGGATTCGGTTCCTAAAAAAGTTTTTTTTCGTTGAATTTGAAAGCCATTTTTGTGCGTTTTAGTCATTTTCAGAAGAACATCTCACATGGGTTTAAGGTGAATTATTCTTCGATTGTCATAAAATTTGGTAGACATATTTTTCGTTTCAACAAAACTTATTTTATTATGGTTTAAAATCCTGAAAGAAAATGTCAGAATTGACGAAAATAAAATCTGTTCAAATATCTTGAAATTTATGAAAATATCGTAAAAAAAATATGAAAATTCTCATGTAAATTTCATTTCAAAAGATTTTTTGAATACTTTAGGAAGTCAAATGTTTTAAAATCTCTCATACAAAATAAACATTTTATTTAAAAATAATAAGAGCTTCAAACAAGCGCTTATCATTATTTTAAAATTAATTCCATTAGGGCGTCCCAAATTAGTGAAACTAAGTCAAATTGTAGTTATTAAACATCGTAATCAATATTCAGTTAGTTCAGATCAATTTTTAAACAAATCGTTTTTGAAAAAAATTAATTTCAGACTATAGAGCATGTAGTGAAAACCATAAAGTTGGCCAAGATGAATTTTTAATGCATGGATACAACAAATTACATTTTTTAATTTAAATGAATTCAGAAAATATATTTGAAGTCTATTAATCGAAAAATATTAAACTCTAAGCAACTTTTAAAGAAGTCGTATAATAGGAATGATTCATGATGGGTCTTGACAAAAAGGGTATGGTCTAATAAATTTTAAAATGGCATCGTAGACCAAATGTTGTAGGTAAACATATTACCCCAAGATATGTTCAATAAACAAATTTAATAAAATGGCGGTGTTGTCGTATGAAAACATTATTGATTCCAAATTGTTGTAAGCTCGTTCCATAGGAAGTAGACCATTACATGGTTGTCGACTTACTGATTCTAAAGCAAAACGTTAAAGGACCTCTCGTATAACATCTTTTAAGGTTTTCTGAATAAATTACTGCTTAGTAATCGACCACGACATGTGTCATCAAACCCCTCAGAACCTTTGTCGTAGACATTAAGTTCAGGAGGCTCATATACCCAAATTCTAAATAAAATCTTTCAAAACTGACTCATGTTGTACTGCCACACATTAATTAATAATATTTTAGATTAAAGTCCTTTCGTTTTTGTTTTTATTTTAAAAATAGTTGAACTTAAATCAAATACTCCTATTATTTTGAAGATTTCTTAAATATTTAAAATAACGATTATAAAAATTACAGAATAAGTTAAATAAATAAATTATAAAAATATTTAATTAAAAATCTATATCTTTTACTTAAAAAATTTATATTCAAAATTTTTCAAATTTCCACTCCTATTATAATATGTATTTTAAAAGCAACTACTGTACATCGAACGTTGAGCAAAGTTTTATAACGGCCAAATTTCAATGAGCGGCTTATTATTAGATAAACGAAACCTTGCTTAAATGAAAACAAATTCATTTTATGTTGTAAAATTCCATAAATTTAGCGAAAGTGTTCTGTAAATTATAGAAATTATGGCAAAATTTTTAAGCCGTATTAAACCGACATTTTCTTAGGCGGGTAGGCTTAGTCGGCTTAAAGCCGAATCGGCTCGGGTCTCTGAAGACGACTGACTTACTTACTAACAGCGTTGTCAACTCTCTCTATAAAAAAAAAAAATTAAAATCTGAAACAGCTTGAAAATTATCATCGGTGTGGCAATGCTGATTTTTAGACGCAGAGTTGTAATTGATGGCAGACAAAAGTGTTGGAAAACGGTTACAAAACCTGTCCCATAACAGTATGGCAAATAATTAAAAAAAATGCCAAAAGCAGTGTTGGAAAACTTTTAGCCAGTGTTGGAAAACGTCTCGCAATTCATTTGTTACAATTCTCATTTAGTTTATAAAAAAACTGCATGAAATGCAAAAAAAATTAACACACCCACCACCCCATCAACATTTTTGTTGCAATTTTTTGATACCGACAACGTGGTGGTGTAGCGTAATGCAGCACCGCCTGCGGAAAAATTCCGTCGTCGTCGCCGAACAACCGCTGCATTTTTTTTGCCGCATGTGGTGAATTTTTTTTATCATAAATTCCATTTTTCACCAAACTCTTCTCATGAGAAAATTGTCCCAAAAATACAAAAATCTATAGGGTGACTTTCTTCAAACTCACCACACATAATATAAAAAGTGGTGAATAAAATTGTTATTCACCATAAACGCCGTTATACGAATAAAACTGCATTACCGACCGAAAGTTGCAGAGGCGATATCGACCGTTTTATCGAAAATGTGTATTATCAGTGGTGAGTTTGAATACGGTACTATCAGTGGTGAATATAATTGAAATTGACTGCGTAATTATAAACTGTATTATCATGAACAACCCTGCTTTTGACACGCCTTTTTAACGCCGTCAAATTATTTACGACTTTGATCTCAAAAATAATAAACACGTGTTGACAGCTGTCAGTACACGAATAGCGCGTATAAACAAATTTCATTAAAAAGTGAAATAAAGTAAAAGAAATTAAAAAAAATAATAAAATGCGTGATAATACTCCACCAAGACCTGCTGATATTGAAGATGATTTTGAGGAAGTCTATGATGAAAATGATGGACCACCACCCGAGGACGACGATGACTTGGAAATGGAGGAAATAACATTAGAGGAACTTGAGTCTCGTTTACAAACTGGTGCTTACGATTCCGACGAAGAGGGTGAAAATCATAAATCACCTGTACAGGACGATTCCATTCTAACATTTCAACAACACTCAGCACCAGTATTTGCTTGTGCTTTCAACCCACAAAATAATATATGCGCCACTGGCGGAGAAGATGACAAAGTATATGTATGGAACAGAAATACTGGTGAAGTCATACAAGAAATTACCGATCACAAAGATACGGTAACCGAAGTACATTTTAATCATGATGGCACATACTTGGCTACCGGAGATATGGCAGGCGAGATTCTGTTGCACAAATTGCAAGAATCTAGTAGTAGTACTGAAAATGAAGGAGCCGGCGTTGTTGGTGTTACATTACGCAAAGTGTGGGAATACTCAATGGGCGACATGTCCTGGATGCGCTGGCACAAAGGTGCAAATGTACTAATAGCTGGCAGTGAGGATGGTGAAATTTATGTGTTCCGCCTGCCGGCAGGCGATTGTAAAATTCTACCCGGCCAAGGGGTACGTTGTGAGTCGGGAGAAATTACCGGTGATGGTAAAAAGTTGTATGCCTCGTACAACAATGGCACCGTCAAGTTATGGGACATAAAAACGGCATCGGTTGTAATGGAAATTGATGAACACAATCCAATGGTCCATCAAGAGGGATCGACTACAGTGGCTTGCGATAAGGAATCTCCACTGTACATGTCTGGCGATGAAAATGGTATGTAATGATTTTTTCTTAAAAAAAACAGACTACATAGGTTTAGGTAATGAATGCAAGAAAATTCTCTTATAAAATAATATATAGCAACTTGTTAGTTAGTTTGCATCAGCACACCTAATAGTTTAAAAACGCCTTTTCCGCAAATTTATATCATTTATTATATCCATCCCCTGTCGCATATAAGGCTTCCTAGTATCATTAATATATGAATGTTCCCCCCGAATTTGTCAGTTTTGCAGTTTCTAGATTGATTCATGTTTGAAATTATCAAAACTGAAACCAGTTTAGTAACATATATAATTCATACATACACCTATTTACATACATGCAGAACGAATGTCGAGAGTTTAACGTGAACACCTGCCTTGACGGCCTAATTCTTCAATGAAGAACTCAGGTAGGAATTTTTGTACATGGCTGAGCCGGTCCATGTACAAGCACTTTGTTAAAGAACTCGAGCTATCTAATCTCTTGCCATAGTAGCCCCTTTGCGGAATGACAGGCAGCATGGGATCAATCCCAATGCAAACCCCGACAAGGAAAAAGCAATCACTGGTCTAAAGTCAATAGAAGGGGGTGACTAGTCTCAACATTAGGTGAAATCAAATCATTAGGCCGGAAGGTGACCACCCTTATGATGTCATGAAAGATTGCATTATTCAAAATGCAATCCCCATCATATAATGACCCATTCCAGTGCATTCCTTAACCTCTTTAAGCCCGCGCAACCACACTACTGAGATGGCCCTGTTGGTTTGGCAACAGCACCTAGAGACATATTTGTTAGCCCGAAATACCCATCAAAATAGATCAGGATCCGTCTTTTATGAACCGATCAATATAACAAAGGAAGTAGGAATTTCCAAAGTCAATTAATTCCAATAATTGCCCCGACAAATTAGTCGCGTAGCATGTATCAATATATCCTGTTGAGATGGCAACAGCACCGAAGAACTTCCCCGAAGCGTAAAAAGGCATACTAAATCAGTACTAATCCCCAATATATGGAGACTTTCCCGATCCTATGATCATAAAGATCGCTCTACGGGATGCCAGGCAACCATTGAATACTAACCTGACAATTTCCCAGCATATACCGACGTCCCACTACACGACCGGTAAGAAATACCGATCGGGTTTAGGAATCCAGCACATGCTGCTTTGTACACATACCTGTTCGAAGAGAGAATTATCCAACCCATTAGGTATAGGATATATCAGTCCTTAAACCAACATTATCTCCCCGCGATTTGGGTTTCAACCACAGCCACTACGTGGATCCCGAAGGAACTTCAACCAATTGACCGGCTAGGAATAGGTCCTGTGGGCAACCGGCCACCCGTAGTGCCAGATTATATGGTGCTCTGGTTAGACCCCATGCCAAATCATTCCAAGCCGATGATACATTTGACATCACCAGTTTATAGTCCCGGCATACTAGAGATACTGGTAGCATCTCTTTACCCCGGGATTGCAATACACCATGATGGACATTTCATCATGGAAACATGGCCCGGGGGGTTACATGCAGAACATTCGACTTATTCCAAAACTACTCCTTTGCTAAAATTATGGAACTACATACATATCACAATATTTTACTCACCTTAGATTTAAACGCCGCTTAGTAATTGCAAGAAAGAAATTGATATTAACTTAAAAATATTTTTTTCATTTTATTTAGGTAAAATTATCTTTAGTACTCCCAATGGTCCTGTTGGTATGGTTGAAGCAAATGGTGCCGTCGAATGTTTAGCATTTTCTCCTTCGGCCGATTTTCGAATGGCAGCCAGTGGTACCCTACACGGTCAAGTTGCTATATGGGATCATTCCAAATTGTCTTTACGTGCAGAATGTGAACACGCCGATGATGGTGTTACAAAGTAAGCTTAAAGAAATACATACCTACAAATAATTAATTCATCTAATATTATTTTCTTCTCTTTTTAGAATTCAGTGGATTAGCGATTTTACTATTTTAGTATCAACATTGCAGGGCAATGTTATTGCTTATGATGCTCGTACTGGTCAACGAAAATTTACCTTAAGTGGGCATTTAGCCGAAGTCTATACATTTTGTTATGATCCCAAAGAGAGTTTATTGCTAACAGTGTCTGAAGATAATTCAGCCAAAATATTTAAAGTTCCCGAGTTGGGTGATTAATAAAAGAAAATTATGGTATCGAGAGAGAGACACAATTAAAATTGATGTAGTCATTGTTGCGTCGTTTAAGTTTAAGCTTTTAAGTTTTTATTATTCTATTATTCTTTTGTATTTCATTAGCCAACTACATACATGTGTAAATAGTTAAAAATCTATCCTACCTCTATGTTAAAATTCTTTTATTAATAACAATATGAAGCATAAGATCATGGTAAGTTTAAAATTTAAAACTATACGATCCGGTAAACATTTTACAAAATGATTTGTGTATGGACATTTTAGTCTACCAAGACTGAAAAAATAAAAAACTAACTTTCGCATTTTTAAAGATAATTTTACAAAATTTGATACATACACATATGGACAAAAAAATAAATACACCAGTAAAAGTTCTGCTTAACAGCTTATAATAAAATATTTATTGAAAATAAATTAAAAAGTGAACCTAATTAATTTTTTTAGAAGATTTAAAATAAAAATACGAAAGAAAAATAAATTTAAATCCTAAACAGCTTTCAGTCTTCTTAAAAATATTTAAAGATGGTGGACAAAAAATAAGTACATTCAGCAAAGGTACCAGAAAAGTAAATCTAAATCAAACTTTTGTTTGCTAGTATGCAGTGTAACTACAATTAATTTAAATATCTGACTTGGCCAGTCCAGTAAGACATCTTCGTTATCCTTAAACCAATCCTGACACAACTTTGAGGTGTGCTTAGGACCATTATCCTGGTGGAAAACCCACCTGAGAGGCATATTTTTTCAGCAGAGGGATATATAATATTTTCTAGGGTGTCCACGTATTAAAATCTTGTCATGGTGTCGGAAATCTGATGAATATTACCAATACCTTCCACGAAAAACAGCGAACATGGGATTCTTTACCTTTGGGGTATTATACATTCCTAGCCAAGCCATTTTCTAACAAATTAATTTTAGTGTCGTCGGTCTATACGATATTACGCCATATTTTTCACCTTTTAGTGCGGACAAATTTGAGTGAATTCTGTCGAAAGTTAGCAGTCTCTTTATTTTTTTGCCGAAGCAAATGAATTCTTCTGGCTATTCTACCAGGTAAATTGTCTTCAACGAGCCGTTCGGAAAAGGTGCCATACAATCGGAATCCTAAATAACTCTTTAGAGCTCATAATTTCGTTTAATATACTTGAATTTTTAAAAAATCGGCCGATCTATAATTTATATTCCGTCAACCATACTCACCATTTAAAAAGACGTGAATATTGGACATAGACCCACACGGGAAGAGCTAGTTAGTTGAAATTTAGCATAAATATTCTTTATTGATAAGGTTTGTTTGGTATTGAAAATAAGCAATATCGGTCCATGATTTCGCCTATATATATAAACAAGTTTTATATGAACCAAAATAGGTCTACATAATATTATTATCGGTTAATAATTGACACTACTACTCATATAAAGTCCCTTCGGTCCCTATTCCAGATATCACTCTAATGTTAAGAGGGGAGCATTACTTTTACTGCAAACGGTAAGATTCGGTATAGCCGAATATAACACTCTTAGGGCGGGTTTTTGAGTTATCAATCAAATGCCAATTAATTATCAGATTAGCTAATTTAAAAATAAATTTAAACTGATGTTAATCCCCTTTGATGTTTTGAATACAAGACCACTAGTATCATGGGTATAAGGTGGCGTTTAAGGACAATAAATGCTGTCGCACGTTGTAATGTGTATTATTTTTGATAATCAAGCATTTATGTTGAATTTTGGCATAATTTCGATATATTTTTAATGAAAACAAAATTTTCTGAAAGAGGTGGAGGAATTTTTGTTGTCATAAAAGTTATTTATGCCGAATTTCATCGAAATAAGGATATTAATGTTTCCTGAAGGGTACTTTGTAGGGGACTAGGGTCAAATAAGGACTGATCATTATAAAATGTTTATGTATGCTTGTATAAAACGAAGTTGTGCATATTTTTAGGGGGTCCAGTTGTTTGGGGATCAGGTGAAATAATGGAAATTAGACGACTCAGAAAATTCTGAGCTAATTGGTAACTTTATGGTTTAAAGGACCATTAATTCTATGCGTTACAACTAACAGTATAAATCCCATATACTTACCCTAAATAGGATATACAAATATTTCATAAATCTAGCCAAATTAGGATTATGTGGTCATAGCAGACATGATATATGTACATACTTAGGAAGGGTTAAAATCCGACATCATGATTCATGAATGAATAATTTCTAGTTTACCATTAAGCAAGACCAAACATGTAGAAGAGAACAGCAAATTATTTTCTCTTTTTTATAATTGTATAAGTATTCTCCATATCCGCTATAATATAAGTATAAGAGATAAAAAAGCAGACTGTGTGATAAAGAATATCGGAATATTCTGTGATGAATTGTGGGGGTGTTTATGTATAATGCAAGTTCAAGCGATATGAACTTGTTCATAGTTATACCTCCCTCATACTTTTTCGTAAGTAAATTACACACAAATTTCTTTGCATTTGATATTTTAATAAACATTTTTTAGTTCTTTTTCAGATATCCATTGTGATGGTTATGTTCCTCGGGAATCTTCTAAATATTTATTCAAAAAGTGTTTTTTTAATATAATAATTTGATGATGATCAACTTATGGCAATACATAATATAATTAAAATATTTATTAATCGGCTCAGATAATTCAAATAATAAATATTTTAAAATTAAACTTATATTAAAAATGTGGAATATTAAAACCAGTGAATACGCAATATAAATCAACGGAAACATAAAATATTGAGTATAAAAATACTACACAAAATGACCAATTTATATACACAAATTACATACATGATTATAGTATATATATATGCAAAAATATCACACTGGACAAACGTAAATTGAGTAAAAAAATTTAAATAATGAAATTAAATTAACTAATTGAATTATGTGCCTAAAAGAAGTGTAAAAGATAATACAGAATGTGTAATATTTAATCAATTCAACCACACAACAATATTCTTAAAAGCAATAACAGATTTATGTGATTATAAATTTAGAATTTTTCCCAAGATTCAATGATAATTGTAAGAAAATACTACCAGAAGTTGTAATATAAAAGAAAGATACGAAATACAAAAAAAAAAAAAAATTAAAAATAAAAAATATTTTAACAAAAATTACCTGTGGAAGTGATCCATCATTTCTATATTGTTTGTTGGTTGTTGTTGTGCCCCTCTTTTAGTCTAGTAGTATTATTTACTTTTTATTATTCTTTTTATTATCCTATACTGCTATTTACTGGATTCTATGAGTATATACTATACGATATGTAATTTTATTAATAATGAACTCAATTTGCAAACACACATCGGATAAAATATAGAAACTACTCTGCTGTATAGTTGGATCAAAGATTAGTACATATTATAGTAAATATAGTATTGTTTGGATTAAATAGTGTCAGTTTTTAAAAGAATTAAATCCAATTTCTTTAGCTAAATTTCTTGGCCTTTTAAATGTGGCCTATTTTCTTTCTAATGTAAGTCTGTAGTTACCAATCTTAATCGAATTTCTATTAAATTTGTTTAAAAAACAAACAAACATATCATAAGATATGATAGATCATGTTGCAAATTTACTTTAAAAGTGGAAGTACACAACACGCGTTGAGGCGGCAAAGCGTATTACGCTTTTCAAACTTTTCGCGCTTTAAAAGCTGCAAGCTACACACAACGCGTTATTTTTAAGACTATTGCTGTTTTAAAAATCAAAATTTTAAGATTTTGTTAAGGTTTTTAATATTTTTCTTCCATTGTTGGTAAAATTTATTTCATTTTAGTTTATTCTTATTCTACATAAAAGAAGATACAACCCTGATCAGCTGCCGACGCGTCAAAAGTTCAAAGTTGCTGAACTTTTCGCGGCAGACGCGTTACAAACTGCAGTGTGTAACTTGTTACATGAATATACACTATTTCAACTTTTTTTGACAGAAGCCTATAACGCGTTGCCGCTTACAACTCGTGTTGTAAACTTCCACCTTAACAGTGTTTTATGTAGATTGACCTGGTTTTATTCAGCCAGTTTCTGTATTGATCTGGAAACTTAATTTTTGTAAGTACAAAAAGTCGGAAAGTTGACTTTTCATAACTAGCAAAAAGGGGAAAAGTCGACTTCTTGTTTCAACTAGACCCTTCCGTGTGGTATCTGATTTCAAGAGACAAACTGACATTAGGGTTCTATAAATCGACTTTCGAATAATCGAACAATTGACTTTTTGTCGAAAAAAGTCGAAAAGTCGAAGTCGAGTATTTTGTTCCAAAAAAAGTCGATAACTCGACTATCGTCTGTGAAAAAAGTCGAAAAGTCGACTTTGTTAATAAAAGTCGAAAAGTCTGAAAGACGAAAAGTCGAAAAAAGTCGATAAGTCGAAAAAAGTCGAATAAAGTCGAAAAGTCGTAAAAAGTCGTAAAAGTCGGAAAAAGTCGAAAACTCGAAAATTGTAGAAAAAAGTTAAATATAGTCGAAAATTTTAAAAAAGTAAAAAAAAAGTCTAAAACTCTAAAATAGTCGGAAAAACTGAAAAAAGTCAAAAAATAGTCGAAAAAAAGTCGAAAATAGTCAAAAAGTCGAAAAAAATCGAAAAGTCGACTTTTAACTAAATGAAAAAAGTCGAAAAGTCGACTTTTCGTTTCTACTATAGAACCCTAACTGACATGGCTAGAGACAGACTGACATGTCATCTTAGAATCTTAAAAGGGCCCAGAATGTGTACTTTTGTTTATTGCTTTGTAAAGTAATCTTGCTTAAATTTCGAACTGTATTTGGTTGTCTATTTTTAGAGTACATTCTTTTATATCTCTGCATTTTCGTAATATAAATGATTTCACTCAAATGTTATAAAATGATTATTAGCGTAGTAAGAATCATTCTCATCAACACATCGTAGATTAAATCACAAAAGCCCGCTGAAAACTAAGCGCATGTTATTTCTATACATGTGACATTTTGAATTAAATTATCACAGCATGTTAATACAAAAAAATATTAGAACGTATAAATAAATATTAGTATGTATGTTCATATATTTTAATCTGATGGCATTATAATACACCAAACCCCTAAACCAGTTTCTTACAGAATCTGTTAAAGTGATTAGTGTTAAAATGAAAGTTATTTATTTATATCGAAAATACCACCGAATAATGTAAGATTTATGTACATTTGTCTAATATAGAGTACTGCATAATTAACATATTTATGCCTATTTACAATGATACCCAAAATCCAAATAAAAAAGATTTCTTTAGCACGAGATCAATTGTTTATAAAATATTTATTTATTTTCCAATATTTCGATATCCTTTGGATATCATTATCAAGGAATGAGTGACAACTACATACAGTGAATCAATTAAGTAATTTACCTATGTAAAATTGTATAAATTTTAAGAAAAAACTTTATCTGAACTTTTTGTTTTTAGCAAATTGCTTGTTGTATTTTTTAAAGAATATCTTATATTTTAATTTTCTACCATAAAAAGTAAAATCGTAATATTAATTAACGAGATTTTTGATAAAATGTGAACGTATTGTTAATTTTTAAGGTCAATAAAGTATTTTGCTTTTTTAGGTTTTTTGTTCATTTTTTTATTGCTGCATTATTTTATAAAATTTAATATTTTTATTACTCCTATGTATTAGAATAACATTTTTTAGATATTTTAGTAGTGGAACGACTAAGTTTGGAAATTTCTTAACCGATTTATTATCCTATATACCTATAAGAATTTTTCAACATTTGACTTAACATGAAATCTATCGTTTCTTTGATTTAATTTCGAAAATAATAAGTAATTTTGAATTGGATACATGATATATTAGGAAATCAATGGATTTGGACCTAGAAAAAATTTTAGTGGGGTATAAATCTATAGATTATAACAAAAATAATCTGGGTTTTTGGTCATTTTGTATTGATAAACAAAAACTACATTACGGAAACCCCATCTATTTGGGGAGTACTGTGTGAATTTCATTTGGAATTGTATAATATTGATTCTTATTCAATAAAGCTAACACTAAGTACCATCCTAGCCACTCTAAGTATGGGGATATCACCGTATACCACTATAGAACTATTACATGCTAGAATCTTGATATTCTACCTCATATTTTTAATGCATTATTTTATGAATAAAATACAATAATTCTTTGTGTTATTTCATCAATTTCTATATTTTATATTTTTTAATGATTGATTAAACATCTCATAATTGAATTTCATTGATTTATACTTGTTCTAAAAATCTAAATTAATTTTTTATATTGGAATTGCCTCATTATTTCCCTTTAAACATTTTTGATGCAAATAACTATACAGTTTCACACAATAAGGATATGATTATTGAAAATTACAATTGAAAAATACTTAACACGTGTCCTTTTAACAATAAAACAATAAATTCAAAAAAGCAATTAAAAAATACTTTGAAAAACCCAACGAAATTAACTGGAAATTACAATATGCAAAATACTTTATTGACGTGCAAATTCTGATGAAAAATAATAAAATGCAACAACAAATGCACCAAAATTTTTATATTTTTTTCCTGGTTTTCCCATTCTACATAATCTCTATTTTCAATTGGAAAACATAAATTTACTTTTTACCTGTTTTTTTAATTTTATTTATGAACAAAAAACAAAATTCTCTTTAAAAAAGGTAGGCAAAAAACTTAGTTGATTCACTGTATGTATATTTACAAAGGAATTATGTATATCTGCATTAAGCATTCCATGCGTCAATGCATCCTTGTAACTTGCAGCATACAAATACATTGATTCTACTTATTTTGACAGACGCGTAGAATGCCAGAAAGCGCACAACGCTTTGTATGGACCTCCAGTTTTATTCTACTTTACAAATTTAAATTTTCTTTGACACTAAAAATTGCTTTGCTTTAAATTGGAATTTCTCAACTTGCAATTAATGCAAATTAACTTTTTATGCATTTTATTTTGCGACACATAAAACTAACAAATTTGAATGGTTTTTCCTTAACTGTATAATGGATTTAATTACAAAAGCATTATATTATTATTTAATTTCAACTATTTATAATAACAGAGACATGGTCTTAAATGTATGTATATATACATATGTATATGTATGTATATCAAACATTTACTAAATTGACCAAAAAAAATATTAGAGTGCTTCAAGATTGTATGGACGAAAAACAAACAGATCCTAGAATTGTTTTGAGTACGTTGGGGGTCAGGAAATGTTTTAAGTTTTCTATAAATATGGAAACGCCAATATAGTTTAACATTATCCATTTAGTTATTTACGATCCTAAATTTTGTCGGAATATGTATATTTACGAATTAAATAATGTAAAAATCGACGAAGTTATGCAACATGTCGATAAATCTTAGCTTCACAGTTCATTCGTGGAAACTTTTTTTACTGAAGGTCTATATTATGTTGAAAGTATTTTAAAATTATAAAGAAGAATTCAATTTTCAATATTTTTTGGGAGCAGTAAAATATTTATAGGACAGCGGCTAGGTCAATGACACAGGGTATACAGAGGCGTCACGAGCAAAAAACTATTTCCCTCTCTTTCGCACAAAACGAATTCAATAATTTTTTTTAGCTGTATTTTATATACCTCTTCTCACCAAACAATTTCAAAATCAAACAAAAGCTGATTTTAGACTTTTTTAAATGTCAAAAGTGACACCTCTGTATACTTTGTGTCAATGACATTGTACTCTAAGTTTAATATGTATTAATATTATAATGTGAATATCAGATTTATTTAACATATTATGTTAAATGATCAAACTAAATATTCATATTGCATATTATCTTTAAGGTTAATGTATTTAATTTAATTTGAACGATATTCGATGCGGAAAATTATGTTTTTTATAATGGAAAACAAAAAGTAGAGTAATATTCATATTCACCATTACAGAGTACTAACGCACCTTGGGTGCTTCGATACCTCAATTAAAATTATATACAAAATTGATATCAGTTACATTAGACCGACTCTGTATGGAAAACAAAAACGTGATTTTTTACCCCTCTCATAATTTACCTTGCTTTGTTTTATGATGATTCCCAAAATATTTTAAGTCTAGCGATGACTGTTCGTGGGCTGGAACAAATTAAAAAAGGTATTTTTGAATTATTTTTTTTTTTAATTTTAGCTTTGTTTTGAAACAATATCTCCAATATTGTTTGAAAGGGGTTTTAAAGCTTATAAGAAATTCAAAAAGAACCATTTGTAGGATGAAAAAGTACCAAAGAGTCCCCTCTTATAGACTCTTATTCAGTCAGGACCCTGCATATTAAAATTTATGTTTATAGGTTTAATATTCTAGAAAATTCAAAGAGTACAATTTGAGCGACGAAAAAGTACCAAAAAGTTGCCTCCTACAGAATCTCGGACGTGTATGTTAAATTTCATGTGTTTTGGCTTCATATTATGCAACATGTAAAAAGTACCATTTGAAAAAGGAAATAGTACCAAAAGTCCCTTCTTATAGATTCCCATTCAGTCATGCTAATTTAAATGTTTCTAGGTTTAATGTTAAAGAAAATTTAAAAGTACCATTTGGTGAACGAAATAGTTCCAAAACGTTCCCTCTTTCGAACTATTTCGAGGATTACGTTTTCAAAATATTCTGAGTTTACACATTTAAACATGACATAAAAATCGACATTCACTTGCTTATGAACAAAATACCAAACTATTTACCCGAATTTTGTCCTACATAGTACCCGAATTGCCTATATAGTACCCGAATTGCTAATAACACACCAATAGCTTATTTTGTGTGAATAAATTACCTAATTATTATATGTACATACATGTCAATAAATAGAAAAAGTTTTTCAAATTGGTAAAATGTACCATAATACAGTTTTCTCCCATTTACTCCCAAAAAGGACAAAAATTTCAAAAAGTACGAAAAAGGTGTCTTATAGTTTTTAGAGCTAAATCCAATTTATGTACATATTTACAAAAGCCTTTTAGAGCTTTCTCTCTCCAGAGGTGAGGTTCACATCATATGGGTACCAGGCCACTCGGGAGTAGTCGGCAATGAAAGAGCGAATGTAATAGCTTTAAAGGGAAGGGAACTCGAGGTAGTTAACCTGACGAACGCAAAACCATTTGACGCAACGAGGGCAGAATTAAAATTATGAGTGAGAGAAA
This sequence comes from Lucilia sericata, assembly GCF_015586225.1. Lineage (NCBI taxonomy): Eukaryota > Metazoa > Arthropoda > Insecta > Diptera > Calliphoridae > Lucilia > Lucilia sericata. Next base: position 102,408 of record NW_023994359.1, on the reverse strand, counting down.
CCCATAAGGCCTCTTTTAATAATGAAACCGTGGGTAGAACCACAAAGATCCTATGGGGTGACCCTAACGAGAGCAGGACGAGAAGCCTCCTCATAGTATGATGGTACGTATTCTGAGTGGACACACAGGATTCCGGGCACACCTATATAAAATTGGACGTGCGGATTCAAACGAATGTAGAGCATATAGAGAGGACAGTGAAACTCGGCAGCACTTTCTTTGCCATCGGCTTTCGTCGAAATTAGATCCAAAATATATCTTGGAATTATTCCGGATGTAATATCCCTCACGAACACTGATTGGATAATTCTTAGGAATTACGTCCAGGAAACTGAGTTGCTGAACATCGGACGATAATACATTTAGTGAATACCATGATTTAAAAAATATATATGTATAATATTTTTTATACCATGGTGAATACTATATAAGGTTTTTGTTTTTACCAAAAAACATTTTTCATGAAAAGGAGCGCACAACAGGCCCGATAGTAGACTAGGTGTATTTCGGATTTGATGTATCCTCCTATCAACCTAACCTAACCTACAAAAGTCTTAATATGTTTATTAGTTAAAATGTTATAAAGGGCCAAAAAGGTATCAAAATCACATTTGTTACGCATGTTCACCCACTAAACGTACGAATTTTGAAAAAGTTCCGAACACTTAACTGTTTTTTCGAAGTGGATGCAAATACATTCAAAAGCAAGATAATCAAGAAACCCTTTTTATACCTAAATATCCCAATTTTCAAAAATAAAACTACTGTCAAAATTTCATGATTCTAGGTTCAGATGTTTAGGCTATGCGATGATGAATCAGTCAGTTATTTGATCAGATTACTTAAGAATTTGAGTTAGTCTTGCATTTATGAAGGCCCTCAAATCGAACGTAATGAAGTAGAAATGCCTTCTCAATTATATTTGCTCCCTGTTTAAACTCAATGTTAAATAAGGATTTTAATTTATTTAACATTTTTTATTTACTTCTACATATTAGGATTAAAAAATGCATAAGAACATGTACATATATTTCATCTATAAGAACATTTATAATTCATCTACATCTCTAAATGTAGAGTAAAATATATATATCACATTCCGGTTGTAACAACTTTGGCAGTTATTTCAAATTTTAATTGAAACGTACATACATATGTACATTAGACCGACTCACAAAAAATGGTGCTTGAGTTACCCCTATCAAACGATACCCCATATTGAATATATTGGTTTAAAAGAAAACTAAAAATTTAAAAAAATTATTCAAAAATGCCTTTTTTAAATTTGGTCTAGCTCACGAACGGACATCGCAACAAGGTTAATTTTGAGAGGTAACAAAAACAAGTTTTTGCTTTCCATACAGAGTGAGTCGGTCTAATGTACATACGAACTATGTTTCTTTTAGTAATTATTTATTTTAAATTAAGAAACTGTAATTTATGTTGTTAATGTTAAATTTAACTTTAAACCAAGTTATTGAAATTTCGTAAAAGATAAACAATTATGGGTATTTACATATTCAAATGGTGCAATATTTGTAGTGTATATATTTTTAAAAACGCCAAGCAAAGAATTGTCTATTAGATAAACATTTTTCTAACATTTTCACAGTTCTTTAATAAAAACAACGATTAGATCTTTAGTGTAATTTTGAATCCAGATCATGCGTGCCAAAGAATCGATATTGAAATCTGCGAGATTAGAATAATAATATCAGATATGCTTTCGAAAAGCTCCTCGAATAGGGCTCTTGAGCTCATAATTACTTATGGTCACTATTCTAGTATCTCTACAAAAATCGGCTCAACTTAGTTTTATATACATAAGTCTAAGTGATACTGCCAAATTGAACTCTAGACCCCATACAAACCTATAACCTTTTTTTAAACACAATATGGTGAAGGGTATATAAAATCCTGTACAGGCAAATATATTAATCTTATGTTTGTTTAATTCCTATTTTCGATATCAAAGCTATACAATGTTCTGCATGTAATTCCAATCCTAGAGATTGGCTACATCTGTAGAATTAGTTCATAAATCCTTTAAAAGAGGTCTTGTCAGAGCAGTTGAAAATGTTTGGCATACATTTAGCTTGTTACTCCATCCTGCTTTCCAGTGGGTTTTCTTCTATAAGATGTAAAAGAACTCCAAGTACGGCATAAATGAGGTATCCTGCAACCGCGGTATCATTCATTATATATGAAAATTATTCGTGACATGTCGCCATTTGAATTAGAATGACTCTCCCGGTAACATCCCAGGAGGAATTATTTTGTCAGCAAAAAGTTTATCTACTTGGATCTGTCTTATTTAGTTTCAAAAGACTCCTAGAGTTGTCCTTATTTAAGTCCCCCAACAATTAGTATTAATATTAATCTTCTGAGATGTTTTAGCTTAGTCTTAAAACTTTTTCCAAATTATTGTTATGCCATATCCTAACATAATTTGCCATATTATTCGTCTCTTCATTCATATTCGCCCATATCACGTACGAGGTGAGAGCTTTGAGAGATGCCAATCTGTCAATGTAGATGTTAATGGTCGAAATCTCGAGATTTAGTTCTCGTATATTTGCAGCCGTAAATCGTAATGCAGGTTATCTAATGAAAACCAAGTTTATCGCATAAAATTTCCAAGAAATTGTCCAGTTTTTGAGTTATGTCGCATCGCACCAGTTTTTTTTTGTTGGTATTCTGATTCAGTTTGTTACTAACTTTCCAATTTTATGAACGGAATTATCAAAAATATATATATTTTGCATTTGTGATAAATATGCTCAACGGCAAAGCATTGCAAGAATGGCTTGAGGATAAATGCAATTTAGTTTATACAGCGTGAAACATAGGCCAGAAATGTTTTATGACTCCTGTGGACATGTAATTTTTGAGACCCCATGTCTTTGCGAAGGAAACTTTGAAAACTTCAAATCTACACACTCAAATCTGGTAGAAATTACAATTTAGTCTTTATGGGCTTGACGCCTGCGTTGTTTCCACTGACCGCCCTTTTTAGATATGCTTGTTGTGTCTTGCAGAAGTTAGTAAAATCGGTCCGCATTGCTCCCACTTCAAATGTCTTCGGAATTACAATTAACCACTAAAAATTATGTTAATTAGGTATTAATTGTTAGCAAATTTAACACTTCACACACAATCATAAAGTTTGGTGAAAACAGGGCCACATTTTACCCCAACCCCCATTAGGGTCTTTCAGAAAATTACATAAGGACCATAATGAAATAATATTTACACAAATTCATCTATAGACGATAGGATCAAAAAGGCACTTCGGTGCAGAACCGTAGGCGTAAAATAGGCTATTAGCCCTAATATGACAAACGAGCTTTATAGACTAATTCTGACTAATGCTTCAATAATCTGGTTGACTTCTTGGACAAAAAATCTAATATCAATCTTCTACATGGGAGTTCAGCGTACATGTTGCTTGGGTATAATGGGCCATAAGCACACGTCAACTAAGGCTCTGGAAACGTTGCTAGACATTTCTTCCATTGAAACATAAATACATATACATATGATATAATGCGATGGAACGGCGTTTAACTTTAGGCGAGTTGACCAAAGGCGGTTATAGGACGCGTTAACAGAACACATTGGATGTCTATAAACAGTCTTTGAAAATTTGATCCCAGATATATGGTCCGAGCTATAACGGAATGCGTAAATTGGCTAGGAATAAATATGGCGCCAAGAGGGTTTAAAGAAGGCAATTAGGCCGATATTTGGTGATAAGATTAAATTTAAGACCATATTGGAAAGCTTTAACCGAATTTTCTCCCAGAGGTATGCTTTGCATTTTATGGTTATCAGACCACTCGGGACTAATAGGTAACGAAAGAACAAATGTACTTGACTTAAGGGCAAGGGAACTCGAGGTGCTAACCGGACGAACGCACAACCGATCGACACAATGAGTGCTAAATAAAAATATGGGCGAGCGAATCCCATAAGTGGATACACAGAATTTCAGGCACTATAATGTAGGGATTGTGGAGATAACAGGGAGTACTTTCTTTCGTCTTGTTTTCTTTGAATCTAATGTTGGCTTTCATCGAAATTAGAATCAAATATTGTGAGAACGATATTATTCGGGAAACTAAAATTCTGAACATCGGACCTTCATTGATATCTATTTAAGTTCATGAGAAGGAGCACAAAACAGGCCCGATAGTGGCCTAGGTGTATTTCTTTGAATTTTATGTAGTAATAAGTACATTCTACATAACCTAACATAAATTCTTCTACCAAATTTCATTCGGATCGGTCTATATTATATGTAAGAGCCCATAAGATGTATTCGTCGGAAAATCTCGTATTTGTATAATATTCTATAAGTTTCGATCTAGTATTATACCAGCACTTACATTCATAATAGCTTAATAGCTTCATTACTTCATAGCTGATTTTGGGTATCATAGTATGTTCTAGTACGACCGATTATTATCTTAAACTAGGTCATAGCTATCTAATATTTTACGAAGATACAGGTAATTTTCGTTAGATCATTACTTCTTTAAAGATGTTCTTCTTTAACAGTTAAGGCATCGCATGTGGTTATCGCTGATATTATAAACATCATGTTCAAAATAAAAGGTGTTTTGTTGATTTTGGAGAACAAAAATATGCAAGTACTTGTACTCATTCTCTCATTGTGTTATATTCTCATTATTTTTAGAAGCATTTATTCTGAAATGTGTGGTGAATACAACAATATTGCTGTGACGGACTGGCTGCCTGCCATTCAGCTCTATGTCTGCTTGTATGTAATCACTTGTATTTATTTGTGTATTTTTTACAAATTCTCTTGCTGTGTACTTATGTATGTCTGTCTGTCTGGCTTTGTATATTTGCAGCTGTAGGTATGTTCGTGTTTAATTGAGTTTTTTCTTGTTGTTCGAAAGAAGTTGTGTTTGTTAAGGTTGAATTAGTTTGATATTAGCAAGCAACATGAACGGTTGTTAGTAGATGATAGCTCGTTAAATAGAGTCGAGAGTGCACTTTTGTTCAGCGACAAAGAAGGAAGGAAAAAAATAGTTTGTTAAATCAATGGAGTAATGATTTAGTTGATTTTATTTTTAATTCATTACATTTGTTTTATACACGATTTTATTCTTCGAATATTTAGGTTTAATTACATTTTGTTGAAATATTAACTGCTTACGTTTTGAAAACAATTTATAAATTCTACTTTATTTAAATTTAACACGTGTTACCTTTTGACTGCAAAAACAACAACAACCACAAGTAACTAAAACTTGAATAAATATTATTTTCATGGCAAAAAAGCCAGATAAAACAAAACTTCAGACACAACAATAAAAACTAATAAAAAAGAACTAAAAAACAAAAGGAAAGAGAAACATGTGGTTTTTATAAGTTAAAACCAAGTTTGTGTAAAAGAAATAATTTTCTTTTTATGTGTTAAATATAATAATACACGCTTTACAATTTCGGTTTAATAGGAAAAAGTAAAAACGGTGAAAATACAAGCGGCCTTTTGAAGTTGAAAACGTCCATTGAAGTTTTAAACGTAAACGTGTAATACGAGTCGGTAATAATTTCACTCATAATTAAACGCTCTCACTCCGTTCGTACGTTCGATTGTTTTGTGTGATTGAAAAAAGAGAAAAGCTGATGTAATTCCACAACATATTTACGACAAACCAACAAACAAACCTCAAATCGTAAGAAACGCAAAAACGTAGAAGAAGAAGAAGAAGTAAAACAACCCGCCAAATCATACAACTTCCTTTTTTGTTTGTTAAAAACACACATTCAAACACAAACACCAAATCCAACCAATCTACCAACCACATTCTCGCACATCCATACACACGTCTTTTTCTTTACCAAAATTTCTTTCTCTAATTGGACTTTTTAAATTTAAATTATGGCTCGCATTCAGGCCGGTGATAATTTAGTACCGAGGCAAGTGTTTGAAATGCCCAGTACTACTGCTGCTGCAGACAACAGTAAAGATGTGCAAAACTGTGATAGTTCCAGCCAGGGTTCTGGCGTTAAACTTAAGAAACGTATTGGCCTTTTAGATGGTGTAGCCATTATAGTTGGTGTTATTGTTGGTGCGGGTATTTTTGTCAGTCCCAAAGGTGTTTTAAAATATTCCGGCTCAATTGGTCAATCGCTTATAGTATGGGTTCTCTGCGGCATACTAAGTATGGTGGGAGCATTATGTTACGCTGAATTGGGTAAGTTCAAATCATTTATATAGTAATTATGATTTTTATTTTTGGTAAAAAAATGCTTATAGATTAGAAATTGAAATTTAATCTATCTATGTATATTAGGATTTTAGCTAAAATTAGGCCCTATCACTACGCTGTAGCCTGCAGCGTTCTAAATCCCAAAACATTTTACACGGGTCATTTTGCTGCAAAAACCTTCTGTAGCAAATCGATTTTCTAAACCCATTCACAAACAAATTTACATTAATATTTAATTTATAATCTAAATACATATGTGTATGTTTTGGGTACTAAATTTGAAAGAAAATTTTATAGAAGTCATATGGAAGACCAATGCGTCGAGCATGGTTGCCAGTAATGATGGATACCAGATTACCTAGTTGTTGTCTAAGAAGACTTAGGAGATAAACCTTTTTTTTGTAGGATCATATGAGGCCACAACGCTCTAGCGACCGGGGAAGTGTACTCATTTCCCCGAGAAGATGGGCTACCATCTCATCTTCATCCTCATTCTGACAATTCTGCAGACATTATTATTTGGAAGACTAATGCGTCTAGCATGGTTACCAAATTTGCAGTGATCAGTAATGATAGATACCAAATTACCTAGCAATCGGGGAAGTGTACTCACTCGACCAACGGTTCTGAGCGTTGGAATAAAAGATGTCTGTGATCTGTCTTTTTATTGCAGGTAGTGGAACTCCACAGAACTGGTCTAATACCAGTTCACTTAGTGTGGTTACAACTCTTGTCAAAGAGTCGGCAATATTATTACCATATGCAGTACCGCGTCCTTTGACCCATGGTTGAATGTCTCGCCATCTCATTAAGAGAAGTTCGACATTCATGAACAAGTCTAGATGTGAAAAACACAGCAATCAGCGATTTTAAAGCAGTTTGACTATCGGTATAATGATATCTCTGTTTGATATTCGCTACCATCCTCTCCAATTTGACGCCCTCTTGATCACTCTTGATCATTGATATGAGGCCACTTGATCACTGATATGAGGCCACAACGCTGTAGCCACCGGGGAAGTGTACTCATTTCCCCGAGAAGATGGGCTACTCTTATCTTCATCCCCATTCTGACAATTCTGAAGAAATTTTTTTGGAAGACTAATGCGTCTAGCATGGTTACCAAATTTGCAGTGATCAGTAATGATAGATACCAAATTACCTAGCGATCGGGGAAGTGTACTCACTCGACTAACGGTTCTGAGCGATGGAATAAAAGATGTATGTGATCTGTCTTTTTATTGCAGGTAGTGGAACTCCACAGAACTGGTCTAATACCAGTTCACTTAGCGCGGTTCCAACTCTTGTCAAATATTATTACCATATGTAGTACCGTGTCCTTTGACCCATATAAGGGTAATTTTTGAATGTCTCGCCATCTCATTAAGAGAAGTTCGAAATTCATAAACAAGTCTAGATGTGGAAAACACAGCAATCAGGGATTTTAAAGTAGTTTGACTAACGGTATAATGATATCTCTGTTTGATATCCGGTACCACGCTTTCTTGATCACTGATATTTCAGCTTGAAGGATACTGCAGTCACCATTGAGTCTAACAGAGATTTAAATCCCAAATTCTTCAATATCTTGGATCTCTCCTTTCGTTGTCTTGGGTCCATCGGTATACACACGGAAAAAACTATTTAACGGAAGGACTGATTCTTTAGACTTCGTAAATATATGTTATTGGAATTGTTTCAAGAGAAACAGTTCAGGGATGCAATAATCAACGGCATGTTTCAAGTATTCCATTTGCCAATTAAACTCAATCTGGCAGCAGTGCACATTGGCTAGAAAATCTTTGAGGGAGTTGTTCTTATAATACCGATAATGAAAACAGCAGAAGATTTCATAACCTTTTCAAGATGTTGTCTGTATGAAGCTCATCCCACGAACATTTGTCGGGTTTATACCCCTGCATATTCCAATGACCTTTCTGCAAATATATAGCGCAGTACTGGCATTTATCTAGAACTAGAAAGTGTAAAGGTATAAATACCACAGGATGACTTAATATAGACAATCGTTTGAAAGCCAAGATATCGTAGTTTTACGAATAACTGTTAATGACCACATTCCACAAGAGCGAGCATATTACGCCAACCAGTAAAATACCTTCTGCCAATTTTTTTAGATATCTTTGTGTTTAAGTTCTAAAACAATATGTATTACTCTTTCAAATTCTGAGAAGATATGAAGTCCAATTTTCGAAATTAAATTTAATAATTGGCCAAATTTTGATAAGTATATGTATAACCCATTCTTTCGAAAATTACTTTAATTTTATTCATAGCAGGGTGTGTAACAGTTAGAGGATTTTTATTACAACAACGCATTATTTCGGTGAACATAAGCGTCATTTTACGTTTGTAAAATAGTGAATTTCTAGGGGAGGGTAATTAATCAAAATCCTTAAAAAATACGCACATATTTGTTTATGTATTTTGAAGAATTTTACCTTTATAGAAGAAGTTGCAGCCAGGAGTGGTCAGCACAAGGAGAAAAAATCAAACACATACATATTTTGAAAGCATTTTTGTTTTGTTGTATATAAAATTTCTATTGTTTACCGACCTATTGTCAGGGCCAATCACTAGTCTATACTATGTATATACTACTTAAAATAATAAAATAGTTGACGGGAATTTTGACAATATTTTTGAAAAACAAAAGCATAATGTCCATGGACATTATAACACACCATATAGTTAGACACTTTTAAAAGGACTTTGTGAAACTTTGAATAAAGAAATATATTGGAATGTAGGCTACTTTCTTCCGGATAAAATTGATTCCAGCAATAAATTCCTTTAAAATGATAAACTCTGGGTTATTTTGAACACGGACTTTGCGAAATAAAGCTTCTTGATATACATTTGTATGTACTCTTTGTAACCCATGAACTTTATGTCACTATGCTTATGGACATTATGACACTTGATGGTGTGTAATGACGTCTATTTACATTTATCATAACGATTAAAACAATTTGTGTATAGTGACGATAAAAAATAAATAAAATAAATAATCAGACATTGAGAAAATGGGGGTAAATATGTTAAAAAAATAACGAATAAATATGAAAAGAAGTAAGAACACTTGTCTTTTTAGTTTTCTTTTCTTAAGGTTAAATTTTATTTACATAATTATATTTAAATAAGTTTTAATAATAGGGTTTCTAAGCGGGAATATCCCGGAAAATTTCGGAAATCCCGTTTAAAGATTTTTTCATCAATTTACTAAAAATATTAGATAATTATAGGAAATACTACTGGTAATTACTTAATATAAAATACTATTTAAGTCGTATTATTCATTTGAATTAATAATGATATCGGGATCAAATTCGGCTCGAATGCATTTAGTATATATCTATCGGCCTATTATTTGTCATCGCTTCCATATAAAGTTCTCAATGGAGAATCAATTAATAGTAAATAACTCATTACATCCTTAATTAGGATGAAATTCTACACGAATATGCTAGGTACATATTAGGGATGCCAATCCCGATCCCGAAAATTCCCGGGATTTTTCGGGATTAGAAAATCCCGAATCCCGGGATTTGCAAAATAAATCCCGGGATTTTTTCGGGATTATTGTCCCAAAAAAGTCGATAACTCGACTATCGTCGACTTTTCATAAAATGCAAAAATTCGAAAAGTCAACTTTTAACAAAATGCAAAAAGTCGAAAAATCGACTTTTCTTTTCAACTATAGAACCTTAATACTTAAGCACCCTTCACTCGAGCACACAAGTAATATGAACTGTCAAACTTTTGTGTAAAAGAGAACGGATGGGATCGTCTAAACGCAATATGTAATGAAACCATCACACATTAAGAGAAAATGCGGATGGAAAATTTGACAGTCGTATGGCACTCTTCATTTTTTTAAATGATTCAAAAAACAAGCAAGTCGCATTAGATCAGGGATGTATTTTTATGAAACCATATACAAAAAAATTGAAACAGCTGTTTCCATCTTACTTTGTTATTGTTTCATACCAATCGTAAAAAATATAAATCATACGACTTTTATTCTCTTTGTTGTCATACGGATGGAATTTCATTTTACTTTTTCATTAGACGTACGTAAAGTGTGATCGTCTGAAGGGCCCTTTAGTTAACGCTGAACAAGAAACACATTTTTACTACTAATCTCTTCTTAGACATTGATGGGTTAACTGGTAACTGTTCTTTTTTAGCCCGTCTCGTGTTGCTAGGTAAAAAATTCGTCAAAATAAAACGTAATGGCCTAGTGTCTGCGCCATACGTATAGAATACAATTTACATATTCAACATTTTCTTACTTACATAATATTGTTTTTGTTCACACTTAAAACTGATGAATCATTAAATTTTGAATATTTTTTATTTGGTTTCAGACTAATTAACATAATAAGGGTTTTAGTTTAACTTTTCATTAAAAATTACCAAAAATTAACATAATTATTTAATTTTGCTGTTGCTATTTGAATATTTAAAAGAAATAACAACAAATTATTATAACATTTAAAGATAATCTATTTAATTCTTTAGATTATTACACCAAGGTCCATAATTTTTCGGAAAAATTTAAATATTTTAAATTTCTGAAATAATTAATAAAATATGTCTGAGAGTATAATTCTTTAGGTATTAATATATGTGAAAATTATCAGTTTTTGGTAAACATTTTATTTGTTTGACGACATCTGAACTTTTGTTAGAATTAACATAATAGAAGAAGATATTTATATTATTGATAAGACGAATTTTTTAGCGAACATGTTTAATATGGATTAGGGAGTTTATAACGACCCTTATTAGTCAATAGTCAATAAATCATTAGTTAATAAATTTGGATCCAGAATATATCTAGGGCCTTCTTTTTGATTTCAAGAAACATTTGGAGCGGAAAGTTTTCATGCATAATGGACCCGCAAATTTTATATTATGAATTCATTATTGGCTGTCACGTAATGTTAGATCGCTATTGGATCTATTGATTGCTCCTTTATATAGAAAGTGTATAGTTCCTAAAGGTGTAATATCCAATAAAACTTTGGTCTAATTTCGACAAAAGCCTGGCAATAAGAGAGAAAATGATAAAGTGTATCACCGTATTCTGCTATCGTAAACCTGTATGTCCACTGAGTATATCATACGAACCGCGGACTTATTTATTCTGAGAAATCTTTTAATTTTCTTTAACTCTTTAATATTCTTGAATGATCAAAAAAAGTTTAATCATGATTTCAATGCCTTAGGGCGGGTTTTTCAGATAAAGATAATCTACATTCTTTGTGTTAAACCTAGTTTAATATATGTTTTGTGTTTTTCAGTAAACAGTAACGTTACTTATTATCTTAGTTTAACTGAGTGTTATTGGCCAATTAAACTTAAGTTATAAGTGAGAAGACACAATTACCAAAAACAATAAAACAATGATTTCGGAAGAACAAAAACTTAATATTTTAAGTAAATTGCAATTTTCTGATTTGTTTTGTTTTATATATAATTGTTTTAAATATTTATTTAACATTTTTCCAAAATTTTTCATTTTACAAATGTATTATTTGCAAAAAACAGCTGTTCATTGTTTATGTTTTTGAGTGAAAAGTTGGCAATACTAACAAAGTTAATTCAACTTAAATCCATAACTGAAAAACACAATCATCGGTTAAAGTCCGCCTAAAATTTGTTCCGAGTTTAATCTAACAGCAAGTTAAGCCTAGTTTAACTGAGTAGTAAGAAACCCGCCCTTAGACCCACAAATTTTTAACCTAGAGACCAAAGTATACTTTTCTAAAGGATATAGTTGGGATGAATACGAATCTGGTCTTGGAGGAGGAAAGAAGACATAGCAAAGGTTGAAGGTTTATTTTAAAGTCGATAGATTGGACTTTTAGATGACATAACAAATTTTATAAACAAAAGGTCTCAAATCGGGGGTATAAGAAAACTTAGGGGCATTAAATCTCGAAATTCTAAAGATTCGCATTTAGAGCAGCTCAATCCATTATAAAAGTGTACATTGGTCTGGGAGTTGTTGGCCGGTGTAATCAAACGAATGGGCGTAATTAGAACGTCTTCAAATTTTACAAGAACCCAAAGCATATAAAGTTTTGTGGGTCTACATTCTACATTTAAATGTTTTACAAAGGGAAGAGTAATCATTTTTGATGATGGACATAAAATGGGGACATTTGTGAATAAAGTAAATCGATCTTCGGAATTAGTATTATGTATATGTTAAAATGTTTAAATCGGCTAAAAAATGGCCCCTACAATGTATTTTCAAATAATATCGTTTTGTACTGTTTAACTTATTCATTATTTACACATACATATAGTAGTATGTCTTAATAAAAATCGTGTTTGTTTACATTTACTATGTAAATGAAAATAAACTTGTAATATTGTAACGTCCATATTTTAATGTTTAGATATTTATATATTTGCATTTCTTCCGATGATGATTTTATTCAGATTGTCATCTGACAATCAGTTGTCATGTCAAACTTTACTCTGCGTACAAATACAATATGACACATATTGTTTGCTACCTGTTAAATGAATTATCCATATTTATAATATTGATTATTTATTTTACAAATATGTAAAATGTGTTTATGTTAAAACTGAAAAATACGGGTCAACATGATAAGTAGTATTTGTGTCTGTCTTTCTTCATACAAAATATATGTTCACACTTATCAAATATTAAAAAATAATGTGATGTCAAACCCTTAAATAAAGAATAAATTTGAACACGATGTAAGTATGTAATATTTGTTAAGTGTGAACGCACATATCTTAAAGAATTTCCATAGATAAATATGGGCATTACAAATATGCATTTTTTTGTTTTTTTGTGGTATCGATATTAAATTCCAATTTACAAGGTCATACCAAAAAACGTCACATATTGTTATGTACTTGAATGAATACATATAGGTATTTATGTTCTATATGGTTACAGATACCAAATTTTAATAAACCTAATTCGTACAATTTATCAATAAAGGAAAATTTTAATTAACTATGGTTTTTAGAATTTGATAAAACAATTCATATTTAGAACAAACTTGATAAGACAATTTTTAGAAGCAATAATAATTATGGAATGCTCCCTATAAGACTTGGTTATTGTCATATCAAATGTTGGGAACAACTCCAACAAAATTTGTATTTACGCTGATAAAATGGGCGCAAACTGCAAATATTACTGTGGGTATATCAAATCTTACGGATTTCATCAATTATTCCCAAACCTATTACTCCAGAGAAATTTTGATTTCGATATCTCGAAAAATTTCACAAGGTCGCTATGCAAAAAAGTATAGACAACATGTTCTACGAATTATCACACACAAGATGGAGAAATGAACAAACCAAAAACACTATTATGCACTTTCATAATAGTAGTATTGAGTTCAAATACTTTATCTTTCTTATTGCCCAACTAATACCTTACCTATTCCTTAATATTTAATCTGCATCCTATCACACTTTTTAAAATTTTACGACTTTCAATTTCATAATTTATACAAATTCTCGAAATTATTGATACTTTTGGAAACAACCCATTATTAATAAAACTCGCTGAAACATATATATGTGTATGTACGTGAAATGTCTCCCAGGGAGACATTATATCATGTGTATAAAAGATAAGTGTGAATACCACACTGATCATTACTAAATAAAGAAATACATCACCACAAGATGAATGTACTTTTTTTACCCTACACCACTTTAGTGGGGAGGATATATTGGGTTTGTGCTGATGTTTGTAACATACAAAAATATTCGTCATATACCCACCTTAAAGTATACCAATCGGCTTAGAATCGTTTTCTGAGTCGATTAAGCTATGTCCGTCCGTCTGGCTGGCTGTCCATGTAAACCTTGTGCGCAAGGTACAGTTAGATAATTGAATGAAATTTGGCACGCACGTTTTATTTGGCCCAAAGACGAAGCCTATTGAAAATGGTTAAAATCGGTCCATTATTTCACCTAGCCCCCATAGAACAGAACCCCCGAAAAGGGCTTTTGAGCTCATAATTATGTTAAATATACAGGTATATCGATAAAATGCGGCACAACTAAGTTTTATAAAAGTCTTGATGACCCTGCCAAATTTCATAAAGATCGGGCCTCATTTGACCCTAGCTCCCATACAAAGTCCCCTTCAGAAAATTACTTGCATGTTCAAAATTAACTTATAAACACAAATATTGCGATGAAATTCAGCACAATAAAATATTATGTAAATATAAATATATTCACAAAATTTTATCGGGCTTAGTCCATATTTGCTCCTATGCCCCATATAAAGCCTCTTTCGGAAAATTAGTTTTTCATCCATAAATTGCTTAAATGTATCGGAACAAGGGAATATTGAAGATAAATGCTTTATTATGAAAAATAAATCACATTTAATATTCATAACTGGAGTAGGGTATCATATGGTCGGCCACGCCCGACTATACTTTCTTACTTGTTTTTATATAGATTTTACACCAATTAAAATCGAACTCGTAAATACATAGTGTATGTATTAAAATTACACACAAATAAATGATTTATTTTGAAAATACTCTATCCCTAACTATAGATCCAATGAGTCTATTTAAAGATTTTTCTTCTTGGAAGTCATTCTTTTCCTAATTTATCTTAACATGGAATTTTCTAATATATTTTTTTATGTAATGTAAATATTTGTGTTTTCAAATATTTCCAAGTCAACAAAATTGTTAATCTATATTGAATTTATGTATCCGTATGTTTAAAATTCCAATTGATAAAATATCACCACCTACAAGATATCTTTTTGGAGACAACACGTATTTTACGCGTGCTATTTTAATAGCAATTATATCAAATTTAAAAATCAGTGTAAATTTTGAAAAATTTGTCAGTTACAATTTGATAATAAAATATATTTGAATGCCAATTATACTCATGTAAAAAGCACGCAAAGCTCAATATTTAACAATTATATTATTTTATTTATTATGATAAATAAATAGTTACTCCTACTATAATGTTTATAAATTTATATTAAATAAATATCGCATAAATATATTTAAAGTGCTTTTCGATACCTTTATATGATCGATACCCTTATATGATTTATTGCGAATTATATACAATACATTTCAATATTTTAAGTGTTTTTGGATCTTAAATTAAATTAATGAAAAAGGCCTAATATCAGGTCTAGAAAGAGTGATTGGTATTGCAAAATTTAGATAAAATGATATTCAAGGGAATGGTATCAGGTACATGCATCCAGAGCGCGTAAGAACGTAACATTTTTATATGGAGTTTGACATTCGCGCGTTTTAAGCCTATTACAAGTCCATTTATAATTAAGTGAACGCGACGAACCATATGTGATTTATTTTGTGATGAATTTTATATTGGTCCCGATATATTTAAGAAATTTATTGACGAATAACTAATTTGAGGCTTTATATGGGAGCTAGGGGCAAATATGGACCGATCCCGATAAAATTAGCAAAGACTAAAATTTACATAACATTTTTGTGCTGATATTAGGGTTTATAAGTGAACTGTTAACATTCTGTAGGGGCAAAAAAAGCCCGGTCATTACCAACGTTGACAAGGTCATCAGGCGAGATGCAAGTACATATATTTAACATAATAATGAGCTTAAAAGCCCTTTTCGGGAGTTCAGTTGTACGGGGGATAGGTGAAATAATGGGCCGAATTTAATTACTTTTAATTGGCACATACACCAATAATAGCGTATATGCTAAATTCCATCAACTCCATCTTGAAAATTGCGACCTGTAGAGTGCACACAAGGTTTACATGAACACACAGACGGACAGACATAGCTTGATCGACACAGAAAGTGATTTTGAGCCGATTGGTACTTTAAGGTTGGTGTAGGACCAATATTTTTGGGTGTTACAAACATCAGCACAAACGCATAATAACCTCCCCACTGTGATGGTGTAGGGTATAAAAACTTGTAAACAATATCCAGCAGAGCTAACGATATAACCTTGTAGTCAGTTCACCCTGGAAATATTTAAATATCTTCTATTTAAAGCCGAGTCCAATCATCCACAATTAGAATTGTTACAATAACCATATATAATTGTAATAACCATATCGAAGCATATTTTTTCTCTGCATGCAGAGCTAGCTGTAAAAGACTAATTAGCTAATCCTAATTTCTTTATCTAATTTTAGGTACCATGATACCCAAATCTGGTGGGGATTATGCATATATAGGAACAGCATTTGGTCCACTGCCAGCCTTTTTATATCTTTGGGTAGCCTTATTAATATTAGTACCTACTGGTAATGCAATTACAGCATTGACATTTGCTCAATATCTTTTACAACCATTTTGGCCATCCTGTGAGGCGCCTGCCGAAGCAATACAGCTGCTGGCGGCTGTTATAACATGTAAGTAAAAGCTATAATTAATACTATAACTATTATTAATTATACATATATTTTCATTTATTTTGTTAGGTATTCTGACCGTTATTAATTGCTACAATGTTAAATGGGTGACAAGAGTTACCGATATTTTCACTGGCACCAAGGTATTTGCTTTATTGGTGATTGTAGCGGCTGGAGCTTGGTATTTATTTGCGGGTAATACCGAGAACTGGAATGAACCTATGAAGGGGACACTCACACAACCCGGCTTAATAGCTTTGGCTTTTTATAATGGTCTATTTTCGTACTCCGGTTGGAATTATTTGAATTTCGTAACAGAAGAACTAAAGGATCCTTATAAGAATTTACCAAAAGCCATTTGTATATCCATGCCTGTTGTTACCATCATTTATGTAGTGGCTAACATTGCCTATTTCTCTGTGCTAACTCCTGAAGAAATGTTGTCCTCCAATGCCGTGGCGGTTACATTTGGCGATAGAATGTTGGGTTTTATGGCCTGGTTGATGCCATTCTTTGTGGCCTGTTCAACTTTTGGTTCATTGAATGGTGCAATTTTTGCCTCATCACGTCTGTTCTTTGTTGGTGCTCGCAATGGTCATTTACCCGCAGCTATTTCCTTGATCAATGTCAATTGTTTAACACCTGTGCCTTCACTTATATTTCTGGTAAGCAACTAATAGCTAATTGTAAACTTTTAAAATAAATAAAATTAATTTTGAATTTATTTCTTTTTCCTTTAGTGTGTTCTAACCTTAATTCTATTGTTCATAAAAGACGTTTATGCTCTCATCAACTATGTAAGCTATGTGGAAGCTCTATTCACTTTAATTTCTGTTTCCGGTTTATTGTGGCTACGTTACAAACAACCCAAAACCGAAAGACCCATACGTGTCAATCTAGCTTTACCGATTGTCTTCTTAATCATCTGCCTCTTCCTTGTGATCTCATCGTTCTTCCAATCACCACTTGAAGTAGGTATCGGCACTGCTATTATTTTATCTGGCATTCCTGTCTACTACATGACAATACATCGACCGGTTGAATGGCTCACGAATATGTCACAAGCCATTAATATGTGGTGTTCAAAATTCTTTATTTGTATGCCAAATCAAGAAAAATTTGATTAAGTTTATTTTTTGTAATGCTTTAGAGATTAAATTATTATTAGTAATGAAAACATAAAAGACTAATTCAAATTAATATACAGCATTCTAGATTGTGTTGTATGTTTAAAATGTTGAAATGTATACATTTATGTACAATGTATTCGATACGTAGTTATTTACTGTAAAATACATAATGATACTGAAGAGAAATTATTAGAAATTGCGTGCCTTTTGCCTCGCAACAAAAAAAAAAAAAAAACAAACAAATCATTTTTCATACAGACAGTGTTGGGTAAAAGAAATTGCAAATTAAATTATTAAAATAACAAAATTTTAAAACTAAGTCAATTCTATTGCAATCAATAATGGTACAATTATATTTGTTTACATAAATTTTTTCCAAATATACTCATTTTGTTGTAATAAATCTTCCTTAAAAGATCACCTTTGCTTTTGTTTTACACAACACTGTAAAAATGTATGAGCACATGTCGTATATCATAGAAAATAAGATTTAATTATTTGGTTTATACGAAAATATTCTAGTATGAGTTCATTACATATTATTTTAAATATTTTGTAATTATTCTTGCATTACAATTTGTTATTGTTTTTCTTTTTTTGGAAAACTTTAAACTTATGTTGCACAAAAAGACATTTTTTTTTATTGTAGATTAAAATTTATACTAAAAAACTATAATTTATGTATAGTGGCTAGCAAAAGTGTAATATGTTTTATACTTTATAGGAATAATAAAAAATATCGCAAAAGAAAATGCAAAAATATATGCAGTTTTTTGCTCGTCACTTTACTAAATGCCTTTATATCTATTTGCATATTATTAAATATTTGTACTAAAAATTATGTAATTTATTTTTAATACTTAAGCATAAGTACATACATATATTATGTAAAATTCTATTAAAAATAATATGTATTCTAAAAGAATTAAGTTGTACAACTCGAAATAAAATTTATTTGAAGGAATTATACACATATTTCTACATCAAATGAAAAAAATATGTCTATTATTATGAATTTATTCAAATTTAATCCATATGCGAAAGATTAAACCAAATTAGGGCGGGTTTCTTACTACTCAGTTAAACGTGACTTAACTTGCTGATAGATTAAACTCTGAACAAATTTTGCCGGCATTTAAACGATGATTGTGTTTTTCAGTAATGAACTAAAGAGCAGTTAATTTGTTAGTATTGCCAACTTTTTCTGTCAAAAACATAAACAATTTGTTTAAACCTAGTTTAGTCTATGTTTTATGTTTTTTTAGTAATCAGTTACGTTACTTAGGGCGGGTTTCCTACTGCTCAGTTAAACTAGGCTTAACTTGCTGTTAGATTAAACTCGGAACAAATTTAGGCGGACTTTAACCGATGATTGTGTTTTTCAGTTATGGATTTAAGTTCAGTTAACTTTGTTAGTATTGCCAACTTTTCACTCAAAAACATAAACAATGAACAGCTGTTTTTTGCAAATAATACTTTTGTAAAATCAACAATTTTGGAAAAATGTTAAATAAACATTTAAAACAATAATAAATAAAACAAAACAAATTGGAAAATTGCAATTTACTTAAAATATTAAGTTTTTGTTCTTCCGAAATCATTGTTTTATTGTTTTTATTAATTGTGTCTTCTCACTTATAACTTAAGTTTAATTGGCCAATAACACTCAGTTAAACTAAGATAATAAGTAACGTTACTGTTTACTGAAAAACACAAAACATATATTAAACTAGGTTTAAACAAAGAATGTAGATTATCTTTATCTGGAAAACCGGCCCTTAATATCTAAGTTTAACTGAGTGTTACTGTCCAATTAAACCTAAGTTATAAGTGAGAAAACACATTCAACAAAAGTAATTTGATTTGTTTTATCAATATTATTATTTTCAATGTTTATTTTAAGTTTTTCTACAGTTTTTCATTTTACAAAAGTAATATTTGCAAAAAACAGCTGTTAATTGTTTATGTTTTAGACTGAAAAGTTGGCAATACTAACAAAGTTAACTGCTCTTAAATCCATAACTGGAAACACAATCATCAGTTTAAAGTCCACCTAAATTTGTTCTAACAGCAAGTTAAGCCTAGTTTAACTGAGTAGTAAGAAACCCGCCCTATGTAACTGAATACTGAAAAACACAAAATTTAGATGAAACTAGGTTCAAACAAAGAATATTGATTATTCTTCTTTCAAATCTGTTGTTCACTTTAGTTTGATTTTAAAGGTGGAAGTACACAACACGCGTTGTACGCGGCTTCTGTCAAAAAAAGTTGAAATAGTGTATTTTCATTTAAAAAGCTACACATTGTAGTTTGTAACGCGTCTGCCGCGAAAAGTTCAGCAACTGTCAACTTTTGACGCGTCGGCAGCTGATCAGGGTTGTATTTTGTTTTGTGTAGAAACTAAAATTAAGTAAATTTCTCCCACAATATAAGAAAAATATTAAAAACTATACAAAAACTTAAAATTTTGATTTTTAAAACAGTAATAGTCTTAAAAAACATTAAAAGAAAGATCAAAATGGCGCGTGGTATTTAACTTGCTGCTTATAAAGCGCGAAAAGTTTTAAAAGCGTAAAACGCGTTGCCGCCTCAATGCGTGTTGTGTACTTCCACCTTAAGATTTGATTTGAAATACTGCGTTCTTTAGATCGGTTTCAACTTTCTTTTTTATATAATTTAAATGGACAATATATACAATCTTGTAGTACCGTCAGCAAATCATTGTAATAAGGTCTAATATAAGGTCCTATAGCACCGTGCAACAGTCGTTTTCACACATTAAAAAGTCTATGTGTACAGGAAACTGTGGACCATTAGTATTAACGCTGTGTACTCAGTTTTCCATAATCAGCTCTTATGTCCCTGTAAAAGGACATTAGAGTTTAAAGGACATACGATTTCAAAAGATAGAATTCCAAATTTATATAAAAAATTTGGTGTTAATATTAATATCAAATGAATCTGAGGACCTCTGCTTCAAAATAATATTATTTATTTCAATTCATCAGGATTAAAAAAGAAATGAATGCTTAAAGAATATTTGTCACAAAAAAGTAGTTACAAATTTTTGTTACGAAAATGAGACCTTTTTTAAATTTAATTTCTTTTTCGATTTTTTGTCTAAGTGAGTCGAATAAATAATATAGATAGAATGTACAGATTCCCAGTTTTCATTTGATACCAATATTAGCATCACACAACAAATATAAATATTTAAAATATTCTTTTGAAATTGTAAGTCTTTTAAACTTTAAAGTCCTTTTATAAGGATATAAGAACTGATTATAAAAATCGGAGTACGCAGAATTGCTATAAATGGAATCTAGTTTCACATGCATATCAACTTTTCTATGTGTGAGACCTCTTTTTCAAAATTGTTACAGGGTGTAATAGACTATCAACACAAAATTCGGAAAAATAATTAAAATTTATGAGTGCCACTTCTGAATTTCCGAATAGCGCCCTGCAATGGGGATTCAGATTAAATTACTTAGTACTTACTAAAAATGGGTGTGGTCAACTATAAACTGGTCCTCGTTAAATTTGATAAATTAATCATTTAATTTCAAGCTTGTTTATGTCAAATTTCTTCCCGGTAATGGTATTGTACCTGGTATTTGAATATCGGTATTGTAACTGGTATTTGAATATCGGTATTTATACCGATAAACTGATTTCAGTATCGGTGTCAATACCGGTATTCAATTTTAAACGGTATTTAATCGGTATTAATAATGGTATCGGTTGCCAACCTTGTTATTAAATGCTATCGAACATTATAGAACATTCAAATAATATTTTGTAGAGGCTTGCACTTTAGTAAAATTAAATACGTTGTTTTTTAATAGCACCCAAAAATATGCAATCGTTTTTATTTAACATTCACCATATTTGTATAAAAAATTTGAGTTACCATACTTCCATCAGTGAAGTTCACCCCCTATTAAATTATTCATAAATTTTTTGGGATCTTATCATTATGGTTAGACCGAACTGTAACGGTAACAAATTTTGATACACTTCTAATAAAAACAAGTAAGAAATTATAGTCGGGCGGGGCCGATTTATGTGATTTATTTTTCATAATAAATCATTTATCTTCAATATTCCCTTGTTCCGATACATTTAAGCAATTTATAGATGAAAAACTAATTTTCTGAAAGAGGCTTTATATGGGGGCTAGGGGCAAATATGGACCAAGCCCGATAAAATTTTGTGAATATATTTATATTGACATAATATTTTATTGTGCTGAATTTCATCGCGATATTTGTGTTTATAAGCTAATTTGGGACATTCAAGTAATTTTCTGAAGGGGACTTTGTATGGGAGCTAGGGTCAAATGTGGCCCGATCTTTATGAAATTTGGCAGGGTCATCAAGACTTCTATAAAACTTAGTTGTGCCGTATTTTACCGATATATCTGTATATTTAACATAATTATGAGCTCAGAAGCCCTTTTCGGGGGGTTCTGTTCTATGGGGGCTAGGTGAAATAATGGACCGATTTTAACCATTTTCAATAGGTCAAATAAAACGTGCGTGCCAAATTTCATCCAATTATCTTGAAAATTGCGACCTGTACCTTGCGCACAAGGTTTACATGGACAGCCAGCCAGCCAGACGGACGGACGGACATAGCTTAATCGACTCAGAAAATGATTCTAAGCCGATTGGTATACTTTAAGGTGGGTCTAGGACGAATATTTTTGTATGTTACAAACATCAGCACAAATCCAATATACCCTCCCCACTAAAGTGGTGTAGGGTATAAAAATTATTGAAAAATTAATTCAGAGAATAACTATGTTTAACCATCAATGAAATTCCGAAAACTCAACAAAAATATATACATATGGTGCTCGAGATAACGAAGTAATGGTCTTCCAAGTTATCTGTACATGATCTTGTGTGTAAAATTAAAACATTGCCGGTGTTTTTAAAACAAATTATGCCAATTTGATCAGATTTTAATGGGGTTTCATAGTGTGGTTCGTATTCATTTATTTTGTAACAGAGAATATTTTTATCTAAACTGTTTTTAAAAGTAATTATATTGTAAATGCACTTATTAATTGATTTTTAGAAAAGAACTATTAAAATTCAGATTCAGAAATTCAAATCAAATTGGAAAAACAAAATTGGAGTTGAGATTTTATATTTCAATATCGAAAGACCTAAAATTCGGAAAAAATGAGAAAATAATGATACGACAATTATACACTATATGTTCAATTTCAAATTATTTTCCGAATTTCATATAAAAACTTTAATTATCTTTCACTTGTTCTTTTCAGAATTTGCAACAAATAAATCTCATTTATAATTGATTTTTCTGAATATCAAATTCAATTGTTCTTTTCCGAAATCGAAAATCTTAATTTCAATTGAATTTCACTGAATGCAAAATTCAATTATGCATCTCTGAATTCAAAATATATATAATCTCAATTTTAATTGAACTTCTCTGAATTCAAAATTAAAAGTTGTCATTTTCTTTTAATTTAAAGTCATTTATATGGGGATAGGTCAATTATGGACCGATTCTCATAAAATTCGATAGAGAGATTTTTGCTCGTAAAAAACTTACTTATATCGGATTTCAGCGCTATACTCTTATTTTCAAGCCAGTAGTGACGTTGAAGTCATTTTCTGAGTAGGACCTTGTATGGGGGATAGGGTAAGTTATGGACCGATCCTCATAAAGTTCGGTAGGAAGATTTTTGCTATATATACATACATAGATTCATCGCTATACTCGCATTTTCTAAACAGTTATGACTATTATATCTGTTTTTCGAGGGGCCATTTGAATGGGGGCTATGTGAATACGTGGACCGATATTGCCCATTTTTAATACCAAACAAACCTTACCTATGAGAAATATTTGTGGAAACTCTCTCAACTCTCTAGCTCTTTCCGTTCGGACTCTATCCTGCTTTCAACGGACAACAGAAGGGAAACCTCCGGCTGCTTTTCTTAAGGGTTCTCAAAAGAGGACCGTTAGGCGAACCGGATCTGGAGGTGGACAAGCTAAAGGGACCCAAAAAATCTTCGTCGATGGGGAAGACTGGTTCAAATCAGGCTAGCACCTCTAATGAGCCTCGAAAGGGGACCATTAAAAGAAGGTTAAAAAAAACTTAAAAAATTTATCAAAAATGAGTTTTGTATAGACATAATTCCCAACAATAAATTTTATATTGATCGGCCCAAGTTTTGCCCTAGCCCCCATATAACCGGACCTTCCGACTTGGGCCTTTTAGCTCATAACTTTGTCAAATATACTACTATCTCTCCAAAAATCGTCACAACTAAGTTTGATATAATTATAAATAACACTGTCGATTTTTATATTGATCGGGCATTATTTGACCATATCCTCCATACAAAATCCCCTTCAGAAAATGACTTAAATGTCCACAATTCACTTATAAACACTAGTATCACGATGAAATTCGGCACAAATAGATTTTATATGAACATAAATGTCGACATTAAATTTTATAAGGATCGGACCAATTTTTGCCCTAGCCCCCATATAACCGGACCTACCGAATTGGGCCTTTTAGTTCATAACTACGACAAATATACTACTATCTTTCCAAAAATTGGCACAACTAAGTTTGATATAATTATAAATAATACTGTCATTTTTCGCCATGATCGGAAATAAAAAGTAGCCTATTGGCAGATATACAAACATATAAACAAACACACATTAATTTTTATATATGTATATAGATAATTCCTAATAATACATTTTATAAGGATCGGCTCAATTTCTGACCTAGCTCCCATACATCCGGACCCTCCGATTACGGCCTTTTATCTTTTAACTACGTCTAATATACTACTATCTATCCAAAAGTCGGCACAATGTGGTGATGTTTGTAACACTCAAAAATATTTCTAAGTCGATCTAGCCATGTCCGTCCGTCTGTCTGTTGTAGACACGATAGGGCCTAAACGAGAGAAGATAGAGAGCTGTAATTTTGCATAAATATTCTTTATTGATAGGCACTGTTTGGTATTGAAAATGGGCCATATCGGTCCATGTCTTCGCATAGCCCCCATACTAGTGGCCTTCCGAGAAATAATGTAAACAATCATATATGATTTAAAAACATCAGTATGTCACTGAAATTCCACATAAAAAAGTTTAATATGACCCATAAATGTAAACAGTCATATATGATTTAAATACATCAGTATGTCACTGAAATTCCACATAAAAAAGTTTAATATGACCCATAACTTCCCTACCAAATTTGAGGAGGATCGGTCCATAATTGGTCCTACCCCCTTATATAAATAAGGCCCTCTCTGAAAACGACTATAGCGAAATGTGACAAAAACAAGTTTTATGGGAACTAAAATCTCTCTGCCGAATAGGAGAAACTGCAAAATATTAAGAGGATCGGTTCATAATTGATTCTACTCCCACCTCATAAAATGGCTTTATCTCTCATGCCTCAACATTAACGGATAGTAAAGCAACGAAATTCGACATAAACATGTTTTAGAGAAACTAAAATATCTATGTAAGTAAAATTTTATAAGGATCGTATCACGATTGATCCCACCCCCTTATAAGGTCCCTTCATAAAATAAATATAACGCCATAACTTGTTTCAAAATAGTACATAAACAAGTTTTATAGGAAAATAATTCTAACTGTCAATCTTTTTTGGGGATTGGTCCATAATTGACCCTATCTCCTATAAATGGTCCTTCTCATAGAATGACATTAACGGCCATAACTGGCTTATAAATACCAGTATATCGATAGAATTAGTCATTAACTAGTTTTATAGGATCTAAAATCTTTCTGTCAAATATTATGAGCATCGGGCCATATTGAATCAAAGCCTTCATATAAGAAAGCATTGGTATTCGACATAACAAGTTTTATTGAAACCAAAATCTTTGTAAAATCTTAGCAAGATCGGTCTAAAATTTACCATAAGACAATTTACAGTAAATCAATGTACATTACTCTATAAACCATTAAAAAATATTAAATATGAATATATTACTATTTATATACGATAAATCGGTTTAGAATAAATCTAATAAAAATTTAAATTGTTTATATGGTTTAATTTTATTTATTTAAAAAATAGTAAAATGTCATTAAACATTCAAAACAATTTTTCTCGAAATTACTTTTTTTGGATTATGCCAGTCTTGTAGTAAATGACCGATATTTACTTTCATTCTTTTATCTTTAAATAAACAGGAATTAACTTGAACTAACCTTTTTAGTGAAAAACATGCAAATAGTATTTGTTTTATAAGATTTCCTTACAGCAAGAAAAACATTTACATACAAAGTTTTACAAATTTAAATAAAGCTTTTAAAGAGTTGTGGGTGACCAGATTTATATTTTAGAGAAATTTATGTATTCGTAAAACACTTCATTGTAAATTGATGATTGCGATATAAAATTATCATAAATTAGGTTTATACGGAAATAAGATAGTTGATTTTTGTAGCTTTTTTCCCCTTACAACTTTTATGTATAATTATAAAATGTAGGGGCCTGATTGAATGAAAATCTAAAAAAGAGAATTTTTTGGTACTACCACGTTCTTCTTTTGTGAATTTTCCGTTATGAGGACCCAAACACATAAAATTAAAAGGTCCCTACTCAACGAGAGTCTACAACGGGAGACTTTTAAATAGCTCTTTGTTCTTTAAATTGCACTTTTTAAATTTTCTATAATATTGAACCTGAAAACTTAAAATTTAAAATGCAAAGATCTGAGAAACTGTAGGAAGGAACATAGAAACAAGAACCTTAATATTCGCAATGCAGTTTTGGTACTTTTTGTGCTTCAAAAGGGTACTTTTAGATTCTCCATTAAAAAGAACTGAAAATTCTCTAAAAATATGAATATTTGGCTAAATTTCGAAATAGGTTTTTTTTTTGAGTTCGTTCAGATGCTATCATGCTTTCAACAGGGTCTAGATAGATCATCTTAAGGTAGAAGTACACAACACGCGTTGAGGCGGCAACGCGTTTCACGCTTTATAAGCGGCAAGTTACACACCACGCATCATTTTGATCTTTTTTTAATGATTTTATACCCACCATCAAAAAAGATGGGGGGTATATTGATTTTGTCATTCCGTTTGTAACACATCGAAATATTGGTCATAGACCCACAAAAGTATATATATTCTGGGTCCTCATTAAATTCTAAGACGATCTAGCCATGTCTGTCCGTCCGTCCGTCTGTCTGTTGAAAGCACGATAGAGTCCGAATGGAAAGAGCTAGAGGGTTGAAATTTCACATAAATATTTTTTATAGGTAAGGTTTGTTTGGTATTGAAAATGGGCAATATCGGTCCACGTTTTCGGATAGCCCCCATACAAGTGGCCCCTCGAAAAGCAGCTTTAACAGCCATATCTTGTTTAAAAATACAAATATAGCGATGAAATTCGACATAAGTAAGTTCCTTATGATCCAAAATCACTATGCAAAATTGTATGAGTATCGGTCCATAATTGACCCTACCCCCCATATAAGGTCCCCTTTAGAAAATGACTTTAACGCTCACTACTGGCTTAAAAATACTAGTATATAGATGAAATTCAACATAAGTAAGTTTCATACGAGTCAAAATCTATCTAAAAAATTCATGAGGATCTGTCCATGATTGACCCTACCCCCCATATAAGGTCCCCTTCAGAAAATGACTGCAACGCTCATTAATGGTTTAAAAATACGAGTGTAGCGATGAAATTCGACACAAACAAATTTAATACAAACCAAATTCTGTCTACCAAATTTTATGAGAATCGACCCATAATTGACCCTACCCCCTATATAAGGTCCTCTTCAGAAAATTACTTTAACGCTTATAACTGGCCTAAATATACGAGTATATAGATGAAATTCGACATAAGTAAGTTTCATTCGACTCAAACGAGGTGTGATGGTGGGTATATAAGATTCGGCATAGCCGAATATAACACTCTTACTTGTTTAAGACTGTTTTAAAAATCAAAATTTTAAGTTTTGTATATATTTTTAATATTTTACTTCAATTGTTGGAGAAATTTATTTAATTTTATTTTATTCTTATTCTCAACAAAAAAATACAACCCTGATCAGCTGCCAACGCGTCAAAAGTTGACAGTTGCTGAACTTTTCGTTGCAAACTACAATATGCAACTTGTTAAATGAAAATACACTATTTCAACTTTTTTTGATATTAGAGTGATAGACTCGGGTTTTCATCCGGTTTTTTCTGATTTACTACTGACGGTTTTTTCTAAATATTGATTTTTCGAATATCGAATAACCTTTTTACTTTAAGAAACCGCGGTTTCGAATACCTTCAGTTGCTTTGCATTTAACAAATACTTAAATAAAATTTTGAAGTAAATAATAATAAAGCCCGACAAAATTTTATAAAATGTATCTTTTTCTAAAAGAACTTTTGTTAATTTTAATATTATTTATATAATTATTTAATAAAATTTATTTGTAAAATTGATTGGAATAATCATACACATTTGTTTGATAACATTTCATTTTTAATTAAAATTTATCAATCTTATAGATTATATTCCAATTACAATTATAATAAAATAATATGTACTATAAATCTGGGACTGAAATTTTATGGAAGTGTTGGAACGTCTATTACCTAGAATTATCTAGTTTCCTCAATTTTTTACTAATTTTTTATACCCACCATCAAAAATGATGGGGGTATATTGATTTTGTCATTCCGTGTGCAACACATCGAAATATTGTTCACAGACCCTATAAAGTTTATATATTCTGGGACCTAGTAAGATTCTAAGACGATCTAGCTATGTTCGCCCGTCTGTCTGTTGTTAGCACGATAGCGTCCAAAAGAAGAGATATTGAGATGAAATTTTCCTAAAATATTTCTTATTGATCAGAAATGTATTAACAGTATTATGGCCTATTTCAGTATTATTCGTAGTTATGTCCTTTTTAGATTACACAGGCCGACAAATATTAACTCAGTGAATAAAGTATACTTTTCTAAATGATTGAGCCGTGATGAATCTGACCTCAGAATTTCGCATTACATCTTGGATTTGAGATGTCCTATTTTGAAAAAAAAAACTCCAATTTTGGCCCATTTTGAGACGTTATAACAGCGCTAAAACAATTTTATTTATAAACTGTTGCAAGCCATCTGAAAGTCCATTCTACAAACTTTAAAATAGAGACTTAACATTTGAAATATCTTCTCTCTTCATCGAGTTATCTCCACCTAAATCTTGATAACAAAAAATGTATTTTATCGTACATTGGGTATTTTTTCAAATTTTTCAAAATCTTTAAATTTTTGAAATATGAAAATGCTTTTGAATTGTTTTTAAAATCTGCAGTAGTTTCTGAGATATCATCCGTTGAAGTTGACGGACGGACAGACATCGTTAAGTCAAATCAAAAAGTGATTTGGAGTCGATTGGAACATCCTTAGATAGTTGTGGATACAATATTTTTTGTTCGCTATAAACAATATTTACTATAGTAGTGTAGGGTATAAATACCATGAGTATAACGCAAACCATGAGTTTTCAAGATTTAGGTGAAGATATCTCGAAGTAATATATGTCAGATGTTAGGACTTTATTTTAAAGTTGACAGAATGGACTTTCAGATGGCATACAAGGTTTTATAGATAAAGTTGTCTTGGCGCAGTAATAACGTTTAAAAAAGGGCCGAAAAATTACGTTTTTTTAAATATCAGAATACGATATCTCAAATAACATATATGACGGAGAAAATCTGATCTGGTCATATTCGGAATCAGCACGGCTCAATCCTTTAGAATTTTTTTTCGCCTAATATCGAATACTTCGAGCGCTATGTAACGTTCTTGGAACCAATATCAAACGCGAATTTTTCAAGGAAACTATAACATATATTTTGAGATTAATGAGGGTACCCAGTAGAACAACCAATACCGATGAATAATTTACTACATAGAATTACTAAAAAAATTTATCAATAAAACACTAAGAAGAAACGCTTAAAAATGAATTGCAATTGGAAATGGTGTTGTAGAATGCGAAGATGCTAAAGTGTAAGAAAACGCCAATTGTGGCAAGTTTTAAAAAAAAGTACGTCTGTATATAGTATAAGTACTGATTCTCTTAATCCATTTCAAAAGAAATGACAAAACTTAAAAGCAGCAACTAACTATCTTTACAGATAAAGATGTTGGTAGACCTATAATGAAATCAGTTACTTTTTTCTTAAGTTAAAAACATAGTAAAAAGCTTTCGAATAAAGCTTCCTAAAAGAAGCGAATAAACAATCGAATATAATACATACATATGTAGTATATTTAAATAATTTATACGCCAATGTACTCGTTTGTACATATAGAGAGGGTAATCCAAGTAAAGAGCTCAATTAGTTAAAGGCAGTAACCGCGATCAGCAAGCTAGTAGGTAGCAAGCGGTAAAAAGTTAAATTACGAGCGTGCTGTAGAAGCAGATGAGCAGTTGAAAATAACAGTAGTAATAAATAACTCGTAAAACAAATGAAATTGAAAAAAATTAAATATATCAAATCTTAACGATCAATTTTTTTAAAAAAAAGTGATGTTACGAAAATAGTTTGTGTTAATTGATTTTAATAAAATTAGTTATATGCAAAAAAATTATGCATTTGTTTAGAGTTTCCTACTTTAAGTAAAACGAAACGAATATTAAAAGTTATTTTTGAAAGTTTTGCAAAAAAAATATAACAAAACAAAGTTCAAGAATAAAGTTAAAGAAAAAAAGGATATAAAAGCAAATTTAAAATATAAAATCACAAAATGGCACAATTAAAATGTGTTACCGTTTGGTTTTTAATGGCCACCACCTGTGTGTTGGTTAATTTAAAGGATGTTAAGGCTTCTACGGAATACAATCATTATTTGGCACATATTTTCCAAAAGTATGGCAATGGCGGAACCATGTCATTCGAGGTAAGTCTAGTTAAGGTCATTTTAAACTGTAACACCTTTAATTCGATGCAAAACAAATGTGACCTTTATTTAATGTGTGTTTTTTCTCTTTATTATATATTTTAATTCATAATAATAAAGGCAAATACAAATTAAGCTTAATTCACATGAAGTTGAAATTATTGTTGCTAGTGTTTTTGTAATTTTTTTTATTATTTTTTTGTTTAACACGGTCCATTGCGTAGCGCCCATGTACACATGTTTTTCCAAATCGTGTCGATATCGAAATAAATATTTGTTTTTCAATAAAAATGAAAATCTCGATTAATTCATTAAAGTATAGGAGGGCAATGAGTATAATATTATGTTTTAAAATCACTCTAATACTTATTATATAGATTAAGCACTATCAGAGCAATAAATAATTTGTCCGAAACTATTAAATTGGGCAAAAAATTGGTTTTATACAGTCTGCTATAAAAATATGTTGACAATTAAATTTATTAGTTAAATAGTTGTTTTGGTTGAGTTTCCCAATTGCAGTTCTACTTTTTATTGCAGAGACCTTTCTATATGTTAAAGATACGTAGATATATCCAATAATAGGTTAAACAAATCAAGATGTTACTATATCATATTACAGTGCGTGAAAACTAAAGGTGGAAAGTACACAACATAGTGTACAGTGTCTCTCATAATTATTCGAATTTGGGTAAACTATAAAAAGAAACCAAATTTAATAATATATTTTGTGTGCAAAATAAATAAATTAATTTGTTATATTGTCTAGATAGTCCTTATGTTTGATATCACGCTTTTTAAAACTTGAAAAATTTGCATTGATTTAAATTAATTGTGCTTTTTTAAAAAAAAGTCCATGAAATTGCCTCATAAAAGTATACGAATTTTTCCTGTATTTCATATTTGATCATATTATACGCAACACAAATTTTAGAATCGAATGGTTTTTATGCGTAATATTGTTTTAAGGGGTTACTATCCACGGAAAGGATATATTTTTGGCCCATTTGGTCCACAATTTTGCGGAATTTGTACCCTCTTTTCATGTAATATCATTAAAATAGCGATTTTTGGCCATAATTGTAAATTTTTCTCCTTTTTTCCAGAGATAAAACAAAAATTTGATATTGGGACTTAAAAGACCCTTTGGGGTATCTAAAAATAATATCTTTTGTTACAAGAATCTGTATTTAAACGTTCCAAGATAAATTATTCGGATCATTCTTCTTTCGCTAATTCAATATATTGGAACTTAAGTCCATTTTTATAATACTAGGATCAACTATTTTCGGGAAAAGTTTTCTGGTATATATTCTTTTAGATATCAGCTTTTATACATTTTAAGTTTTCAATGTGTTGTGAAAGTGTACAACTCCAAAACATGCCTCGAAGAAACACCATTCAAAATAGTAAAATCATTATTTTTATATACCACTGGACTCCATGCTGCATGGCACGATATCATTATGATCACATCAAAAATGTTGATATGTGTTTAAATATTATTTACTATGATCAAATTGAAACCAAAATTTAGGACTTACAGTGTTATTGTAACGGGCAACATAAGCGTGAAAGTTACGAGTAGTAAAAACTGAAATCTACTATATAGGATGACGTTTTGTTAAGGCATGTTTTGGGGTTGTATACCGCTATAATATATTGAAAATTTAAAATACATTAGTGCCAATATGTACATGAATATACACTAGAAAACTTTGTCGAAAAATATCGTCCCTAGAGGTACGAAAAGGGACTTATGATCCAGATAATTCAATTAGAAACTGAAAAACGATACCAAAAATACATCTTGGAACGTTTAAGTACAGATCCTTATAACAAAAAATATTATTTTTAGATACCCTATGGGTTCTATTAAATTCCAATATTAAATTTTAGTTTTATTTCTGGAAAAAGGGTGAAAACATTACAAATATAGCCAAAAATGAAAAGAGGGTACAAATCCCCCAAAATTGTGGACCAAATGGGTCAAAAATATATCCATGCGGTTGATAGTAACCCCTTAAAGCCATATTAAGCATAAAACCATGCGATTCTAAAATTTGTGTATCGTATAATATGATCAAATATGAAATACAGGAAAAATTCGCATACTTTTGTGAAGTAGTTTCATGGACTTTTTTTAAAAAAGCACAACTAATTTAAGTAAATGTAAAGTTTCCAATTTTTAAGGGGCGTGATATCAAAACTAAGGACTATCTAGACAATATAACAAATTTATTTATTTATTTTCCACACAAAATATATTATTAAATTTGGTTTCTTTTCATAGTTTACATAAATTCGAATACTTATGAGAGACACTGTATATTCATTTAACAAGTTTCACACTGTAGTTTGTAACGCGTCTGCCGCGAAAAGTTCAGCAACTTTCAACTTTTGAGGCGCAGCTGATCAGGGTTGTATTTTGTTTTGATTAGAATAAAACTTCACCAACAATGAAAAGAAAATATAAAAAAAATAAACAAAATCTTAAGTTTTTGATTTTAAAAACAGTAATAGTCTTAAAAAACATTAAAAGAAAGATCAAAATAATGCGTGGTGTGTAACTTGCGGCTTGTAAAGCGCGAAAAGTTTGAAAAGGGAAAAACGCGTTGCCGCCTCAACGCGTGTTTTGTACTTCCATCTTAAAATAGTTACATTATAATCACTATCTAATCTGAATATATATATGAACTGAATATATATGGATATCAAATCGGATTATCTAAAACAGTTAATTGGGTTAAAAATGTCATATGGATTAAATAGTTACTGCAGTTATTCTATACCCGGTAAAAGTTATAAAAAGATATATACATACTATCACTATCTTTATAATCACAAATGTTTGTAGAAAAGTTTAATATATCTTGACTTAACTTTATCTTTACAAAAAGTAAATAAACTCATCATAAATTTAATAAAATAAACTTAATGCATATTATCACTTAAAAACACATTAAAGTAAAAAATAACATGTCTGATTTTAAAATCAGGAGAAGACACTCGACTGTATAACAACTTTTTAAGCATGGAAAAGCCAAACGATTTAATTTCTTTATTATTATTCTACACCATTAATAAATAAAAGTAAGAACGTTGCAATCTATATTTATTATTGATTTTAATTAAAAGTAGGTTTTTTCTATAGATCAATTAACAGTAAAATGTCACAACTCAGAAATTATAAATTAAAATTTATCTAAGCTTATAGGTATGGTTTATACCCGAAAAAGTGCTGATCAATAGCAGAAAGTAAATTTATAAGAGATTTTATTTTAACTAAAGTCTTTTCTTTATCTTTCTGCTTTGAATCCGCATATGACCTCTGACCTCTTTCTCCATCTCATCAAGTTTTCGACATATCGTATCCTTAGACATTACAATAGCGCAATTACATCCTTATTTATTAAATTTGCAGTGGCGTCTGGAAGAAAGTCCAATGTGGTCACATCTTTTTGGTGATTTTTAACTTTTGGTTCATAATATACAATAACAAACTGTGCTTTACACAGGCAGACATACAGATGGGCGGACTGACGGACAAAAGTAAATCCACTCATAACTTCATTAGGACCCAGAATATATACATATGAATATACTTTATTGGGTCTCACATGGATACTTCTTACACAGAATGACAAAATATATACATACACACATTAAGGTTATAACTTTTATTTATATATAACTAGCTATACCCAGTTTGCTTCGCTACCCTTGAAACAATATAAATAAAAAACCCTTTACGATTTTTCATATTTACATTTTACTAGTCGGCAAACGGCTCAGAACTTAATATTTCATCGACCAATAGACAAATATTTCGTTAACATTGAATTCTATAATTTCAATGCCCAAAGTAAACACATTAAAACTAAGCTAGGTTCTAGTGGAACCTGCTATAGAATTCATAAAGTGGGAACCTGTTCTTAAAATGATCGTAAACATTTTGCTAAAAAACGATTCTAGTAAAACCGTTTCTAAAGGAACCGTTTCTAGTGGAACAAGAATTGATAAAGTGGTAACCTACAAGACTTGAGATTTCTTAACGTACACCATTTGAGGATTCTAGTTCCTATATTTTCCTAGATGTAAACATTTAATTTATATGGGAGGTACCATGCCTCTATTGCTAGTCCGTGATCCAATCCGCAAATTTAATAAACATATTTTTACTCCAATGTCAAAATTTTGAGCAATCTAGCTCCAATATTTTCCCCGATATACGATTTTTTTAAATTCTAACGGGAGGGGCCACCTCCCGTGTCAAAATTGTTTATGCAAAATTTGAGCTTTACAGCTCCAATAGATTCCCCGATATATCCATTTTTGTATTTAATTCATATGTGAAGTACCACGCCCCCTTTTTCTATTCCACCCATATTTGTCTTGAAAATTCATATTGATATCAAAGTGGTTCGGGCGAAATTTGAGGACTCCAAAATGTATAGCTTTCTATTCTATTTCTTATCCACCTATTATCGAACAAAATTTGGAAACTCTAGCTGTTATAGTTTTCCATTCTCCTACTAGTAACTTGGAATAAAAAACGTTTGCCTTAAACTATATAAAGGGTAACCTAGATAAAGATGAATTGTCCTATTCAATCTGAAGGGTATGTTTTGGAAATGGTGTTGTATAGATACATTTTTAAACACCTACACACTTCTTCAACTTACTATATACATGTCGTTTGGCTGGTGTTCATTATGAGTACTCTTACTAACAGTATATTCTATTTAGTTATGATATCTACAGATTAATTTTATATCAACTTAAGTGTTTATCTCGGTAGTATCTTTAAAAAATATGTGTATGAAAAAAATAAGAAAATACAATTCTTAGTAAGTAATCTAAATGAGACATAAGTAATGTGTGTATAAGAAGAATCTACTAGATGTACTATATGCACTACCATAACGTCACAACTCAAAAAATTCAGTTTCAAAAAAAATTACTTTCAATGTCATTTTATTTTTAAAAAGGAAATTATGAGAAAATTAACAAAACATTTAAATTACCTTAAATGTATACGAGTAAAGACTTATTCGTAAGTAGCCTGTTAAAAAAATATAATTTTAAGTTGTGACGTTTTTACCCTAAAAGAACGATATGAATATGTATGTACAATATTTAGATACTTATTTATTACTTTTACTTTAGACGAATTTAAGACGGATGGCAATGATCAAAATAAAGATCAAGTATATAATGAGCATTATTGTGTTTATCAGTGTAAGAGGGTCTAATATTTAGACGTTTGAGATGATTAAGATGTAAAGATAGTAGTAAATTATATCTATGTGGAATTTTAGGTAACAGAAGCTGTTACTGTCAATTGACCCAAATTGAAAACAACACACGACGAAATTTGTTGTTGTTTAGAAAGTGTTAGGTAAATAGAAAAAAAAACAAGGGAAAAATTTAACTCAAAACAAAACAATTGTTTTTTGTTAAAAATTTATCAATTTATCACATATCCTAAGTATTAAATTGACATAAACAAATCCAGTCTTCATTTTCATTAAATGTATTAGGTCTTTAAGGGCAAACACTGAAAACAATTTTCAAGTTACTTCACTTTCACTATCAAAAAGTCAAAACCCAAGGTTTAAAGAATGCTTTTCTAAAGAATTGAGCTACACTGAATCTAAATTTCTCCTTCATATCAAAATATTCAGCGTAAACTTTGGAAAATCCCCATTTTTCGTCATATATTAGACATAATAACAGCTCGAATATCCTATACATTGGCTTCAATGTAACGGTTTTATTTAAAATATCCTGAAAACTTTATGTGGCGATTCTGAGGTTAGATTCCGATTCACCCAAACTCAATCCTTCAGAGAAGTATACTCTGGTGTCTGGTTTGAAAATTGCTGACATGTATAATCGGAATAGATGGAACGGGATCAAAAGATATAAATGTCAAAATATGAATGTTTTAAAAAGCAGTCATTAGAGACATCTCAACATTCAGTGGCCATCCATAAACCTTAGAATATTAAGAAACAATAATGGGTAGTTCAGATTCAGGAGCCAGATTGTTTCTATTTCAGTCTCCCATATAGCAGCTACTGTATTATCACGCTCAGAGTGCCTTTTTTCATCGGGGTACTAGATTAGGATATGTAGAACTATCTTGTGTAATTTAAGAGGTTCTCTGGTTTCGTATTCAGCACTCTACACAGAGGGAAAAGGAAATATCACGCCTGGTACCAAATTGACACTAACGAGTTTATAATTTTTCAATAACATCCGTTGTCAAAGTATATACATACGACAACACTATGTAATGTTGACAACGCAACATTGCAACAATTCGTTGTCGAAATCTAAATTTTATACACATTCGTTGTCTAAATGTTAACAAACGTGGCTCACTATTGGTAACGGATTGTTTGTCAATAGTGAGCTTACCACGTTTGTTAACATTTAGACAACGGATGTGTATAAAATTTAGATTTCGACAACGAATAGTGTTGTCGTACGTATGTATATACTTTGACAACGGATGGTATTGAAAAATTATAAACAGTTTGGTGTCAATTTGGTATCAGGCGTGAATATTTCTTTTTCCCTCTATGTACCTAAACCACCAACACTCTGGTTGGGTCCTTTTTATGACTACATTAGATTGACGGACATAATTAGATCGTCATAGATTCGCAAAATGCCCCACTATATAGTTAGATTAAAAGATCGAAGTACATATGTTACATCGGATACTGCTAGGCTACTATCAGGCCTGTGCTCCTCTACAAGAGTCTCCGGTGGAAATCGAACTCACGTCGTCCGTACTGACAAACTACAACACTACCAACTAAGCCACGGAGGGTCCTATATAAACATTTCTGCATCTACGACCAATATACCGGTAGACCTTTTAAAAAATACTCAAGTATACTCTTGTGAAGGATAGAGCTGCACTGAATCCGAATGTGGCCTTTGATATCGTGTCCTGAGTGTTGAAAATCTCTAGTTTTGCCAATATTTGAGTATTTGGCTTAAAATAAAAGCAATATCGAATTTGTTTGAATTAAAGTTAAAGTAGTTTTTTGTATTATAATATCGGGAAGAAAGAAGGAGATAAAAGATAGGTTAAACCTTTATTTAGATTTTAGAATGGATTTTCAGATGATATAACATACTTAACAAATAATAATATAGTCGAACATGGATTTTTTCAAACATTAGTTTTCTATATTGCAAAAACATGACATGAAAAAGAAAAGCGAATTTCAATCCTTTAGAAAAGTATACTTTGGACTCAGAGTTTTGACTATGTAAAATTTTGTTGCGCTGTGTAATTAATGATGAAATACGAGTTTTTTCTCTATGATTTGCTAGCTATGGTATCGGATATTTAAAATGATTTCCTGATTTCCAAAAGTTGATCACAGCTATTATATAATTAATAACAAATTTTCATAATTTTTGATATGCAAAATTAAACAAATTAACATAGATCAAATTAACGTTAGATACTGATGCAAACACTTTTAAATACAATTGATATTCAGGAAGTTTTGATCCGATTTACATACTAGTTCAAAAATTGCCAAATTTGTAGCACACAAAATAATTTATGTATTTAGTTATGTTATAGATACAAGCTATATTTATTTAAATTTGTTTATAAATAAAATACTTAACGGCGTAATTGTTATGATTATGAAATTTTTGGCAGTTAATCAATTATACCCTCTATGTAGACAGTTGCTGCTATAAAAGTTTATCTCTATGTGCTAGGAAAGGTGTTTAAACTTTTGAATATCATAGAAATTAATAAATATTTTTACATAAACTTATGGAGCGTACACGCTTATATATAAATACAAACAATTATTTTTTAAATGTATGTAAATGTTAAAAAAATTATCACTATTAAATTAGTTAATAATTCTTTACACATTGCAAAAGCTAAAGTTTAGTATTTTTGGTATGGGCACACTTAAAAAACAAAACATTCTCGTATTTTAAATTGGAATTTTATTATGCAAAATATGTTTCTAAAACAATAATGATTATTCAAACAATGTAGTAAAATAGCTTATAATTTAATTATTCTTTTGTACTTATGAGTATGAGTATTCTTTTGATTTTCATCAGATTCAAAAAAGTGTTACTAATAAATTATAATATTAGCGGTTTAAAGGCTCTAAGAAACGGTGATCCCTTTTGTGATCTCCATAATAAGTTTCTCAGATTATGTAATAGACAAATGTTCAAGTTTAATTTGAAAAAAACTTTGCTATAAAATCACTTCTTTCGATAAAATAAAAAAATATTCCAAACATTTAACGTGACTCGCATTTAAAACAAAACTAATATAAAACGCCCAGTTATAAATAGTCTCCGATTTGTTTCCATATAAATTTGAAACGTACATATATTCAATATTCAAATTGCAACACATATTTGCAACATCTGTATGCATCATGTATGATTATTTCTTAAATTAGCAACCAGAGCATTCCCTTTTTTTTCGCTAAAATTAAATATAAAATGTTTGTGTGTAATACTACTAATTCATATTATGTGAAGGACCTTCTTTTGTAATAGATAATTTATCTCTGAATTACGGCAAAAATGTTTAAATCGTTCAATAACTTTGTTTCAGTAAAATATTTAAGTATATTGGATGTTTCTAGGAAGAATCATGTGCGCTTAAGAGCAAAAACAAAGCCTATAAGAAATTTATTAAGAGTTTAATAAAAAATTTACCCATTTTTTTATTACAGACGCTTAATTAGTAAACAATGGGACAAAATATAAATATTTTTTAATAATTATGTTAATCATTTTATTAAACCCAACTGTTCAAACATTTAACACGTGACAAAATTTTGATATAAATAACAACGATGACAAATGTACAATAATATTTAAATAATCACACAGGCCAACAAAATTAAAAAAAGTCAAAACCCAGACACCAAAATATACTTTTCTAAAGAATTCAAAACAAATCGAAATTTATACATCACATCAGGTTTACCAGATATCGTGTCATGAAGTTAAAAAAAAAAATCCGCGAAAATACCTTTAATTATAAAATTTGTTATGCCATCTGATCACTGATCAATACTTTAAAAAAGTTTACTTTGGTCTCTGGGTTAAAAATGTATTGTCCTGTGTTATTTATATACCACAAATCATCATAACTAGAAGAGGTCTGATGTAGCTACCATCAGAAAATATGATCCCAAATTTTCAGCACGAAAGTTAATTTTAAGTTTAAAGAGATATTCAATTTCATATTGCTCATTTACTTTTAGATTGGTAAAACACAAAATTCTACTTTTTTAAATTAAGAATCACAATAAACATATGTGACGTTTAACAGTCGTTCAGATTGTTTTTTAAAAATGTGTATTATTTTTGGTGATAAACATATTATTGAAGTCTGGGTTTATTTTCATATCCCATGATCTCTTTAAAAGTTTTTTTTATGAAATATTAAAATATCATAAGACATGCAGCCAGTCTTTAATTATAGCCTACACCACTTTTGTGGGAAGGGTATTATGCGTTAGTGCTGATGTTTGTAACACCCAAAAATAATGGTCCTACACCCACCTTAACGCCATGGTAGCCCTTCCGTCTGTCCGTGTAAACATTATAATCCAACTACAGCTCAAAATCTTTCAAATAAATCGATGAGATTCATTCATGTGTACTACATACTTTTCGACCAAAGGATAAACTCTATTGATTTTGGTTAAAATTGGTCTATTCCAGTACAATCTCTTGAACGTTCATAATTCACTTATAAACAATAAGGGTATTCATTAAACACAGTTCAAATTGGCGATCAAGTGTATCTGATTTATGGAAGTAAATCCCATTCAAATTCTGAAAAAAATCAATGCATAATCGAAAATGCACCATAAGCCCCATAAAAGCCCCAAATATTTGTATTTTTAAGACCGATCTTCATGAAATCTTCAAAAGGCTCAGTTATGAACGTTAGTAAAGTAAAGTTGTTTTTGAAGAGGACTTTGTAAGGAGTCAAATGTAGTAAGAAACTTCGCATTATAACTTCTTTATTCTGGAGGGTCACTTGAACAAACCATATCAATAGATAATATTTATGGAAGACTGTCCCGCGGACGGACATAGCTAGAACATAATAAGGTTTCAGAATACATATGTATGGAAATCTCTAAAATGTCGAACGCGACCATCGAACACAGTTCAAGTGAAAAAAAGGTCAAAATAAAACTAATTTTTGTTTTGGCAATAGGCTCTACTTCCAGCAGTTAATTAGCCCTATATCTGATGCTAAGTTTGATTTTGGGCAATTTTTATACCTTACACAACTATAGTGGAGAGGATATTATGAGTTTGTGCTGATGTTAGTAACACCGAAATATATTGGTGTTACAAACATCCAATACCAATGGGCTCAGAATCACTTTCTGAGTCGATTTAACTATGTCCGTCTGTCCGTCCGTCTATGTGTCCATGTAAACCATGTGCGCACGCTGCAGGTCGAAATTTTGAAAATAATTTGATGAAATTTGGCATACTCTTCTTTTGACCCAAGGACGAAGCCTACTAAAATCCTGAATAGGGCATTTGAGCTCATAATTATGTTAAATGTTCTAGTATCTCAACAAAAATTTTCAGAACTTAGTTTTATAAAAGTCTAAATGATACTGACACCCATGCACCTATACATACTCCCCTTCAGAGATAACTTGAAGATTAAAATTCACTTATAAACACTAATAACACGATGAAATTCAGCATAAATAACTTTAATATAGACGTAAATTACTCTACCAATATTTATAAGGATAGGATAAAAAATAATCCACATCCAATAATTGTCGGCAATGCCCGAAAATACATTCATATTTGTTACTTTTCAAGATACTAATTTCAAAAACCAAGTTATTCGCTCGGGACAAAAACAGAGTTTAATTTCTTGACCGACAATACAATCTATATATATAAAATTCTAACGTTACTGACTGACTGACTGACTGACTGATTCATCATCGCACAGCCTAAACGGTTGAAGCTAAAGAGCTGAAATTTGCACAGGAGGTTGGTCTCCCGCCAAATAGATCCACTAAGACGGGATTTTTGGAAATTCGAATGTTTAGGGGGTAAAAAAGGGTAAAAACGGGTAAATTCGGTAACCTTATATCTCCTAAACTAGAAAAGATACAAAAACAGTTTAAAGCTTATCGCCGTTCATTTAAAAAATAAACGGACAGGTGTCTGGTACTTTTTTAAAATTCGGCCCCTTTAGGGAATAAACGGGTAAAAACTGTATTTTGGTACTTTTTTCGCACCCCATGTATTTTTTAAACCAGTGCACATTCAAAAAATATTTTTGACTCCTTCATAACTTAACGAAAAAATAAAAATATGAATTTAGTACTTTTTGGATGTTCGGACGTTTAAGGGGTTAAAATTGTATCTATTTTTGGTACTTTTTTCATAAAACATTGTTTTTGGTTTATTAACTTATACATATGAATACATAATAACGGGCTCCCAATACGATGTTGCAACTTTTTGGAATAGAATTTTTATTTCGTTAATGGGGAGGAAAAAAGTACCAAAAGGGGTAAAAATGGGAAATTTGATTTTATTCAACCACAATGATCCAATTTAGATAAAATTTTTAAATTTAGAAACACTAAATATCCTAATGGGGTGTTATTTGGAATCCCGGTACCAAGTAGGGATGCCAATCCCGAAATCCCGATCCCGAAAATCCCGGGATTTTTCGGGATTGGCAAATCCCGAATCCCGGGATTTGGAAAATAAATCCCGGGATTTTTCCGGGATTAGGATTTGTTTCAAAAAACTGTTTTTATTTTCTTTTTTTGAGCCATAATTTTCATTAATTTGAAAATTACGATCTTATTTTATTTTTGACTCATGCAAAACAAAATTCCGCAGAGCTAATTTTATACATATTTGAACCTTTTATTTTTTAAAGTGGTATGAGTCCATACACATAGCACATATAAATTTATTTATTCACTTCGTTTTTATATATTGGGTTTGTATATTGGGTTTGTGCTGATGTTTGTTACACACAATAATATTGGTCCTATACCTTAAAGTATACCAATCGGCTCAGAATCATTTTCTGAGTCGATTTAGCTATGTCCGTCCGTCTGTCCGTCCGTCCGTGTAAACCTTGTAATCAAACTACAGCAATTTTGAAGATAATTCAATGAAATTTTGCATGATCTTCTATTGTACTAGAGACGGATCCTATTGAAAATGGATAACATCGGTCCAATATTTGACCTAGCCCCCATACAACTGAACCCCCCAAATAGGGTTTTTAAGTTCATAATTATGTTCAATATACTCGTAACTCGACAAAAAGCTGCAAAACCAAGTTCTATACTAGCCTTCATGACCCTGATGTATTTTTTGATGATGCGGCCTCATTTGACCAAAGCCCCCTTCGAAATATGACTTAAATGTACACAATTTTATTCAACAAAAAATAGCTAAATTATATCTGAGGCAAGGTACAATTCAACTTAGATGCTTTATTATGAACAATAAATCACATTTTATTTTTATAACTGGTGTAGGGTATTATATGGTAGGCTTCGCCCAACTATAACTTTTTACTTGTTAGCACATTGTTGGTCGTAGACCGACCCAAAAAGTATACACATTCTGTGTCTGTAAGCTGAAAACACGAGTTAGAAGACTCATTCTATTTGGGCTGCAAATTTGGACCAAAATTGACACAAGAAAACCTAATTGGACCTCCTCTGAAAATCACATTGATGCTGATATTAATATCAATACATTACAATATTTTGATGGTGGGTATTTAATTTCGGCACAGTCGAATACAAACTTTATTTTTCAATACTAGAGGATTTTACATTTCTAACTTTATACAAATCTGAATGATACCGGTAAAGGTAAATTACCTTGTTCTGAATGCACCTAAAATTTTAAATTAATACTACGAATATAATAATATGTTCCAAAACTAATATGTATTTTGAATAAAATTCCAAATATTTTTCAAAGAATAGGTTCTAAATTGATGTTCGAATAATTGAATTGGTATCTGTTATAATTATTAGTTCACATGGAACAGTATGAGGTTTTAAAAAGTGCTTATGTCTAATTTCGGAACTTGATATTTATTTTTATTTAGGAAGTAAGTATGTATTTAAAAAGTTTCAGAAATTATGCAATTCTGAAAGTTTTTATTTAAAACTTGGAATTAATTGGATTGTTTTAATTTAAATATATCTTCTGTCTGTTAAATTTCCACAAAATTAAACAATTTTCTTTACAAATATGATGATTTAAAGATTTTCATATATAAAATAATTAAATTCATGTAATCCCGAAATCCCGTAAAATCCCGAAATACCGAAAAATCCCGGGATCCCGAAAAATCCCGGGATCCCGAAATATCCCGGGATCCCGGGATTGCAATTTTCAAAATCCCGAATCCCGGGATTTGTAAAAGCCAGTCCCGTTTGGCATCCCTAGTACCAAGTGATATTTTTTGGTACTTTTCATTCTCCAACTGGTCCTTTTTGAGTTTTCTATGATATTGAAATAGAAACATGAAATTAATAATAAAGGGACTTTTCGCTACTTTTTCGTTCTACACAGGTACTTTTTTGAGTTTTCTTTAAAATTAAACCTAGAAACATGAAATTAAGCATGTAGAGCTCGGAGTAAATGAGAATCTATAAAATGGGACTTTTTGGTACTTTTTCGTTCTTCAAAAGGTACTTTTTGAATTTTCTATAATATTAAACCTAGAAACATGAAATTAAACATGTAGAGACCGGAGTAAATTAGAATCTATAAAAGGGGACTTTTTGGTACTTTTTCGTCCTTCGACTGGTACTTTTTTTAGTTTTCTATAAAATTTAACATAGAAACATGAAATTAAGCATGTAGAGCCCGGAGTAAATGAGAATCTATAAAAGGGGACTATTTGGTACATTTTCGTCTTTCGACTGGTACTTTTTGAGTTTTCTATAAAATTTAACCTAGAAACATGAAATTAAGCATGTAGAGCCCTTAGTAAATGAGAATCTATAAAAGGGGACTTTTTGGTACTTTTTCGTCCTTCGACTGGTACTTTTTGAGTTTTCTATAAAATTTAACCTAGAAACATGAAATTAAGCATGTAGAGCCCTTAGTAAATGA
This sequence comes from Lucilia sericata, assembly GCF_015586225.1. Taxonomy (NCBI): domain Eukaryota; kingdom Metazoa; phylum Arthropoda; class Insecta; order Diptera; family Calliphoridae; genus Lucilia; species Lucilia sericata. The sequence goes on along the minus strand of NW_023994359.1, from coordinate 57,440 downwards.
GAATCTATAAAAGGGGACTTTTTGGTACTTTTTGGTCTTTCGACTGATACTTTTTGAGTTTTCTATAAAATTTAACCTAGAAACATGAAATTAAGCATGTAGAACCCGGAGTAAATGAGAATCTATAAAAGGGGACTTTTTGGAACTTTTTCGTCTTTCGACTGGTATTTTTTGAGTTTTCTATAAAATTTAACCTAGAAACATGAATTTAAGCATGTAGAGCCCAGAGTAAATGAGAATCTATAATAGGGGACTTTTTGGTACTTTTTCGTCCTTCGACTGGTACTTTTTGAGTTTTCTATAAAATTTAACCTAGAAACATGAAATTAAGCATGCGGAGGCCTTAGTTAATGAGAATCTATAAAAGGGGACTTTTTGGTACTTTTCCGTCCTTCGACTGGTACTTTTTGAGTTTTCTATAAAATTTAACCTAGAAACATGAATTTAAGCATGTAGAGCCCAGAGTAAATGAGAATCTATAATAGGGGACTTTTTGGTACTTTTTCGTCCTTCGACTGGTACTTTTTGAGTTTTCTATAAAATTTAACCTAGAAACATGAAATTAAGCATGCGGAGGCCTTAGTTAATGAGAATCTATAAAAGGGGACTTTTTGGTACTTTTTCGTCCTTCGACTGGTACTTTTTGAGTTTTCTATAAAATTTAACCTAGAAACATAAAATTAAGCATGTAGAGCCCTTAGTAAATGAGAATCTATAAAAGGGGACTTTTTGGTACTTTTTCGTCTTTCGACTGGTACTTTTTGAGTTTTCTGTAAAATTTAACCTAGAAACATGAAATTAAGCATGTAGAGCCCTTAGTAAATGAGAATCTATAAAAGGGGACTTTTTGGTACTTTTTCGTCCTTCGACTGGTACTTTTTGAGTTTTCTATAAAATTTAACCTAGAAACATGAAATTAAGCATGTAGAGCCCAGAGTAAATGAGAATCTATAATAGGGGACTTTTTGGTACTTTTTCGTCCTTCGACTGGTACTTTTTGAGTTTTCTATAAAATTAAACCTAGAAACATGAAATTAAGCATGTAGAGCCCTTAGTAAATGAGAATCTATAAAAGGGGACTTTTTGGTACTTTTTCGTCCTTCGACTGGTACGTTTTGAGTTTTCTATAAAATTTAACCTAGAAACATGAAATTAAGCATGTAGAGCCCTTCGTAAATGAGAATCTATAAAAGGGGACTTTTTGGTACTTTTTCGTCTTTCGACTGGTACTTTTTGAGTTTTCTATAAAATTTAACCTAGAAACATGAAATTAAGCATGTAGAGCCCGGAGTAAATGAGAATCTATAAAAGGGGACTTTTTGGTACTTTTTCGTCCTTCGACTGGTACTTTTTGAGTTTTCTATAAAATTTAACCTAGAAACATGAAATTAAGCATGTAGAGCCCTTAGTAAATGAGAATCTATAAAAGGGGACTTTTTGGTACTTTTTCGTCTTTCGACTGGTACTTTTTGAATTTTCTATAATATTGATCCTAGAAAGATTGAAATTAAGCATGTAGAGCCTGGAGTAAATGAGAATCTATAAAAGGGGACTTTTTGGTACTTTTTCGTTCTTCAAAAGGTACTTTATGAATTTTCTATAATATTGAAAATAGAAACATAAAAGTATGCATGTAGAGCCTGGATTAAGTGAGAAACTATAAAAAGGGGACTTTTTGGTACTTTTTTGTTCTTCAAAAGGTACTTTTGAATTTTCTATAATATTGAACCTAGAAACATGAAATTAAACATGTAGAGCCCGAATTAAGTGAGGACCTATAAAAGGGGACTTTTTGGTACTTTTTCGTTCTTCAAAAAGTACTTTTTGAATTTTCTATAATATTGATCCTAGAAGCATGAAATTAAGCATGTAGAGCCTGGAGTAAATGAGAATCTATAAAAGGGGACTTTTTGGTACTTTTTCGTTCTTCAAAAGGTACTTTTTGAATTTTCTATAATATTGATCCTAGAAGCATGAAATTAAGCATATAGAGCCTGGAGTAAATGAGAATCTATAAGAGGGGACTTTTTGGTACTTTTTCGTTCTTCAAAAGGTACTTTTTGAATTTTCTATAATATTGAACCTAGAAACATGAAATTAAGCAAGTACAGCCAAGATTAAGTGATAACCTATAAAAGGGGACTTTTCGGCACTTTTTCGTTCTTCAAAAGGTACTTTTTGAATGTTCTATAATATTGAACCTAGAAACATGAAATTAAGTACGTATAGCTCGGAGTAAGTGAGAACATATAAAAGAGGACTTTTTGGTAATTTTTCGTTCTTCAACTGGTACTTTTTTAATTTTCTATAATATTGAACTTAGGAACATGAAATTAAATAAAAGAGGTCTTTTGTTACTTTTTCGTACTTCATTGGTACTTTTTGAGTTTTCTAAAATATTGAATATATAAACATAAATTTAAATAGGGGACTTTTTGATATTGCAGATATATATACATTTACAATAATATTTATTTTATTCCATTACGATGAGGGTAGCGAAGCACACTGGGTATAGCTAGTAAATAATAATTTGTGAAATATTAGAGAATTTTTGTTAATTAATTTTAGAATTAGTTTAAAATATACTCAAAATATTATCAAATGCTTGATATTTGTATAATTACAAAGAAATAACCAAGAATTGTGAGAATTATTATTAAATATTTTTGGAAATATGTTTAAAAGTCAATTGTTTACTTTTGCATTAAAATATTTTTGTTTTGAAATGATAATTTCACAATTTTTTATTTGAGGTGTAAAAATGCGATTAATTCACAATTAAAATTTAAACCTGTAAATATACATATAATGACGATTTCTGAAAAATAAAAAAACTATAACAGAAAACTATATTCAGACGTATAAAAATACAACATTTTTTAAAAAAATGTAACTTAAGAAATTTGGCTTGTTTTAACTAATTCTATTCTTTACTAATATGTTACAGGGTCTTGAACATTTAATGTACAGCTTGGGACTGGGGCAAATTGAATTTGAAGCTTCACACACTATAGACGAGCATCATCCACACGGTCTATCGAATAATCTTAAAGATCATGAGGAAATGAAATCATACATGGATATACAAACCATAAAACTATTGCCAGATGATGATGATGTTCAAATCGCTCAGAAAAAATCTCAGGAAAAAACTAGTGGCCATGAAAATGATAGTAAAAATGATAAAGATATTATTTTAGAGTTTAAAGAAATGCACGATCCCAAACATAGACATCCTCGAGAAAATGGTAAGTAGTATTTTTAATAAAATTTAAATACAGTTTAATGACTTTTTGTGTTTACTAACTAACTATGAAAAATATTATAAAAACTCAATGTCGAGATATGAATTAAAACAAAATTTATATCCACACACTTTTTATCATCACAAAGATACATACATATGTACATGTAGAAAGGGGACTTAAATTTGTACTTGATATTACCTTGACTTTACCTCTTGGAACTTTTATCTTAAATTATAGCGATAATTAAGAATATTCCATAAAATACTACATATGTATGTACATACATAGAATACTACAGCAGCAATAAAATATTACCATTTTAAATTGGCAAAAAACATAAACAGATACTTCAGAAATAAGTAGCACGAGTATGAGTTTGAATATTTATTTAAATTTCAAATGATTTCATCATAAGCATTATTATTATTGAGTTGTTATTATTACAACGGTATTTATTTATATAAATTTTTTCAATACATATTTACACATTTAAATCGTTAATTTAATAATATGTTTACTAATCGCTGTCAATATTATTCTATATGGTTTTGTGTGACATTTTCTTGAATTAACATGCAAATCAACATATTTACTGGATACAAATTAGCAACTTTGTATTTACAAATGTGTATTAACTATTTATTATTGATTTTCTACACACGCTTTATGAACATTTGATTAAAATAACAAAAACATTTATAATTTATATGAAAGATTTACAATTAAGGAAAGGGCTGCGAGAAAACTTGCCAGAAACAAATACCTTTTAATACGCACAATTTTTGTATACACCACTAATAAAGTTGGGTGGTATGTTGATTTGGTCACTCCCACAAAGTGCTAACATCAGTCTACATTTGACCCTAGCCTCAATATAAGGTCCCCTTTAGTAAATAGCTATAAGATTTATAACTAGCTTAAACAAGTTTTTTATGGACCAAAATATTCTCTACTAAATTTTATAAGAATTGGTCCTTATTTGAAATTCCTTTTTTGTCACAAATCGTTTAAGAATTAAGGTATTAAGATTCGAAATTATTTACTCTCTCTTGCGGAAACGGAAATCTGTCTTTTCTCAAGAAAGACAAAAATTTCGACGTATACTGAACCTTGCTTCCTGGGCAAGAAGATCCCAGTGACTGACAAAGTTAAATACTTAGGTGTAATCTCGACCGGAAATTAAAATGGAGACACCACATAGAGGATAAGATCAACAAGGCACATCGGTGCTGGGCGATATGTAGGAGAACTATAGGCATGAAATTGGGTCTTAGTCCTACTATGACTGCTTTAGACAAAAAGTGCAATATCAAACTACTACAGGGAGTTCAGCGTACATGCTGCTTGGGTATAAGTGGTGCCATGTGTACTACTTCAACCAAGGCTCTGGAAACGTTGCTAGATATTCCACCCATTGAAACATATTTAAGATATGAGGCGGTGCTGGCCAAAAGCGGTTATAGGAAGGTTATACACAATCATCGGACGTGCCTGATCGTATACCAGACACAGAATATGTCGGAAACTTTGAAACGCTGATCCCAGATAGAATGTCTTGGTCAAGCGGAACGTTAGAGCAAATACCAGTAGGAATCCGTTGTTACACGGATGGCTCTAAATTGGGGGACAAAGTGGGCTGGGGTTCTATGTTGAAGACCCAGAAACAGAAGTATACCACCGTTTACCAAATCATAACACAAGCTTCCAGGCAGAAGTACGAGCAATAACGGAATGCGTAAATTGGATTAGAATAAATATGGCGCCCACAGCGCTCAATAAATTTGCCGATAGTCAGAAGGCAATTAGGCGATAGAACTAAATCTAAGACCGTATTGGATTGTAAGAAAGCTTTAACTGAATACTCTCCCAGAGGTAAGGTTCACATCATATGGGTACCAACCCACTCGGGAGTAGTCGGTAACAAAAGGGCGAATCTAATAGCTTTAAAGGGTAGGGAGCTCGAGGCAGTTAACCTGACAAACGCGAAACCATTCGACGCAACAAAAGCTGAACTAAAAATATGGGCGAGAGAATCCCATAAGGCCTCTTGGCCTAGGTGTATTACTTCGGATTTGATGTAGTATACATCCTCCTATCAACCTACCTACCTATCTACTCTCTCGAATTCTGAAGAGTTCGGTCCATAACACAGGTCAAATTTTTAACCCAGAGATCAAAGTATTATTTTCTAACTTAACTTGTGGCCTAATAATTTCTCTATCAAAACAGATTTTCAAGTTGTTGTTTCCTAAATAGCTCAAAGACACCTTTATTTATATAATTATGTCATCTGTCATTTACTCAAAGCCAGGGTAGGCGAAATTGGTACAATTCTGTGGCAAAAGTGTATAAGTTTTAGGGTGATCGACTCGATTTTTCAACCGGTTTTAAAGCCGGTTTTTTCTGCTTTACCAGTGCCGGTTTTTTCTAAATGTCGATTATTCGAATATCGAATAATTCAAACTGAATTACGTACAACATGTGTAATTCGCAGCTGAATCGCAGGCGAATCATGTCATTCAGTACGTAATTGGGGGTTGAATGATGAATGAGAGCGTGAATTACGAATAATTGCACCGTGTGAACGATTTTCTTAACGTTCGGGCTTTATTTGACCTTAGGCCCTATGTAAAGTTCCCTTCCGAAAATTACTTGAAGGCCAATAATTCACTTATAAACACTAGTATCACCGACATTTATAAGGTTAGGCCCATATTTACACTTGCCCCCTATGGTCTAGTCTACTAAATAGTCTAGGGACTAGTACATGTATGAATTAGTCTTTGGCTTGTATATGGAGTCAAGTCTTTAGAGTGGTCTATTATTTAGTCTATAGACTATTCTATTGTACAGTTTATAGAAAGTAGTCTATAAATGAATTAGTCTTTGGAATAGCATACGATCTATTCTATAGCTGATAGGTTTACTGACTAATGCCACTGACAAGGGTTTCGTTTTCATTGTTCTTCAGTTAATTTACACATATATGTTGATATTAAATTAGTATTACATTTTTTTACTTTTAATCAGAACTTTGTGTTAATATTTTTTAACTTAGTAACTACTCAAACTATTATCTAATTGTATTTGTTAATTACATACGTACATATGTAGTTACCAGAAAGCGACACATTTTCACAATATTTTTCAAAAGTTTCTATTTATCTTAATAATTTGCATTGATTTCCAAAATCAATATTTAGCTTAATAATAACTTTAATATACTAGATACATAACTATAGAATTGCGATGCATCAACTGTAACAATTATTTCAATAAATTTACATAATTTACAAAATAAATTTAATTAAATTGTTACATTACTAAATTGCATTTTTAATATTTATTTTACCGGTGCCAAACATTTTAATTAACAAGTTGTAAAGCATCAAAACAATAATAAAGATCATTTAAAAACACGGGATTTTTTCTTTTAACAATTAGTTTTTTGTAAATTATTTATTGACTTAAATAAATAAATATTTTTTTAAAATTCCAATAGTTGCTATAGTAAGTACTAGTTGTTGCAGTAAGCAAATAATATGACACAGAGTAAAATCCAAAAATTATATTTATTTGTAATTCAAGTACAAGTTCAATTATAATTTATTTATTTTCAAGTGCACTATTATAATTATAAGTAGAATCAAACAATGAAATTCTAATTAAAATTGTTGTACAATGTTTACAAATTATGTTGAAACCTATTGTCAAGCATAAATTACATATTTATGAATGAATCTAATATGTAAATGATTAGAAAATAAACTGAAAATTACATTAATGAATAATAAATTATTCTACACGTTTAAAATTAATACTGTATGTATATAACGGATATTAAGTTGGAATGCATTACCCACTGTTTTCTCAACTTTTATCTTTTCATATCTACCATCAAAAAAGATTTTGTAGAATTCGTTTTATACTTGACCTAAGCCCCACTAAATGGCCCTATTCTAAAAATCTCTCTTATGCTCAGATTAATATCAATATATGACGTTTTGAGGGCAAATATATGTAATATTCAAAATAGTGGAATATGATACTCTTAGGGCGGTTTTTTGAGTTGACAATTAAATGCCAATTAATAATCAGATTAGTTAATCTGATAATAAATTTAATCTAATGTTAATCTCCTTTGATGTTTTTGAGTACAAATTGCCACACAAAAACACCAACAACGTCACTGTTTGCTATCAAAACAATGCATGTCTTATAAAAAAAGAAGAAGACAACTGTAATATGAAAATTAAAGAAAACTTAAATTAAAAACAAAAGAAATAAACATTGTAATGCTTATACTAAGGCCACCACCAAAGCCGATAAAGTTTCGGAATAAGTCTAAAACTAATTGGACAATGTTCGGGACCTTACTAAAGAACCGTTTAGGTCAGGACACTTTTCAATGTCGAAATAAAGAGGATATAGATGCCAAAGTGGAAACGTTCACAAGTGCCCTGGTTGAATCGTTCGAGGACAGCTGCCCTCTGCGAGAGCGGAGATCTGCCCAGGAAAAACCCTGGGTAACTGGGGAGATCCGGAACCTTGGGAAGACTCTTCGCAAACTATTTAATCGGGCACGGCGTAAAAAGACCGCAGTATACTGGGATGAGTATCGTAATAAACTTGGTGAATATAAGAAAATCGTTCGAAAAGCCAAACGAGACTCCTGGAAACTTTTCTGTGAACAGGTAGATAGCGTAAATGACGTATCGAAGATAAAAAAATTCCTATCCAAAACTCATGTCCAACCGGAATCTATGATCGATGACACGGGCAGGAGGCTTGAGGATATGGAGGAGACAATGAAACTCCTAATGGATTCTCATTTCCCACCCGGTATATCGAATAACATAGATGAACCGATATTGGAGGAAGGGGAGGGTAACACGGAAATAGTAATTACAACTGACATGGTGAAAGGGGCAATCAAGAGCTTTGCTCCCTATAAAGCTGCAGGGCCGGATGGAATTTTCCCGGCACTTTTGCAGATGGAGGCGGGACTGGTTTCCGTACATCTGTCACAGATATTCACGGCATGCTTAAAATTGGCATATACCCCAGTTAAATGGCAGGATGCAAGGGTAATATTTATACCCAAACCAGGGAAACCTAGCTATGCGACACCTAAGTCCTATCGACCAATAAGTCTTACGTCCTTCCTACTTAAAACCTTGGAACGGATAGTCGATAGCATGGTTAAAAGCAGCATACAATACAATGACCTTAAATATAAGCAGCATGCTTATGTAAAGGGACGATCGGTGGAAACCGCTTTAAATGAAGTTGTCCACTACATAGGTGAATCTTTCGATAGCAAACTGTATACACTGGCAGTATGCATTGACATCGAAGGCGCTTTCAATAACGTGCACACTGATACCCTTATCCAATCCCTAGACCAGTTTTATGTTGACCGGGTGCTCCGTAACTGGATCAACTACATGCTAAGGAACAGATGGATAAGCTGCGAGATGTACGATATAACTATCAGGAAAAAGGTATTCGCGGTATACCACAGGGTGGCATTTTGTCACCTTTACTCTGGGTCACCACGATTAATAGCCTCCTAAGGACCCTAACCGAGAAAGGACTTAGACCTGTCTGCTATGCAGACGATGTCGTAATACTTTTAAAGGGAAAGGATCCAAATTACTTGTGTAGAAGAGCTGAGGAGGCTCTGAATACGGCCTTGAGCTGGGCTCAACCGAGAGGCCTCAATGTTAACCCGGCGAAGACGGAAATCTGTCTTTTCACAAGAAAGACAAAAATTTCTACATATACTGAACCTTGCTTCTTGGGCAAGAAGATACCGGTGACAGACAAAGTTAAGTATTTAGGTGTAATACTTGACCGGAAATTAAAATGGAGACACCACATAGAGGATAGGATCAACAAGGCACATCGGTGCTGGGCGATATGTAGGAGAACCATAGGCATGAAATGGGGTCTTAGTCCTACTATGACAAATTGGCTTTATAAAAGTGTAATTAGACCAATTCTAGCTTATGCTTCAATAATCTGGTGGACTGCTTTGGACAAAAGTGTAATATCAAACTACTACAGGGAGTTCAGCGTACATGCTGCTTGGGTATAAGTGGTGCCATGTGTACTACTTCAACCAAGGCTCTGGAAACGTTGCTAGATATTCCACCCATTGAAACATATATAAGATATGAGGCGGCGCTTACAGCCGAACGGCTCTTTACTTTAGGCGAACTGGCCAAAAACGGTTATAGGACACGTCATCAATGTATACTGGACACATTGGAAGGTTATACACATTCATCGGACGTGCCTGATCGCATACCAGACACTGAATATGTCGGAAACTTTGAAACGCTAATCCCAGATAGAATGTCTTGGTCAAGCGGAACATTAGAGCAAATACCAGTAGGAATCCGTTGCTACACGGATGGCTCTAAATTAGGGGACAAAGTGGGTCTGGGGTTCTATATTGAAGACCCAGAAACAGAAATATACCACCGTTTACCTAATCATAACACAAGCTTCCAGGCAGAAGTACGAGCAATAACGGAATGTGTAAATTGGATTAGAATAAATATGGCGCCCACAGGGCTTAATATATTTACCGACAGCCAGAAGGCAATTTGTGCGATATCAGGTGATAGAATTAAATCTAAGACCGTATTGGATTGTAAGAAAGCTTTAACTGAATACTCTCCCAGAGGTAAGGTTCACATCATATGGGTACCAGGCCACTCGGGAGTAATCGGCAACGAAAGGGCGAATGTAATAGCTTTTAAAGGGAAGGGAGCTCGATGTAGTTAACCTGACAAACGCAAAACCATTCGACGCAACAAAAGCTGAAATTAAAAATATGGATGAGAGAATCCCATAAGGCCTCTTGGAATAATGAAACGGTGGGTAGAACCACAAAGATTCTATGGGGTGACCCTGATGAGAGCAAGACGAGAAATCTTCTCAAAATGAGCAAGTCTGAGGTTAGTATGATGGTACGTATTCTCAGTGGACACACAGGATTACGAGCACATCTATACAAAATTGGACGTGCGAATTCAGACGAATGTAGAGCATGTGGAGAGGACAGTGAAACTCTGGAGCACTTTCTTTGCCATTGTCAGGCATTCGTCGAAGTTAGATCCAAGTATCTTGGAAGTGATGTTATTCCGGAAATAACATTCTTAACCAACACCGATTGGAAGATTCTTAGGAATTACGTCCAGGAAACTGAGTTTCTGAACATTTTTTTTTTCTTGAATTGGAGCGCACAACAGGCCCGATAGTGGCCTAGGTGTATTTCTTCGGATTTGATGTAGTATACATCCTCCTATCAACCTAACCTAACCTAACCTAACCTACAGACAGACAGACAGACAGACGGACGGACGGATGGACGGACAGACGGCCATAGCTAAATCGACTCAGAATTTCATAAGGACCCATAATATATATACTTTGTTGGGTCTCAGATGAATATTTCTTGGTGTTACACACGGAATGACAAAGTTATATATACCCTCTATCACCATTGATGGTTGTGGAGGGTATAAAAATTTGTTTGTCGAATCTGAACATAAAATATTTCATGTTAACAAACAGCAATGCGGATGATTTTAATAAAACAAATTGATTTGCTGCCAAATAAATATTTTCTAATTGTTTCATCAATGTGAACACCACAAGTCAAATAATTTACATCATTTTGGCAAAATAATTATTTGATCTTGCAAACCAAATGTAAGATCAAACAGCGTCAAATAACAGCTGTTCTTTGTTTATTTTCTGAAAAGAGTGTTATCACCTCATACAAAAATGTCAATAGTTGCTAAAATGACTGGTTTTATTTTATTTTTTATAAAATAGATATCTGAGACAAAGTAGTTGTGACATTTAATAGAAACAAGCAATTGCGTAAATTAAAGATAATTATTATTTTTGTTGTTTATTTTGTTATTAATTGGTTGACAACAACATACAATATATAGGGTAATTTCAAAAATTTTCGAACAAAAAAGTAGGATTTTGAATTGTTTTCAACAAGTATTAAATTTGACGTATATTTTCTTAATTATTTATCCGATTTTAATCAATTAAAGCCAATGTCTTGTAGATCGACAATATTTTATTTAAAATATTAAATTTTTGACGTGAGGATGATGACATCAAACAACGTCTTTTAGTCAAGAATATCTTAAAAAAGGTACCTTCCATTTTCTTTATTCCTTCACATAAGATTGCTTATAGTGTACTCAACAATATATAAAAAATTTGGAATGGGACAATGAGGGTCCCAGTAAACCAACTTTTAGTAAAATAATCCACATCATTCCCAAACAAATTTCAAAATTTATAGTTTTATTTGTAGATGAACACAAAATTTTTAAACAAAAATTCACAATTTTTGAAATTTGTATGGAAATGACACATAAGATTTTACTAAAAGTTGATTCTGAGTTGATCTAGCTATGTCCGTCTGTCCGCCCGTCCGTCCGTCTGTCTGTCTGTATAAAACATTCTCACGTTAACACGAAGCAACAAAAACTAACGAAATTCACCCAAAATATTTACTATTGTCCTAGGCAGTTTGATATTGAAAATGAGCAAAATCGGTTCACATCGGGAAAAGTTATGAATCAAAATTTAAAACAACTCCGAAAAAATAAGCATTTTTTACACATTCTGATGTAATTTTCACGAAAACCATACAATATAATTGCATGAAAATCATCATACATTCGTTTCTACACAAGAGCTTGACTACTGCTGAAAATTGGCGGAATCGGTCCACAATTTCATATACCTCCCATACAAAAGGTCATATTCCCGGAAAATGAGTTTATTGTTAATAACTTCCGTCAGAATATTGACAGCTTCACAAAATTTTACAAGTCAAATCTTATGTGAATAGAATTCATTCAGAGAAAAAATTTTCAGGATCGGTCCATAGTTGGTCATAGCTCCCATACAAGGTCCCCTCCCGAAAATCACTTAAGCGCACATAACACATTACTAAATTAAGATATCCTTATAAAATTTCGCACAAGTATTGCTCCTATATACAGAAATATTACTGAAAAATTTGTTTCCAATAGGTCCTTAATTGGTCATACAAAGTTCCCATCCGAAAATCATTTAAACGCTCATTACTAAATTAAGATATTCATATAAAATTTGGTACAAGTATTGCTCTTATATACAGAAATATTACTGTAAATTTTTTTGCAATCGGTCCATAATTGGTCATAGCTCCCATACAAGGTCCCCTCCCGAAAATCATTAAATGCTCATTACTAAATCAAGATATTCATATGAAATTTGGTACAAGTATTGCTCTTATATACCGAAATGTTACTTATTTCTAAAATCCTAAATCCACAAAAAAAAATGGTACAAGTATCGCTCTTATAAACAGAAATGTTACTGTGCAGTTTTTTTCCGATCGGTCTATAATTGGTCATATCTCCCAAACTAGGTTCTGCCCCGAAAATCACTTTAACCGTATTAACCAGTTGCATTAGTGTGAGAAACTTTTGATTTTTGTGTATGAGGGAAAAAGAAATATCAATCATCTCTTTCTCTCACACACAAAATCAAAAGTTTCCCAAAAAATGTTTCCCTGTGTGAACCGGCACTTATCAAATTGTGAATTTCCTTAAATCTTTGTGAATTTCCTTAAATCTCTTACACACATGCATACATGCAAATTATTAAATATCGCTAATGCATATCTTAGGGCGCTATAAAAATATAAAAGAAAAGGCGTTTGTAATGTTCAATAAATCTTGCAATTGCAACAGACTCTTGGTGTTTTTCTATTTAAGACATGAGAAAACTTATTTCTACAAATATTTGATCAATTAAAACAGTATTACTATAAAAGTAGCTGGGGGAGGGTATTTAAGATTCGGCTCAGCCGAATATAGCACTTTACTTGTTATAAAACAAATTGATTTGCTGCCAAATAAATATTTTCTAATTGTTTCATCAATGTGAACACCACAAGTCAAATAATTTACATCATTTTCGCAAAATAATTATTTGATCTTGCAAACCAAATGTAAGATCAAACAGCGTCAAATAACAGCTGTTCTTTGTTTATTTTATGAAAAGAGTGTTATCACCTCATTTAAAAATGTCAATAGTCGCTTAAATGACTGGTTTTATTTTAATTTTTATAAAATAGATATCTGAGACAAAGTAGTTGTGACATTTAATAGAAACAAGCAATTGCGTAACTTAAAGATAATTATTATTTTTGTTGTTTATTTTGTTATTAATTGGTTGACAACAGCATACAATATAAAGGGTAATTCCAAAAATTTTCGAACAAAAAAGTAGGATTTTGAATTTTTTTCAACAAGTATTAAATTTGACGTATATTTTCTTAATTATTTATCCGATTTTAATCGTTTAGTCCCCAATTAAAGCCAATGTCTTGTAGATCGACAATATTTTATTTAAAATATTAAATTTTTAACGTGAGGATCAAACAACGTCTTTTAGTCAAGGATATCTCAAAAAAGGTACCTTCCATTTTCTTTATTCCTTCACATAAGATTGCTTATAGTGTACTCAACAATATATAAAAAATTTGGAATTGGACAATGAAGGGATCTGAAGTAAACCAACTTTTAGTAAAATAGTCCACATCATTCCCATACAAATTTCAAAATTTATAGTTTTATTTGTAGATGAACAGAAAAATAAATTTAAAATTTTTAAACAAAAATTCACAATTTTTGAAATTTGTATGGATTATTTTACTAAAAGTTGATTTACTTCAGATCCCCTCATCGTCCAATTCTGAATTTTTATACCCTCCACATCACCATCAGTGGTGATAGGGTGTAACATCAAGAAATTTTCATCTGAGACCCAACAAAGTATATATATTCTTGGACCTTATGAAATTCTGAGTTGATCTAGCTATGTCCGTCTGTCCGCCCGTCCGTCCGTCCGTCCGTCCGTCCGTCTGTCTGTTTGTCTGTCTGTCTGTCTGTCTGTCTGTCTGTCCGTCTGTCTGTTTGTCTGTCTGTCTGTCTGTCTGTCTGTCTGTCTGTATAAAACATTCTAACGTTAACACGAAGCAACGAAAACTAAGGAAATTCACACAAAATATTTACTATTGTTCTAGGCAGTTTGGTATTGAAAATGAGCAAAATCGGTTAACATCGGGAAAAGTTATGAATCAAAATTTAAAACAACTCCGAAAAAATAAGCATACAATATAATTGCATGAAAATCATCATACATTCGTTTCTACACAAGAGCTTGACTACTGCTGAAAATTGGCGGAATCGGTCCACAATTTCATATACCTCCCATACAAAAGTACATAATCCCGGAAAATGAGTTTATTGTTAATAACTTCCGTCAGAATGTTGATAGCTTCACAAAATTTTACAAGTAAAATCTTATGTGAATAGAATTCATTCAGAGAAAAAATTTTCAGGATCGGTCCATAGTTGGTCATAGCTCCCATACAAGGTCCCCTCCCGAAAATCACTTAAACGCACATAACTCATTACTAAATTAAGATATCCATATAAAATTTTGTACAAGTATTGCTCTTATATACAGAAATATTACAATTAATTTTTTTCCGATCGGTCGATAATTTGTCATAGCTCCCATACAAGGTCCCCTCCCGAATCCGATCGGTCATATCTCCCATACTAGTTTCTGCCCCGAAAATCACTTTAACCGTATTAACCAGTTGCATTAGTGTGGGAAACTTTTGATTTGTGTGTATGAGGGAAAAAGAAATATCAATCGTCCCTTTCTCTCACACACAAAATCAAAAGTTTCCCAAAAAAAGTTTCCCTGTGTGAACCGGCACTTATCAAATTGTGATAAGTACATACACACATGCATACATGCAAATTATTAAATATCGCTAAAGCATATCTTAGGGCGCTATAAAAATATAAAAGAAAACGCGTTTGTAATGTTCAATAAATAAATAAATAAATTAAATAAATTCTGAGTTGATCTAGCTATGTCCGTCTGTCCGCCCGTTCGTTCGTTCGTCCGTCCGTCCGTCTGTCTGTCTGTCTGTCTGTCTGTCTGTCTGTCTGTCTGTCTGTCTGTCTGTCTGTCTGTCTGTCTGTATAAAACATTCTGATGTTAACACGAAGCAACGAAAACTAACGAAATTCACACAAAATATTTACTATTGTCCTGGGCAGTTTGGTTCTGAAAATGAGCAAAATCGGTTCACATCGGGAAAAGTTATGAATCAAAATTTAAAACAGGTTAGGTTAGGTTGATAGGAGGATGTATACTACATCAAATCCGAAGAAATACACCTAGGCCACTATCGGGCCTGTTGTGCGCTCCAATTCAAGAAAAAAAAAATTGTTCACTGAATGTATTATTTTTCCATGTTCAGAAACTCAGTTTCCTGGACGTAATTCCTAAGAATCTTCCAATCGGTGTTGGTTAAGAATGTTATTTCCGGAATAACATCACTTCCAAGATACTTGGATCTACCTTCGACGAATGCCTGACAGTGGCAAAGAAAGTGCTCCAGAGTTTCACTGTCCTCTCCACATGCTCTACATTCGTCTGAATCCGCACGTCCAATTTTGTATAGATGTGCTCGTAATCCTGTGCGTCCACTCAGAATACGTACCATCATACTAACCTCAGACTTGCTCATTTTGAGAAGATTTCTCGTCTTGCTCTCATCAGGGTCACCCCATAGAATCTTTGTGGTTCTACCCACCGTTTCATTATTCCAAGAGGCCTTATGGGATTCTCTCATCCATATTTTTAATTCAGCTTTTGTTGCGTCGAATGGTTTTGCGTTTGTCAGGTTAACTACATCGAGCTCCCTTCCCTTTAAAGCTATTACATTCGCCCTTTCGTTGCCGACTACTCCCGAGTGGCCTGGTACCCATATGATGTGAACCTTACCTCTGGGAGAGTATTCAGTTAAAGCTTTCTTACAATCCAATACGGTCTTAAATTTAACTCTATCACCTGATATCGCACAATTCTGGCTGTCGGTAAATATATTAAGCCCTGTGGGCGCCATATTTATTCTAATCCAATTTACACATTCCGTTATTGCTCGTATTTCTGCCTGGAAGCTTGTGTTATGATTAGGTAAATGGTGGTATATTTCTGTTTCTGGGTCTTCAATATAGAACCCCAGGCCCACTTTGTCCCCTAATTTAGAGCCATCCGTGTAGCAACGGATTCATACTGGTATTTGCTCTAATGTTCCGCTTGACCAAGACATTCTATCAGGGATTAGCGTTTCAAAGTTTCCGACATATTCAGTGTCTGGTATGCGATCAGGCGCGTCCGATGAATGTGTATAACCTTCCAATGTGTCCAGTATACATTGATGACGTGTCCTATAACCGTTTTTGGCCAGTTCGCCTAAAGTAAAGAGCCGTTCGGCTGTAAGCGCCGCCTCATATCTTATATATGTTTCAATGGGTGGAATATCTAGCAACGTTTCCAGAGCCTTGGTTGAAGTAGTACACATGGCACCACTTATACCCAAGCAGCATGTACGCTGAACTCCCTGTAGTAGTTTGATATTACACTTTTTGTCCAAAGCAGTCCACCAGATTTTTGAAGCATAAGCTAGAATTGGTCTAATTACACTTTTATAAAGCCAATTTGTCATAGCAGGACTAAGACCCCAGTTCATGCCTATGGTTCTCCTACATATCGCCCAGCACCGATGTGCCTTGTTGATCCTATCCTCTATGTGGTGTCTCCATTTTAATTTCCGGTCAAGTATTACACCTAAGTACTTAACTTTGTCTGTCACCGGTATCTTCTTGCCCAGAAAGCAAGGTTCAGTATACGTAGAAATTTTTGTCTTTCTTGTGAAAAGACAGATTTCCGTCTTCGCCGGGTTAACATTGAGGCCTCTCGGTTGAGCCCAGCTCAAGGCCGTATTCAGAGCCTCCTCAGCTCTTCTACACAAGTAATTTGGATCCTTTCCCTTTAAAAGTATTACGACATCGTCTGCATAGCAGACAGGTCTAAGTCCTTTCTCGGTTAGGGTCCTTAGGAGGCTATTAATCGTGGTAACCCAGAGTAAAGGTCACAAAATGCCACCCTGTGGTATACCGCGTAATGCCTTTTTCCTGATAGTTATATCGTACATCTCGCAGCTTATCCATCTGTTCCTTAGCATGTAGTTGATCCAGTTACGGAGCACCCGGTCAACATAAAACTGGTCTAGGGATTGGATAAGGGTATCAGTGTGCACGTTATTGAAAGCGCCTTCGATGTCAATGCATACCGCGAGTGTATACAGTTTGCTATCGAAAGATTCACCTATGTAGTGGACAACTTCATTTAAAGCGGTTTCCACCGATCGTCCTTTACATAAGCATGCTGCTTATATTATGGGTCTTTGTATGGTATGCTGCTTTTAACCATGCTATCGACTATCCGTTCCAAGATTTTAAGTAGGAAGGACGTAAGACTTATCGGTCGATAGGACTTAGGTGTCGCATAGCTAGGTTTCCCTGGTTTGGGTATAAATATTACCCTTGCATCCTGCCATTTAACTGGGGTATATGCCAATTTTAAGCATGCAATGAATATCTGTGACAGATGTACGGAAACCAGTCCCGCCTCCATCTGCAAAAGTGCCGGGAAAATTCCATCCGGCCCTGCAGCTTTATAGGGAGCAAAGCTCTTGATTGAACCTTTAACCATGTCAGTTGTAATAACTATTTCCGTGTTACCCTCCCCTTCCTCCAATATCGGTTCATCTATGTTATTCGATATACCGGGTGGGAAATGAGAATCCATTAGGAGTTTCATTGTCTCCTCCATATCCTCAAGCCTCCTGCCCGTGTCATCGATCATAGATTCCGGTTGGACATGAGTTTTGGATAGGAATTTTTTTATCTTCGATACGTCATTTACGCTATCTACCTGTTCACAGAAAAGTTTCCAGGAGTCTCGTTTGGCTTTTCGAACGATTTTCTTATATTCACCAAGTTTATTACGATACTCATCCCAGTATACTGCGGTCTTTTTACGCCGTGCCCGGTTAAATAGTTTGCGAAGAGTCTTCCCAAGGTTCCGGATCTCCCCAGTTACCCAGGGTTTTTCCTGGGCAGATCTCCGCTCTCGCAGAGGGCAGCTGTCCTCGAACGATTCAACCAGGGCACTTGTTTCGTTTCCACTTTGGCATCTATATCCTCTTTATTTCGACATTGAAAAGTGTCCTGACCTAAACGGTTCTTTAGTAAGGTCCCGAACATTGTCCAATTAGTTTTAGACTTATTCCGAAACTTTATCGGCTTTGGTGGTGGCCTTAGTATTTTGAATCTTATGTACCGATGATCAGAAAAGGAGTGCTCGTCCGAAACTCTCCAATCCTGAATTTCGTTTATAAGCTCTTCTGAACATATAGTTATTTCTAATACCTCTTCTCTGATTCTATTGACGAAGGTAGCTTTATTACCTAAGTTTAATGTTATCAAGTCCTTAGTATTAAGGAAATCCATGAGGGCTTGTCCCCTGCGATTGGTGTTTGTACTACCCCAAGCTACATGGTGCGAGTTGGCATCACAACCTATTACAATTTTCTTATTTTTTCTTTGTACCTCTTCAACCAGTTTCATCAGATCCGACGTTGGTGGTAGTGTCGGAGAATCGAAAGGCAGGTAAACAGATGCAAGGAATATGTTGCCACGACCTTGCTTCAGCACCGTTGCATCCGATGTTGATAATCCTGTTGAGAGGAGAAAACATAAGTTCTTGTGACATAAGATACATGTTCTCGGGCGAGATCCTGTATCAGCGTAGAAAAGTTGGAAATTTACGTGATTTAATCCAGAAACCTTGTTGCGAATCGTCCAAGGTTCCTGGATTAAAGCCATATGTATTTTACCTGTGTTGATTTTAGCCATCAGAGCGTTGGTAGCTGTCTCGCTCCGATGGAGGTTTATTTGGATAACCTCAATCATGGTCATCCATTAAACTGTCTTCCAGCGAGTTGGTGGTCACCTCCTCGCTCTTTGGATTTGACTCCTCCGGATAGCCTGAAGTGGCTATTAATGCAGTGGGTACTGTTGATGGCACTGCGGTGTCCTTATCAGGCATAGGAATAGCAGTATTTTTAATAGACACATTTCCAATTCTGGAGAGCACTGCTGTTCTGTCTTCTGGCGGGTGAGTGATTTCCTCCTCGCTTTTATGATTTGACTCCTCAACATTGCCAGTACTTGCTAATGATGCTTGGGTACTGTCTTAGGTGTTTTAGTGTCCTTGTCGGGGCCGGTTTTGACAGCCCTTTCAATCGGCGCCTTCCCAATTTTGGAAAGGGCAACTACACTTTCTTCTGGCGAGTTAATGGTAAATTCCTCGATTTTAGGATTTGACTCCTCAACGTTATCAGTAGTGGATACTGATGCTGTGGTCTTAGGTTTTTTAGTGTCCTTTTCGAGGCTTGTTGTAACAGCCCTTCCAATCGGCACCTTCCTAATTTTGAATATGACAGATTTAGAGGCGAAGTAAGCCCTTCCTTTATTCTTGGCAAGACTAGCCATGGATTTCTGGTCGATACCTATTACAAATTAAGTTCCCTCAGGTTCTTTCTTTCCCATACAAGGTCTGACGGAAGTTATTAACAATAAACTCATTTTCCGGGAATATGTACTTTTGTATGGGAGGTATATGAAATTGTGGACCGATTCCGCCAATTTTCAGCAGTAGTCAAGCTCTTGTGTAGAAACGAATGTATGATGATTTTCACACAATTATATTGTATGGTTTTCGTGAAAATTACATCAGAATGTGTAAAAAAATGCTTATTTCTTTGTGAATTTCCTTAAATCTCTTACACACATGCATACATGCAAATTATTAAATATCGCTAAAGCATATCTTAGGGCGCTATAAAAATATAAAAGAAAAGGCGTTTGTAATGTTCAATAAATCTTGCAATTGTAACAGATTTAAGCTGTCTAACTCTTGGTGTTTTTCTATTTAGGACATGAGAAAACTTATTTCTACAAGTATTTTATCAATTAAAACAGTATTAATATAAAAGTAGCTGGTGGAGGGTATTTAAGATTCGGCTCAGCCGAGTATAGCACTTTAACTTGTTGTACTTCTTTTTTGAATTTTACCATAATTTTATTGATGTAATCATGACCATATACAAATATTCTATAGAATCACTATTTATGGACTTCAGAGATACATAGTTTGAAAGTGGATTTATTAAGCTCAGAAAGGCAAATTCGACTATAAGAGGTTTCGATGCATTTGTCATGCATAAAACAGCGCGTTTATTCAAAATGCTTTAAACTTGTTAAATTTTGATTAAGATATCACTGTAATGAAAGTTTTTAATGAATTTTCGGCATAAAAAAAGACTGCAATGTGAAGGACATGTTTGAATGTTAAAATGGTCCATAATGCTCCGTCGTGTAGGTACCTATTCGATAGCTTTATCCAGTCTCGCTGTGGAACGATTTTTAAAAAACTATACTGCCATTCTTATTTTTCGTAGCAGGGTGGCTAATTTTTCGAAAATTAGGTATTTGAGGATGTTTGAAGAATGACAAATTTGAATAACAGAGTAAAAGTTGTAACGTTTTTGTAACAGTTAGAGATAGAGAATTTTTATATTTTAATGGACATTTTTTCTCCATAAAAAGATATCAAACATATGTTCATAACAAATGGTTGATATTTGAAAATGTAAACAAACCAAACAAAACTAAAATTTAGGGAATTTTACACTTTTTAAAGAAAATATATAAATTAATAGTAAACAAATTTCTACCTTCTTATGGGGAAATTTGTTGTTGCTGCTGTTTCAACGATGTTGAAACAACAAAACCAAAGTTATTTATTGAACCAAATAAATAACGTTGGAGAACAAAATGCAGAATGCACTTACTTGATTTTCGAGGTAAGTAGAAAATAAAACACTTTAGTTTTCGAGAATCTTTATAAATATTTATTTTCACTATAGGATGGGTTGTTGTGGCTGTCAGTGTCCGCTGCTTACGCTGCTGGATATTCACAAACTGTAATGGCGCTTAGGTCGATTGACAGGGCGTCAGATTGACACATGTCAATCTTACTAGGCGTCATTCACAGTGATGTGAATGACCACAGACGTAGCGAGCGAGAATGGTCACATTTATAAGAGGGGCTCAATGTCCAAGTCGAGACAGTCGTCGTCCTCTTCTGTTCCAGAGGAATTGTTGCGAGCCTCAACATGCCGCCCCCTTTGCACGGGTGCAATGATAGATTCGCTCAGACGGTTTATAGTAGCTACCATCTGCCGCAACAGTTGGTGCGTTGTAGCTTGGCCGGCTGCTTGTTGTTCCAACTGCCGCTGAATCAGCGTAGGCCTTCTACGTGAGCGTCTACGCCGATTTCTAACAGCCTGAAGGGCCCAGACTCTTCGCTTGCGCTACGTGCTTGATGGCGGATTCTGTCACTCGAGACGGTATGAGCTGGATGTTATCGTCTACGAGGTTGTTGAGGTGGTGCCACCCGATTTGGGATGCGTCGATCCCGTGGAGGTATTTGTAGACGCTCTTGAACGGATCGCCTTTGAGGAGGAACAACCGCTTCAGTCTCAGCTCCTTTGTGTAAAAGGGTGTGGTGCATTTCGCCACACCGACGACATGAAGAAGTGGTGGTGCAATCCTTTACTAAGTGAGAAGGAGCTAGGCAGTTAAGGCAATACCTATGAGCCCTCACGGTGTAAAGTCTTTGTCGCACTGAAAACTCGTTGAATAGTTTGCAGTTGCGCAAATGATGCCTTTGGAAGCATATGCGACATAAGTCTGATCGTCGAGTTGGCTCCATTTTAATCTGAAAAGACAAAAAAAAGAAGAAACAGGAAAATTAGTTTGATGATACAGCATCGAACGATTACTGTAAAAATAGGTAAAACAAATACGATATAGGCTACTTATCCAAGATGGGCAACCAACATAGTTTGACGATGGGCCGAGTAACCAAACCGTATTGAGTCCGTATGTCTGCAACTCGCACACGTTTATCGGGTCCGTAATAGACATTATCGATGCGACCTAATCGCCAATCGCTGGGAGGAAGAAGTTCGTCCTTTACGATTACGAAATCGCCTACAACCAGCTCCTTTTTCGGATAACGCCATTTGTAGCGTTTATGAAGCTCTTGGAGGTATTCTGTTTTCCATCTCTGAGAAAACCGATGATGAAGAGCCTTCAGTTTTTCCCATCGATTTAGCAGAGACATATCCAAATCGTCGATTGGCATTTCAGGTGGAACCATTATTGGTGAACCTCATAAAAAATGTCCGGGCGTTAAAACTGTTAAGTTATCTGGGTCCTCTATCATTGGAGATAATGGGCGCGAGTTGAGAACGCCTTCAATCCTAACTAAAAGAGTAGAGAATTCTTCGTTTTTGGTTCCCTACAACTTTCCTAAAGTGAAGCTTGAAGCTTTTTACTCCAGCCTCCCATGTGCGGTGCACTAGGTGGTATGAATTTCCACTCGAAGCCGTGGATAGCATATTTCTCAGATATATCCCTTGAGGATTGCTCTAAAAACATTGCATATTCTGCTAACAATGCTTTACTTGCGCCTATGCAATTTGTACCGTTGTCTGACATAAGACGTCTCGGTAAAGAAAGGCATCGGATGAAAGGTTAGAACATGGTTCTAGGTGTATAGCCCGAGTAGCAAAGCAGACAAATATGCAGGCGTAGCCTTTCATATAAGGAGAGTTTCTCAGATGTCCAGCCTTTATCTGGAATGGACCAGCGAAATCTATACCTGTAAAGGTAAACGGTAAAGAGAACGTAGTCCTCTCAGCTGGTAAGGCTGCCATAATCTGAGATAGCACTCTTTGCTTATAACGAACACAAGTCAAGCACTTGTTTATACATTTTTTAACTGCTTTATTAAGGGCTGGTATGTAGAATTGGTATCGAACCATACTCATCATTAATGAAACATCGGCATGCATCAAATTTTTGTGAATAAATTCTAAAATCATTTCACATAAATTCGATTTGTATGGAATGATGATGGGAAACTTTTCATCATAACTCATAGATGAATTAACTAAGCGGCCGTTAACTCTTAGTAGACCATTAGAGTCTAGAAATGGGTTTAAGGTTATTAACGAGCTTTTCTTCGAAATAGCTCTGGATTTGGACAAATCTTCATACTCGTCACTATAATACGCTCTTTGTGTCAACCGAATTAAAATAACTTTAGATTGGTTGAGCTCATTCTGCGTTAAGGTTTCTGCATGATTTGTAACCTTTTTTGAGGCTAAATTGCAGAAACGATAAACATAGGCAATAACGCGAAGTGCTCGGTGATACCTCGAGAAACTATTGATAATAGAAAATTCATCGGAATTTTCTTTTATGGCTCGCGTTGCCCGAGATCTTGAAGGTGGACTTCTATTCATGTCTAGTAAATTTTGTACATTCAATTTATTCTTAGATGACGAAGAAGGAACTGAATCTGTTGTACAAGCAATTAGAAGTCTTTTCTTTTGTTCTGGAGCGTCCTGCAATGGTTGATTAGAAATTGGCCAATGTTCTTGCGAACTAAGAAGCCAAAGGGGTCCATGCCACCATAATGAGCTATTAATCAAATCCTGGGGTTTGCACCCTCTTGTTCCGAGATCGGCTGGATTTTCGGAAGTGGACACGTGCTTCCATGTGGCATCACCCACATTTTCGATAATTTTAGAGGTTCTATTACCTACAAAAGTTTTCCACGTAGATGGATGTTTCTGAAGCCAGGCAAGAACAATTGTAGAGTCGGCCCACAGATGAACGGTTGTACTTGGGAACAAATTATTGGATAATACATGCCTTACTAACTTGGAAAGAAGTAAGGCGCCACACAATTCCAAAAGTGGGAGACTAAGTTTTTGTAGCGGTGCTACTTTGCTCTTAGCCACTAGTAAATGTGCGCTTCTATTGGTTGGATGATCAGATCTAATGTATACTGCGGCACAGTATACTCTCTCTGAGGCATCACAGAAACCATGCAACTGGATGAAATTTTCAGGTTTAAAATTCACCCAGCGTGGAATTCTTATTCTTTCGATATTTTGAAAATTTTCGATGAAAATTTTCCATTTTAGAAATATATCCAATTTAACATTTTCATCCCACTCTACACCATCTTGCCATAATTCCTAAAGAAGCATTTTAGCTTCAATAATTATAGGCGTTAGCCATCCTGCCGGATCAAAAAGTTTCGCCACGCAAGATAAGATTTGGCGTTTTGTTACATTATTTCCTATCGAAATCGTTTCTATTTTATAACAAAAAGTATCAGTCATAGCGTTCCATCTAATTCCCAGGGTCTTTGTCGAACTTGAGTCATCTAATTTCAAGAAATCGTCATTCAAAAGATTTTCTCTTGGAATTTGTTCTAACAATCGTGAATGATTTGCAGTTATTTTCCTCAAAGGAAATCCAGCAGAATCTAGTGCGGTGCAAACCTGTTTTTGAGATTCTATTGCTGATTCTAATGTATGTCCCCCTGATAACACATCATCTACATAGGTCTCATGTCTCAATATTCTTGATGCTAATGGATTATGTGTTTTTGTGTCTTCTGCCAACTGTAGAAGTGTTCGAATAGTACACAATTTACACCAAAGGTTACCGTAGCTAGTTCATAATCTTCCACATCGCCTGTATTGATATTGCGGAACAATATTCTCTGATAGGATCTATCTGAATCATTTATCATTATTTGACGATACATTTTTTCAATATCACCATTGAAGACATATTTATATTTTCGCCAATTCAAAATTATAGTCATAAGATCTGACTGAAGAGTTGGTCCACTAAGTAAGACATCATTTAGCGAATATGAACTGTGTGTCTTACGTGATCCATTGAAAACCACGCGAACTTTTGTTGAAGCGCTCTCTGGCCTGAACACTGCATGATGGGACAAATAATATGAAAATTATTTACCATGTTTGCTTATTTCGCAGAGTTACATTTTCGCATATGACCTAATTCTAAATATTCATTCAAAACACTGTTGTAAATATTCAAAAGATCCGTTTTTTTAGCCAAGTTTGATTCCATTGCTTCTTTGCTTGAAAACGAGATGAAGACAAAAATATTTCTTTGGGAAACTCAGACTTGAATGGTAATTTTACCACATAACGACCATCTTCTCGTCTAAAAGTGTTTTTCGCAAAAAGTTCCTCACAAAATTGATCTTCCTCTGATAAGATATAATTTGTAGAAATTTCCTCTGTTTCCCAAAATTGTCTTAGTTGAATACATAGCTCGTTGGATTCTCTCGCCTTTTCATTTACATCAACGGCAACGAGTGACAATGAGTTTATCTTGAATGGGCCATATATAAACCAACCATAAATTTCGGGTCCGCCAACTCTAAGTCCCTAATCTCAGATAGGTTAGGATTAGAAATTGTATTCGACGGCATCAAACTTGTTAAGTTTGAAACGATTACTGCTTGAGTATCAAGCGTAAAATTATGCTTCTCAGCGCAAAGTGTTAAACTACAAATTTTCTTAGAGTTTGCAACAACTGTTCCACCAAATCCACATATTTCGAAATCTGCAGGTTCTGCTTTTAAATTTAACCTATTTCTAATTCTCTCAGTTAGAAAGGATCTTTAAGATGCAGAATCTATTAGGGCTCTTACTATAAATTTATCACCAAAATGATTAATTTGTACTAAAGCTGTTGGCAATATAATGTCATCATTGTTTACCGACAAATGTGTTTGGACATTCGTCGGACCAGTATTACTGCAAGAAGGGCATCGAGTTTCTGAACCATTAGTTTCCGTTGTAATATCATTCACAGGATGTGTATATTCAGTATGAAACGAATTTATTGTTCTATTCATTCTCTGATTTGCCCCAGTAACCTGCTCATTACTGGTGTTGTGACTGATATGTAACAAGCTATGATGCTTGTTTTTACATTGAGTGCAGCGAAGTACGCTTTTGCAATCCTGATTCAAGTGAGTTGGAGACAAACAGTTGTTACATATTCTATTCTGTTCCACGTAATCAATTCGTTGCTGGACAGAAAAGTCAGAAAATTTCTTACATATCCTAAGATTATGATTTTCGCTACACAATGGACATAAGATCTGACTATTTGAATCTATTTTCTTTTTTTGCATATTTCGTACTATTATTTCTACTTGTTGCCGGTTTTGGATCACCTTTACGACTATTCTCATTTGATAACATTTGGTCACGTGCCATTTCTATCCTTTCCACTACACGATGTCTATTTTTCAAGAAATTATCCATTTGAACCCAGGATGGCAGTTCAGAATCGGATTCCAAAGACTCTTCCCAAGCTGTAATAGTCTGAATAGGTAATTTTGTACTACACAAATATACCAAAATTGGATCCCATTGGTCCACACGTATACCATGTCCTACTAACATTGCTAAACAGTCACAGATTGTTGTCCTTATTCTGTTTCAGATAGGGCTGGCTCTAAGTTAAAGAGAGATTTTAGTTGAATTTCTACCAAAAATTTCTTATTCTCGTATTTAGCTTTTAAAGCGTTCCAAGCTGGAAGGTAGTTCTGTTCTGATAATGGGTATTTCTGTACAATTGCCAATGCATCCCCAGAGGTTCTATTTAGCAAATGGAAGAACTTTTCAACTTGGGATACTCTTGATACTTTGTATGATAAAGTACAGAAAACATATCCCTAAAGGCTGGCCACTCTTCATAACTACCATTAAAAACTTTTATGTCACAAGCAAGTACTCGTAACCCAATTTGCGATAAGTCTAATGTAGTATTCATCGGATAAAACGATGAAGTACCTAATACTGAAGAATGGTGAGGGCCACTTTGAATGTTAGGAGGGCCTTTTGCAGCTTTTAGAAGGTCGTTCATACTTGCTTTCGTACATTGATATTTTTCCCTACATTCTCGGAACCTAGTTCGGGCTAATTCTTTAAATTCGACGGATATTAAGGAATCCGCAGTACTATATATTATCTCATAAGACGCTCGAACTGTCTTCCAATCTTCTTCTAAGGATTCCAATTTTGCCTCTACCAAAGATTCTGTCAAATCTTCGGCATGTAACTTTGCGAAGTTGTCGCATTCATCAAATAAATTATCTGTCTCAATGACAAATTTCGAGTGAGCTTGACTACCCATATTGAATTATATAATTATAATTATATTTTTGCAGTAAAAAAGAATATTTCAAAAGAAAAGTAATGTAATATATCCTTTCCTTTCTTATAGAACCGCAATTGCGTTACAAAGCGGAATTTATTATTGTTTTGGATTTCCTAGCGTAAATCTAGATATAATTGCCAATAATTACCACTTAGTAGTAATAGAATAGCTAATTAGAGCTAGTTAACAATTCAAATGAAATCGCTAAGTATTAGCGAATTATTTCGCTTTGTCTAACTCTTTTATGTTATTATTAAAACCGCAGGCAATTTATGTAAATGCGCGGATGAAGGTAATAAACCACAACGAATATAGTTTTAATTTACCTCTTAAAAAAAGAAGAGAATTATAGAATTCAACAAAAAAATCGTATAATAATTACCACGGTGCAGTAATTACTAAACAAATTAGAGTTTTTCAACAATTGAAATGGAATCGCAAATGATTATTTCACTTTTAGTTACGTAGCAACTTTTGTTTAACTCGTTAATAATATGAATTTTTATACCCTCCACCACCATCAGTGGTGATAGAGGGTATATATAACTTTGTCATTCCGTGTGTAACACCAAGAAATATTCATCTGAGACCCAACAAAGTATATATATTCTGGGTCCTTATCAAATTCAGAGTCGATTTAGCTATGTCCGTCTGTCCGTCTGTCTGTGTAAAACACGCTCACGATAAAACAAAGCAATAGAGCTTAACCAAATTCACCCAAATGTTCTTCATTTTCCTAAGTTGTTTGGTATTGCAAATGGGCAAAATCGGTTCACACCGGGAAAAGTTATGAATCAAAATTTAAAACAACCTCGGAAAAAAATAAGCATTTTTTACACATTCTGATGTAGTTTTCTCGAAAACTATGCAAGATAATTCCATGGAAATCACCGTACATTCGTTTCTGCACAAGATCTTGATCCCTGCTGAAAATTTCCAGAATCGGTCCACAATTTCATATACCTCCCATACAAAAGTACATATTCCCGGAAAATGGGTTCTTTGTTAATAACTTCCGCCACAATGTCGATATCTTCACAAAATTTTACAAATTAAAATCTTTTGTCAATAGAAGTCTTTCAGAGGAAAAATTTTATGGATCGGTCCATAATTGGACATAGCTCCCATACAAGGTCCCCTCCCGAAAATCACTTAAACGCGCATAACTCATTACTAAATAAAGATATCCAAATAAAATTTGGTATAAGAATTGCCCATATGCATAGAAATATTACGGTGAAAATTTTTTCCGATCGGTCCATAATTGGTCATAGCTCCCATACAAGGTCCCCTCCCGAAAATCACTTAAACGCGCATAACTCAGTACTAAATTAAGATATCCATATAAAATTTGGTATAAGTATTGCCCATATGCATAGAAATATTACCGTGAAATTTTTTTTCCGATCGGTCCATAATTGGTCATAGCTCCCATACAAGGTCCCCTCCCGAAAATCACGTAAACGCGCTTAACTCATAACTAAATTAAGATATCCATATAAAATTTGGTACAAATATTACTCATATGCACAGAAATATTGTTGTGAAATTTTTTTCCGATCGGTCCATAATTGATCATAGCTCCCATACAAGGTCCCCTCCCGAAAATCACTTAAACGCGCATAACTCATTACTAAATTAAGATATCCAAATAAAATTTTGTATAAGTATTGCCCATTTGCATAGAAATATTACTGTGAAATTTTTTTCCGATCGGTCCATAATTGGTCATAGCTCCCATACAAGGACCCCTCCCGAAAATCACTTCAACGCGCATAACTCATTACTAAATTAAGATATCCAAATAAAATTTGATGTAAGTATTGCCCATATGCATAGAAATATTACTGTGAAAGTTTTTTCCGATCGGTCCATAATTGGTCATAGCTCCCATACATGATCCCCTCCCGAAAATCACTTAAAGGCGCATAACTCATTACTAAATTCAGATATCCATATAAAATTTGGTACAAGTATTGCCCATATGCATAGAAATATTACTGTGAAATTTTTTTCCGATCGGTCCATAATTGGTAATAGCTCCCATACAAGGTTCCCTCCCGAAAATCACTTAAACGCGCATAACTCATTACGTAATTAAGATATCCATATGGTACAAATATTACTCATATGCACAGAAATATTACAGATAATTTTTTTTCCGATCGGTCCATAACTGGTCATAGCTCCCATACAAGGTTCCCTCCCGAAAATCACTTAAACGCACATAACTCATTACTAAATTAATATATTCATATAAAGTTTGGCAAAAATATTGCTCATATACAGAGAAATATTATTGTGAAATTGTTTTCCTATTGATCCATAATTGATCATAGCTCCCATACAAGGTCCCTTTCAGAAAAATACTTAAAGGCACATAACTCATTACCAAATAAAGATATAAATAAATACTATTTTTGTTCATAAATACTATTTTGTAATGCAAAAAGCACTTAATGCTATTTCAAAAAATTTTCACGATCGGTCTATATTTGGTCGTATCTCTCATACTAGGTCCTGCCCCTAAAAGCGATTTAACCGTATTTAACTATTTGCATTATCAATTTGTGTAGAACAAAATTATATATATGTACGTATTTTTAAAATCCTTAAATCTTTCACACACATGCATATATGCAAATACGAGACATCGCTAAGCATATCTTAGGGCGCTATAAAAATTTAAATGAAAGTGGCGTTTCTAATGTTCAATAAATCTTGGAATTGTAGTAGATTTAAGCTGTTTAAATCTTGGGATTTTTCTATTTAAGACATGAGAAAACTTATTTCTACAAATATTTTATTAATTAGAAATGTATAATAATACAAAAGTTGCTGGTGGAGGGTATTTAAGATTCGACTCAGCCGAATATAGCACTCTAACTTGTTATTATTTGTATAATATACTGATGAAATTGGACTAATACAATTGCACCGGAAGTTGAGACTCAATAATTGTATACAAATATTATCAAAACCGCAGGCAACTTTTGTAAATGCGCGGAAAATTGTATTAAACCACAAAAATATTCCTAATGTTCCTTTTCTGAAATGATTTTGCAAATGAAATTGTACGATCAATTGTTTACTTTTCAAAATTTTGAAACAATTATAAACTAATTCCTATTATTTATATTTTCACAAAAAACCGCAGGCAATTTATAAAAATGCGCGGAAAGCACAAATAAATATAATATATTCCTCTAATTTAACCGCTGACAATGTAAATGCGCGGAATTATTTATTACTTTTTATAAATAATAAATTATTGTATTATTATTTCCGTTTTATATTCAAATTGACAAATCAACCGCAATACGATTGTTGTTAATTTGCCACTCTATTAGATATCAACAGAGTCGTATGGAAAAGTTATTTGTTTTGCTACTATTAAATGCAACTGTAAAAACAACAATTTCCCTACATACATATGTATATTTTTATTTGTGTTATTATTGGAAATTGATCACAATTAATAAAATTTTGTTAAAAATTAATCTTTAAATAAGGAATATACTTTATTTATTTAATGTTCAAATGGACCATAAACAAATTTCTACCTTCTTATGGGGAAATTTGTTGTTGCTGCTGTTTCAACGATGTTGAAACAACAAAACCAAAGTTATTTATTGAACCAAATAAATAACGTTGGAGAACAAAATGCAGAATGCACTTACTTGATTTTCTAGGTAAGTAGAAAATAAAAAACTTTAGTTTTTCGGGAAACTTTATAAATATTTATTTTCACTATAGGATGGGTTGTTGTGGCTGTCAGTGTCCGCTGCTTACGCTGCTGGTTATTCACAAACTGTAATGGCGCTTAGGTCGATTGACAGGACGTCAGATTGACACATGTCAATGACAGTGATGTGAATGACCACAGACGTAGCGAACGAGAGGGGTCACATTTATAAGAGGGCTCAATGTCCAAGTCGATACAGACGTCGTCCTTTTCTGTTCCAGAGGAATTCTTGCGAACCTCAACAAATAGCACACTAATATTAAACAAGTTAAAGTGCTATATTCGGCTGAGCCGAATCTTAAATACCCCCCCACCAGCTACTTTTATATTAATACTGTTTTAATTGATCAAATATTTGTAGAAATAAGTTTTCTCATGTCTTAAATAGAAAAACACCAAGAGTTAGACAGCTTAAATCTGTTACAATTGCAAGATTTATTGAACATTACAAACGCCTTTTCTTTTATATTTTTATAACGTCCTAAGATATGCTTTAGCGATATTTAATAATTTGCATGTATGCATGTGTGTAAGAGATTTAAGGAAATTCACAAAGATTTAAGGAAATTCACAATTTGATAAGCGCCGGTTTACACAGGGAAACTTTTTTTGGGAAACTTTTGATTTTGTGTGTGAGAGAAAGAGATGATTGATATTTCTTTTTCCCTCATACACACAAATCAAAAGTTTGTCACACTAATGCAACTGGTTAATACGGTTAAAGTGATTTTCGGGGCAGAACCTAGTATGGGAGATATGACCAATTATAGACCGATCAAAAAAAACTTCACAGTAACATTTCTGTATATAAGAGCGATACTTGTACCAAATTTTTATGGATTTAGGATTTTAGAAATAAGTAACATTTCGGTATATAAGAGCAATACTTGTACCATATTTTATATGAATATATTGATTTAGTAATGAGCATTTAAATGATTTTCGGGAGGGGACCTTGTATGGGAGCTATGACCAATTATGGACCGATCGCAAAAAAAATTTACAGTAATATTTCTGTATATAAGAGCAATACTTGTACCAAATTTTATATGAATATCTTAATTTTGTAATGAGCGTTTAAATGATTTTCGGGAGGGAACTTTGTATGACCAATTAAGGACCTATTGGAAACAAATTTTTCAGTAATATTTCTGTATATATGAGCAATACTTGTGCGAAATTTTATAAGGATATCTTAATTTAGTAATGTGTTATGTGCGCTTAAGTGATTTTCGGGAGGGGACCTTGTATGGGACCTATGACCAATTTTGGACCGATCGCAAAAAAAATTTACAGTAATATTTCTGTATATAAGAGCAATACTTGTACTAAATTTTATATGGATATCTTAATTTAGTAAGGAGTTATGTATTTTTAAGTGTTTTTCGGGAGGGGACCTTGTATGGGAGCTATGACCAATTATCGACCGATCGGAAAAAAAATCATTTATTGTAATATTTCTGTATATAAGAGCAATACTTGTACAAAATTTTATATGGATATCTTAATTTAGTAATGAGTTATGTGCGTTTAAGTGGTTTTCGGAAGGGGACCTTGTATGGGAGCTATGACCAACTATGGACCGATCCTGAAAATTTTTTCTCTGAATGAATTCTATTCACATAAGATTTTACTTGTAAAATTTTGTGAAGCTATCAACGTTCTGACGGAAGTTATTAACAATAAACTCATTTTCCGGGAATATGTACTTTTGTATGGGAGGTATATGAAATTGTGGACCGATTCCGCCAATTTTCAGCAGTAGTCAAGATCTTGTGTAGAAACGAATGTATGATGATTTTCATGCAATTATATTGTATGGTTTTCGTGAAAATTACATCAGAATGTGAATTTCGTTAGTTTTTGTTGCTTCGTGTTAACGTGAGAATGTTTTATACAGACAGACAGACAGACGGACAGACGGACGGACAGACGGACATAGCTAGATCAACTCAGAATTTCATAAGATCCAAGAATATATATACTTTGTTGGGTCTCAGATGAATATTTCTTGATGGTACACCCTATCACCACTGATGGTGGTGGAGGGTATACAAATTCAGAATTGGACGATGAGGGGATCTGAAGTAAATCAACTTTTAGTAAAATAATCCATATCATTTCCATACAAATTTCAAAAATTGTGAATTTTTGTTTAAAAATTTTTAATTTATTTTTGTGTTCATCTACAAATAAAACTATAAATTTTGAAATTTGTATGGGAATGATGTGGATTATTTTACTAAAAGTTGGTTTACTTCAGATCCCCTCATTGTCCCATTCCAAATTTTTATATATTGTTGAGTACACTATAAGCAATCTTATGTGAAGGAATAAAGAAAATGGAAGGTACCTTTTTTGAGATATCCTTGACTAAAAGACGTTGTTTGATGTCATCATCCTCACGTTAAAAATTTAATATTTGAAATAAAATATTGTCGATCTACAAGACATTGGCTTTAATTGGGGACTAAACGATTAAAATCGGATAAATAATTAAGAAAATATACGTCAAATTTAATACTTGTTGAAAAAAATTCGAAATTCTACTTTTTGTTCGAAAATTTTTGAAATTACCCTATATATTGTATGTTGTTGTCAACCAATTAATAACAAAATAAACAACAAAAATAATAATTATCTTTAATTTACGCATTTGCTTGTTTCTATTAAATGTCACAACTACTTTCTCTCAGATATCTATTTTATAAAAAATAAAGAAAACCAGTCATTTTAGCGACTATTGACATTTTTGTATGAGGTGATAACACTCTTTTCAGAAAATAAACAAAGAACAGCTGTTATTTGACGCTGTTTGATCTTACATTTGGTTTGCAAGATCAAATAATTATTTTGCCAAAATGATGTAAATTATTTGACTTGTGGTGTTCACATTGATGAAACAATTAGAAAATATTTATTTGGCAGCAAATCAATTTGTTTTATAAAAAATCATCCGCATTGCTGTTTGTTAACATGAAATATTTTATGTTCAGATTCGACAAACAAATTTTTTCAATCGTGTTATATATTAATATTATACACTTTTATTATATAAATTTAATTTTAAACCTAAAAAAATAGTTAAAATTAAAACAAATTGGTAAATTGTATTTTTCATGCATAAAAATATACGTAAAACCCGGCGCATGTTTTGTTTAAGATACTATTTATCATTTTGTAACTTCTTTATGCATGTATGTATGTAACTAATTTTGATTAGGCCCAGAAACATTTGTATTAAGTGATTTTCAGATACTGACCGATTATTCTTCGACATATTATGTGCCGATCCTGCCGATAATTTATATGGGAACTATGACCAATATTGGACCAATTCGAAAAAAAATAATCAAAATGATTTATTTATACATAGAACATACTCAT
Organism: Lucilia sericata; assembly: GCF_015586225.1. Lineage (NCBI taxonomy): Eukaryota > Metazoa > Arthropoda > Insecta > Diptera > Calliphoridae > Lucilia > Lucilia sericata. Next base: position 22,887 of record NW_023994359.1, on the reverse strand, counting down.
GTCGAGTTTAATAATAAATTATGTGGCATTAAGTGGTTTTCAGAAGAGAACCTTATATGGGAGCTAGTTATGAACCGATGCTGAAAAAATTACTTATATGGAATGTAACCAATTATGGACCGATGAGGAAAAAAATTCCGTAGAATGATTTATGTATATACAAAACATATTCATGTCGAATTTTATCCCGATAGCTTTATTTATCAATAAAATATGTTCATTTAAGTGATTTTCGAAAGTGGACCTTATATGGGAACTATGACCAATTGTGGACCGATACAGATCTAAGTCCGTAGTTTTGGTTCCTGTTCATATAATGTCAATATGAACAAAATTTTGTGTTGATACCGATATATTTGAGGAAGTTATTAACGATAAATTAATTTCCGGGAATATGTACCTTTGTATGGGGACTATGGGAAATTTTGGATCGATTGTTACAATTTTAAACATAATTAATCTATAGATGGAAAAATAATCTGTGACAAAATTTGTCGAATTATCTTTGGTAGTTTCTGAGAAAACTACTCCAGAATTAGGGAAAAAAATTTAATTTTTTTTAGGTAGTATGGAAATGATATGGATTATTTTACTAAAAGTTGATTTACTTCAGATCCCCTCATCGTCCAATTCTGAATTTTTATCTCTCCACCACCATCGGTGGTGATAGGGTGTAACATCAAGAAATATTCATCTGAGACCCAACAAAGTATATATATTCTTGGACCTTATGAAATTCTGAGTTGATCTAGCTATGTCCGTCCGTCTGTCTGTCTGTATAAAACATTCTCACGTTAACACGAAGCAACAAAAACTAACAAAATTCACCGAAAATATTTACTATTATCTTAGGCAGTTTGGTATTGAAAATGAGCAAAATCGGTTCACATCGGGAAAAGTTATGAATCAAAATTTAAAACAACTCCGAAAAAATAAGCATTTTTTACACATTCTGATGTAATTTTCACGAAAACCATACAATATAATTGCATGAAAATCATCATACATTCGTTTCTACACAAGAGCTTGACTGCTGAAAATTGGCGGAATCGGTCCACAATTTCATATACCTCCCATACAAAAGTACATATTCCCGGAAATGAGTTTATTGTTTTGATTCATAACTTTTCACGATGTGAACCGATTTTGCTCATTTTCAATACCAAACTGCCTAGGACAATAAATATTTTGGGTGAATTTCGTTAGTTTTTGTTGCTTCGTGTTAACGTGAGAATGTTTTATACAGACAGACAGACGGACGGACAGACGGACATAGCTAGATCAACTCAGAATTTCATAAGATCCAAGAATATATACACTTTGTTGGGTCTCAGATGAATATTTCTTGATGTTACACACCCTATCACCACTGATGGTGGTGGAGGGTATACAAATTCAGAATTGGACGATGAGGGGATCTGAAGTAAATCAACTTTAGTAAAATCTTATGTATCATTTCCATACAAATTTCAAAAAATTGTGAATTTTTGTTTAAAAATTTTTAATTTATTTTTGTGTTTATCTACAAATAAAACTATAAATTTTGAAATTTGTATGGGAATGATGTGGATTATTTTACTAAAAGTTGGTTTACTTCAGATTCCCTCATTGTCCCATTCCAAATTTTATATATTGTTGAGTACACTATAAGCAATCTTATGTGAAGGAATAGAGAAAATGGAAGGTACCTTTTTTAAGATATCCTTGACTAAAAGACGTTGTTTGATGTCATCATCCTCACGTTAAAAATTTAATATTTGAAATAAAATATTGTCGATCTACAAGACATTGGCTTTAATTGGGGACTAAACGATTAAAATCGGATAATAATTAAGAAAATATACGTCAAATTTAATACTTGTTGAAAAAAATTCGAAATCCTACTTTTTTGTTCGAAAATTTTTGAAATTACCCTATATATTGTATGTTGTTGTCAACCAATTAATAACAAAATAAACAACAAAAATAATAATTATCTTTAATTTACGCATTTGCTTGTTTCTATTAAATGTCACAACTACTTTCTCTCAGATATCTATTTTATAAAAAATAAAAGAAAACCAGTCATTTTAGCGACTATTGACATTTTTGTATGAGGTGATAACACTCTTTTCAGAAAATAAACAAAGAACAGCTGTTATTTGACGCTGTTTGATCTTACATTTGGTTTGCAAGATCAAATAATTATTTTGCCAAAATTATGTAAATTATTTGACTTGTGGTGTTCACATTGATGAAACAATTAGAAAATATTTATTTGGCAGCAAATCAATTTGTTTTATAAAAATCATCCGCATTGCTGTTTGTTAACATGAAATATTTTATGTTCAGATTCGACAAACAAATTTTTTCAATCGTGTTATATATTAATATTATACACTTTTATTATATAAATTTAATTTTAAACCTAAAAAAAATAGTTAAAATTAAAATAAATTGGTAAATTGTTTTTTTCATGCATAAAAATATACGTAAAACCCGGCGCATGTTTTGTTTAAGATACTATTTATCATTTTGTAACTTCTTTATGCATGTATGTATGTAACTAATTTTGATTAGGCCCAGAAACATTTGTATTAAGTGATTTTCAGATACTGACCGATTATTCTTCGACATATTATGTGCCGATCCTGCTGATAATTTATATGGGAACTATGACCAATATTGGACCAATTCGAAAAAAAAATAATCAAAATGATTTATTTATACATAGAACATACTCATGTCGAGTTTAATAATAAATTATGTGGCATTAAGTGGTTTTCAGAAGAGAACCTTATATGGGAGCTAGTTATGAACCGATGCTGAAAAAATTACTTATATGGAATGTAACCAATTATGGACCGATGAGGAAAAAAATTCCGTAGAATGATTTATGTATATACAAAACATATTCATGTCGAATTTTATCCCGATAGCTTTATTTATCAATAAAATATGTTCATTTAAGTGATTTTCGAAAGTGGACCTTATATGGGAACTATGACCAATTGTGGACCGATACAGATCTAAGTCCGTAGTTTTGGTTCCTGTCATATAATGTCAATATGAACAAAATTTTGTGTTGATACCGATATATTTGAGGAAGTTATTAACGATAAATTAATTTCCGGGAATATGTACCTTTGTATGGGGACTATGGGAAATTTTGGATCGATTGTTACAATTTTAAACATAATTAATCTATAGATGGAAAAAATAATCTGTGACAAAATTTGTCGAATTATCTTTGGTAGTTTCTAAGAAAACTACTCCAGAATTAGGGAAAAAATTTAATTTTTTTTAGGTAGTATGGAAATGATATGGATTATTTTACTAAAAGTTGATTTACTTCAGATCCCCTCATCGTCCAATTCTGAATTTTTATCTCTCCACCACCATCGGTGGTGATAGGGTGTAACATCAAGAAATATTCATCTGAGACCCAACAAAGTATATATATTCTTGGACCTTATGAAATTCTGAGTTGATCTAGCTATGTCCGTCCGTCTGTCTGTCTGTATAAAACATTCTCACGTTAACACGAAGCAACAAAAACTAACAAAATTCACCGAAAATATTTACTATTATCTTAGGCAGTTTGGTATTGAAAATGAGCAAAATCGGTTCACATCGGGAAAAGTTAAGAATCAAAATTTAAAACAACTCCGAAAAAATAAGCATTTTTTACACATTCTGATGTAATTTTCACGAAAACCATACAATATAATTGCATGAAAATCATCATACATTCGTTTCTACACAAGAGCTTGACTGCTGAAAATTGGCGGAATCGGTCCACAATTTCATATACCTCCCATACAAAAGTACATATTCCCGGAAATGAGTTTATTGTTTTGATTCATAACTTTTCACGATGTGAACCGATTTTGCTCATTTTCAATACCAAACTGCCTAGGACAATAAATATTTTGGGTGAATTTCGTTAGTTTTTGTTGCTTCGTGTTAACGTGAGAATGTTTTATACAGACAGACAGACGGACGGACAGACGGACATAGCTAGATCAACTCAGAATTTCATAAGATCCAAGAATATATATACTTTGTTGGGTCTCAGATGAATATTTCTTGATGTTACACCCTATCACCACTGATGGTGGTGGAGGGTATACAAATTCAGAATTGGACGATGAGGGGATCTGAAGTAAATCAACTTTTAGTAAAATCTTATGTATCATTTCCATACAAATTTCAAAAATTGTGAATTTTTGTTTAAAAATTTTTAATTTATTTTTGTGTTCATCTACAAATAAAACTATAAATTTTGAAATTTGTATGGGAATGATGTGGATTATTTTACTAAAAGTTGGTTTACTTCAGATTCCCTCATTGTCCCATTCCAAATTTTTTATATATTGTTGAGTACACTATAAGCAATCTTATGTGAAGGAATAGAGAAAATGGAAGGTACCTTTTTTAAGATATCCTTGACTAAAAGACGTTGTTTGATGTCATCATCCTCACGTTAAAAATTTAATATTTTAAATAAAATATTGTCGATCTACAAGACATTGGCTTTAATTGGGGACTAAACGATTAAAATCGGATAAATAATTAAGAAAATATACGTCAAATTTAATACTTGTTGAAAAAAATTCAAAATCCTACTTTTTTGTTCGAAAATTTTTGAAATTACCCTATATATTGTATGTTGTTGTCAACCAATTAATAACAAAATAAACAACAAAAATAATAATTATCTTTAATTTACGCAATTGCTTGATTCTATTAAATGTCACAACTACTTTCTCTCAGATATCTATTTTATAAAAAATAAAAGAAAACCAGTCATTTTAGCGACTATTGACATTTTTGTATGAGGTGATAACACTCTTTTCAGAAAATAAACAAAGAACAGCTGTTATTTGACGCTGTTTGATCTTACATTTGGTTTGCAAGATCAAATAATTATTTTGCCAAAATGATGTAAATTATTTGACTTGTGGTGTTCACATTGATGAAACAATTAGAAAATATTTATTTGGCAGCAAATCAATTTGTTTTATAAAAATCATCCGCATTGCTGTTTGTTAACATGAAATATTTTATGTTCAGATTCGACAAACAAATTTTTTCAATCGTGTTATATATTAATATTATACACTTTTATTATATAAATTTAATTTTAAACCTAAAAAGAATAGTTAAAATTAAAACAAATTGGTAAATTGTTTTTTCATGCATAAAAATATACGTAAAACCCGGCGCATGTTTTGTTTAAGATACTATTTATCATTTTGTAACTTCTTTATGCATGTATGTATGTAACTAATTTTGATTAGGCCCAGAAACATTTGTATTAAGTGATTTTCAGATACTGACCGATTATTCTTCGACCTATTATGTGCCGATCCTGCCGATAATTTATATGGGAACTATGACCAATAATGGACCAATTCGAAAAAAAAATAATCAAAATGATTTATTTATACATAGAACATACTCATGTCGAGTTTAATAATAAATTATGTGGCATTAAGTGGTTTTCAGAAGAGAACCTTATATGGGAGCTAGTTATGAACCGATGCTGAAAAAATTACTTATATGGAATGTAACCAATTATGGACCGATGAGGAAAAAAATTCCGTAGAATGATTTATGTATATACAAAACATATTCATGTCGAATTTTATCCCGATAGCTTTATTTATCAATAAAATATGTTCATTTAAGTGATTTTCGAAAGTGGACCTTATATGGGAACTATGACCAATTGTGGACCGATACAGATCTAAGTCCGTAGTTTTGGTTCCTGTTCATATAATGTCAATATGAACAAAATTTTGTGTTGATACCGATATATTTGAGGAAGTTATTAACGATAAATTAATTTCCGGGAATATGTACCTTTGTATGGGGACTATGGGAAATTTTGGATCGATTGTTACAATTTTAAACATAATTAATCTATAGATGGAAAAAATAATCTGTGACAAAATTTGTCGAATTATCTTTGGTAGTTTCTGAGAAAACTTCTCCAGAATTAGGGAAAAAAATTTAATATTTTTTAGGTAGTATGGAAATGATATGGATTATTTTACTAAAAGTTGATTTACTTCAGATCCCCTCATCGTCCAATTCTGAATTTTTATCTCTCCACCACCATCAGTGGAGATAGGGTGTAACATCAAGAAATATTCATCTGAGACCCAACAAAGTATATATATTCTTGGACCTTATGAAATTCTGAGATGATCTAGCTATGTCCGTCCGTCCGTCCGTCCGTCCGTCTGTCTGTCTGTCTGTCTGTATAAAACATTCTCACGTTAACACGAAGCAACAAAAACAAACAAAATTCACCGAAAATATTTACTATTGTCCTAGGCAGTTTGGTATTGAAAATGAGCAAAATCGGTTCACATCGGGAAAAGTTATGAATCAAAATTTAAAACAACTCCGAAAAAATAAGCATTTTTTTACACATTCTGATGTAATTTTCACGAAAACCATACAATATAATTGCATGAAAATCATCATAATTCGTTTCTACACAAGAGCTTGACTGCTGAAAATTGGCGGAATCGGTCCACAATTTCATATACCTCCCATACAAAAGTACATATTCCCGGAAAATGAGTTTATTGTTAATAACTTCCGTCAGAATGTTGATAGCTTCACAAAATTTTACAAGTAAAATCTTATGTGAATAGAATTCATTCAGAGAAAAAATTTTCAGGATCGGTCCATAGTTGGTCATAGCTCCCATACAAGGTCCCCTCCCGAAAATTACTTAAACGCACAAAACTCATTACTAAATTAAGATATCAATTTAAAATTTTGTACAAGTATTGCTCTTATATACAGAAATATTACTGTAAATTTTTTTGCGATCGGTCCATAATTGGTCATAGCTCCCATACAAGGTCTGACGGAAGTTATTAACAATAAACTCATTTTCCGGGAATATGTACTTTTGTATGGGAGGTATATGAAATTGTGGACCGATTCCGCCAATTTTCAGCAGTAGTCAAGCTCTTGTGTAGAAACGAATGTATGATGATTTTCATGCAATTATATTGTATGGTTTTCGTGAAAATTACATCAGAATGTGTAAAAAAATGCTTATTTTTTCGGAGTTGTTTTAAATTTTGATTCATAACTTTTCACGATGTGAACCGATTTTGCTCATTTTCAATACCTAACTGCCTAGGACAATAGTAAATATTTTTGGTGAATTTCGTTAGTTTTTGTTGCTTCGTGTTAACGTGAGAATGTTTTATACAGACAGACAGACAGACGGACGGACAGACGGACATAGCTAGATCAACTCAGAATTTCATAAGATCCAAGAATATATATACTTTGTTGGGTCTCAGATGAATATTTCTTGATGTTACACCCTATCACCACTGATGGTGGTGGAGGGTATACAAATTCAGAATTGGACGATGAGGGGATCTGAAGTAAATCAACTTTTAGTAAAATCTTATGTGTCATTTCCATACAAATTTCAAAAATTGTGAATTTTTGTTTAAAAATTTTAAATTTATTTTTGTGTTCATCTACAAATAAAACTATAAATTTTGAAATTTGTATGGGAATGATGTGGATTATTTTACTAAAAGTTGGTTTACTTCAGATCCCCTCATTGTCCCATTCCAAATTTTTTATATATTGTTGAGTACACTATAAGCAATCTTATGTGAAGGAATAAAGAAAATGGAAGGTACCTTTTTTAAAGATATCCTTGACTAAAAGACGTTGTTTGATGTCATCATCCTCACATTAAAAATTTAATATTTTAAATAAAATATTGTCGATCTACAAGACATTGGCTTTAATTGGGGACTAAACGATTAAAATCGGATAAATAATTAAGAAAATATACGTCAAATTTAATACTTGTTGAAAAAAATTCAAAATCCTACTTTTTTGTTCGAAAATTTTTGAAATTACCCTATATATTGTATGTTGTTGTCAACCAATTAATAACAAAATAAACAACAAAAATAATAATTATCTTTAATTTACGCAATTGCTTGTTTCTATTAAATGTCACAACTACTTTCTCTCAGATATTTTAGCGACTATTGACATTTTTGTATGAGGTGATAACACTCTTTTCAGAAAATAAACAAAGAACAGCTGTTATTTGACGCTGTTTGATCTTACATTTGGTTTGCAAGATCAAATAATTATTTTGCCAAAATGATGTAAATTATTTGACTTGTGGTGTTCACATTGATGAAACAATTAGAAAATATTTATTTGGCAGCAAATCAATTTGTTTTATAAAAATCATCCGCATTGCTGTTTGTTAACATGAAATATTTTATGTTCAGATTCGACAAACAAATTTTTTCAATCGTGTTATATATTAATATTATACACTTTTATTATATAAATTTAATTTTAAACCTAAAAAGAATAGTTAAAATTAAAACAAATTGGTAAATTGTTTTTTTCATGCATAAAAATATACGTAAAACCCGGCGCATGTTTTGTTTCCGTAATTAAGATACTATTTATCATTTTGTAACTTCTTTATGCATGTATGTATGTAACTAATTTTGATTAGGCCCAGAAACATTTGTATTAAGTGATTTTCAGATACTGACCGATTATTCTTCGACCTATTATGTGCCGATCCTGCCGATAATTTATATGGGAACTATGACCAATAATGGACCAATTCGAAAAAAAATAATCAAAATGATTTATTTATACATAGAACATACTAATGTCGAGTTTAATAATAAATTATGTGGCATTAAGTGGTTTTCAGAAGAGAACCTTATATGGGAGCTAGTTATGAACCGATGCTGAAAAAATTACTTATATGGAATGTAACCAATTATGGACCGATGAGGAAAAAAATTCCGTAGAATGATTTATGTATATACAAAACATATTCATGTCGAATTTTATCCCGATAGCTTTATTTATCAATAAAATATGTTCATTTAAGTGATTTTCGAAAGTGGACCTTATATGGGAACTATGACCAATTGTGGACCGATACAGATCTAAGTCCGTAGTTTTGGTTCCTGTTCATATAATGTCAATATGAACAAAATTTTGTGTTGATACCGATATATTTGAGGAAGTTATTAACGATAAATTAATTTCCGGGAATATGTACCTTTGTATGGGGACTATGGGAAATTTTGGATCGATTGTTACAATTTTAAACATAATTAATCTATAGATGGAAAAAATAATCTGTGACAAAATTTGTCGAATTATCTTTGGTAGTTTCTGAGAAAACTACTCCAGAATTAGAGAAAAAAATTTAATTTTTTTTAGGTAGTATGGAAATGATATGGATTATTTTACTAAAAGTTGATTTACTTCAGATCCCCTCATCGTCCAATTCTGAATTTTTATCTCTCCACCACCATCAGTGGTGATAGGGTGTAACATCAAGAAATATTCATCTGAGACCCAACAAAGTATATATATTCTTGGACCTTATGAAATTCTGAGTTGATCTAGCTATGTCCGTCCGTCTGTCTGTCTGTCTGTCTGTCTGTCTGTCTGTCTGTCTGTATAAAATATTCTCACGTTAACACGAAGCAACAAAAACTAACGAAATTCACATTCTGATGTAATTTTCACGAAAACCATACAATATAATTGCATGAAAATCATCATACATTCGTTTCTACACAAGAGCTTGACTGCTGAAAATTGGCGGAATCGGTCCACAATTTCATATACCTCCCATACAAAAGTACATATTCCCGGAAAATGAGTTTATTGTTAATAACTTCCGTCAGAATGTTGATAGCTTCACAAAATTTTAAAGTCGGCCCAAAATAACTAGCTATCACATAACATATTTGTAGGTTTATTTGTAACTTATTATTATTTCGCAAAGTTTTTGTAATCTAATTAGTAACGATTAGTTAACTTGTTTAAGTTACATATTATTTGAACCTCGTCGAACAAAAACAATTAGTTATTCACCCCAAGAGTAATTAGTTTCCACGTATTCCAATATTACTTTCTAGATTACTAGGTAATGAAATTTTTGCTGGGAAGTTACCACAAAGCTCTTAAAGGAAATGGTGTGAGCTTTCTATACTCCGTATGTAATACCAGGAATTATTCATCTGGGACCCAAAAAAGTATATATATTCTGGGTCCTTATGGAATTCTAGCTATGTCCGTCCGTCTCTCTGTGTAAAGCACGCTCACGTTAAAACGAAGCAATGGAAATTAACGAAATTCAGTCAAAATAATCATTTTTATCCGGTACAGTTTGGTATTGGAAATAAGCAAAATCGGTTCGCATCGGAAAAAGTTATGAATCAAAATTTAAAACAACTCCGAAAAAATAAGCATTTTTTACACATTCTGATGTAATAATCTCGAAAATTATACAAGATAATTTCATGAAAGCCATCATACATTCGTTTTACACAAGATCTTGATTCCTGCTGGAAATAGCCATAATAATCATATACCTCCATCCATAATTTCATATACCTCCCATACAAAAGTACATATTCCCGTAAAATGAGTTTTTTGTTATAACTTCCGTTGAATGAATGTTGATATCTTCACAAAATTTTACAAATTAAAATCTTGTGTCAATAGAATTCATTGAGAGAAAAAATGTTCTGGGTCGGTCCATAATTGGACATAGCTCCTATACAAGGTCCCCTCCCGAAAATCACTTAAACGCGCATAACTCATTACTAAATTAAAATATCCATATAAAATTTGGAATAAGTATTGATCATATACACAGAAATATTACTGTGAAAGTTTTTTCCGATCGGTCCATAATTGGTCATAGCTCCCATACAAGGTCCCCTCCCGAAAATCACTTAAACGCACATAACTTATTGCTAAATTAAGATATCCATATAAAATTTGGTACAAGTATTGCTCTTACATACAGAAATAGTACTATGAAACTTTTTTCCTATCGGTCCATAATTGGTCATAGCTCCCATACAAGGCCCCTCCCGAAAATCACTTAAACGCGCATAACTCATTACTAAATAAAGATATCCATATAAAATTAGGAATAAGTATTGCTCATATGCACAGAAATATTACAATGAAATTTTTTCCGATCGGTTCATAATTGGTCATAGCTCCCATACGAGGTCCCCTCCCGAAAATCACTTAAACGCGCATAACTCATTATCTATCTACATAAATCATATCTACATAAAATTTGGAATAAGTATTGCTCATATGCACAGAAATATTACAATGAAATTTTTTTCCGATCGGTTCATAATTGGTCATAGCTCCCACGCAAGGCCAGAAAAATACTTGAAGGTACATAACTCATTACCAAATAGTGATACCCATAAAAAATTTGGCATACATACTATTTTTTTTTTTTTTGAACACAGAAATGTTATTTCGAAATTTGTTCACGATCGGTTCATCTTTGGTCATAGCTCCCATACAAGGTTCCCTCCCAAAAATCACTTAAACGCACATAACTCATTACAATATATTGATATCCATACATTTAGCACAAATATTTCTCTTATATACATAAATTACACTATAAAATTGTTTTACGATCGGTCCATATTTGGTCATAGCTCTCGTACTAGGTCCCCTCCAGAAAATCACTTAAATGCACAATATTCATTATCAAATAACGATATAGATACAGAATTTTGAAATTTTGTCTTTATATACCTTTATATAGGGTCATAGCATACAAGGTCCTTTTACGAAAATCTCTTAAACGCACATTACTCATTACGAAATAAAGCTCTTGATACAAAATTTGACACAAATATTAGTTTTGTATACACAAATTCTATTTCATAATTTTTTCACGATCGGTTCATAACATGCGGTCGGTCCCATACAAGGTTCCCTTCAGAAAATTACTTAAACACACATTACTTATTACTAAATTACGATATAGATACAAAATTTGACTGATAAATAGCTTTTACGTACAAAAATTTAGCTTACAGAATTTTTTACGATCGGTCTATAATTGGTCATATCTCCCATACTAGGCCCTGCCCTTAAAAGCACTTTAACCGTATTTAACTAGTTGCATTATCAATTTGTGTAGAACAAAATTATATATATATGTATTATGAAAATCTTTAAATCTTTCACACACATGCATACATTACTAAATATCGCTAAAGCATATCTTATGGCGCTATAAAAATATAAAAGAAAATGGTGTTTGTAATGTTCAATAAATCTTGGAATTGTAATAAATTTAAGCTGTTTAACTCTTGGGTTTTTTCTATTTAAGACATGAGAAAATTTATTTCTACAAATATTTGATCAATTAGAAAAGTATTAATATAAAAGTAGCTGGAGGAGGGTATTTAAGATTCGGCTCAGCCGAATATAGCACTCTAACTTGTTTTATAGTAAAAAATATACAACAAAAACGTTCATTTTGAAAAAAATAGGGGAAAATTAAGTGCCAAATATTGAAAAAAAATTTATTCTTGAGTTAAATAATAATTTTTTGATGGATTAAGGAAATTGTATAAGCTTTCGTTTAAGCAAAAAACAAACAAAAAATAAAAAGGACCCACTTTGAAACAAAAAATTAAAAAAAATTTAAATTTTTAAAAAATAAAAAAAAAATTTGGAAAGAATGAAGAGATCGCTATCTGAACTCCAGTGGGCAATTTTTTCTAGGACCAATAGGTGAAAAGTTACATTTATTTCAATAAAACCCTGTATGACAAAAATGTCCAAATTTGACCCCCTCTGACTCCGGCAGTTATTGACCGATATAGCTGAAAATTTGTGTTCGATCTACTATCCCATTTTTGGTGCAAATTTCATCCAAATCGGAAGACATCGATTTTTTTGATTTGGGTCACTTGACACGAAATTCCCCATATACAAAACTTTTTCATGACGAATTTTACCAAAATATCTTTATTAGTTAATGAAATATTAGCGTTTAATTGATTTTCGGAAGTGGACCTTATATGGGAGCTATGACCAATAATGGACCGATCCGAAAACAATTTGGTAGACTGATTTGTATGTACACAAGACATATTCAACTCGTATTTTATCTCGATAGCTTTATTTATCAGTGACATACGCGCGTTTAAGTGATTTGCGGAAGTGGGCTTTATATGGGAGCTATTTTTACTCATAACATTTAACATTGTGAACCGATTTTGCTGATTTTCAATACCAAACTGCTTAGGATAACAATGAATATTTTCCGTGAATTTGGTTGATTTAGTATGTTTAGTTTTAACGTGAGCGTGTTTTAACCAGACAGAGAGACGGACATAGCTAGATCCACTCAAAATTTGATAAGGACCCAGAATATATATACTTTGTTGTGTCTTAAATGAATGTTTCTTGGTGTTACTCACGGAATGACAAACTTATATATACCCTCTATCACCACTGATGGTGGTGGAAGGTATAAAAATGGGGGGTTTTTGAAAAAAAATTTAAATTAAATTTTTTTTACAAATTTTAAAAAATTAAAAAAATTTAAGAAATAGCTATCTGAACTCCTTTGGACAATTTTTTCTGGGACCAATATGTGAAAAGTTATATTCATTTGAATAAAACCCTGTACGACCAAAATGTCCAACTTTGACCCCCTGTAAGTCCGGCAGTAACCGATAAGGCTGAAAATGTGTGTCTGGCCAACTATCCAATAGAATTAATATTGGTGCAAATTTGAGTTGGGTAACTTGATATGAAATTGCCCCTATATTTACTCGAATATAAGTTTTTGTCCTTAAAAGATATCGTGAACCTATTCTGAGCTATGATAAAAAAAAAATAATAATTTTTTACACGTCTGTTTCAATACTCCATTTTCAGTTTTCTAAATCTTGGTTAAACAAATTTTAAAATTTTTAAAATCTTACCGGAAGATTAATGGTGAAAGGATCAGGGAATAAAACAGTGAAAACATCAATACCTTTTATAGTTTAGCTGTACCTTCGATTTGAATTCTGCGAAAAACTACTTTTTATATTTTAGAAAATAAGTCTTAATTCTTTATTGTTATAAATTTTAAACAAAATATTTACAGAATATTATTTCTCAAATAATATAAGATATGTCCCTGAATTTATATATAAATCGGGAAATCCTAAGGTCAAATTTTTTAATATTTAGAAATTCTCATTGAAACGTATCGAAATATTACTTATTTGTTTGTCATATTTACTAAAATTACAGGAATTTATAGTATAGGCTCCTATATTTAAAATAACAACAAAACAAATAATATTAGAACTTAAAAGCACTTGTGTCCAATATAACCCCAAAGTTCAATTAATCAATTAAAATAATGCTCTATATAATTTAAAAACAAGTCAGAGTGATATATTCGGCTATGCCGAACCTTAAATACCCTTCACCTGTAAGCTGCTTTTTATCAAAACCCTTATAAATATTTCTCGATACGTATTTAATAAATTGTGAATGTTTAAATTTTGCTTCCGTGTGCTATGATCTAGAAATAATATAGAAATTGCTTTACATATCATTTAGTAATTGTCATAACAAATTTATGGACTTTTTATGGAGATATGGCCAATTATTGGCAGATCCGAACAAAATTTCGCAGAATGATTTGTTGATAAAAAAACACTCTATGTTGGAATTTGTCCCTATATACTTTCATATATTTTAATGAAATATATTGGAAAAAGTGACTTAAGGAAGTGGACCTTATATGAGAGCTATGACCAATTATGCATTGATACAAAATTTTTTTTAAAGATTTCTGGTATACACAAATACTCATTTTATTATCTTATTCCGATATTATTTTATTCCGATATCTTTATCGGTCCATTATTTCACCTAGCCCCCTTACAACCGGACCCCCGAATAGGGCTTTTAACCACATAATTATGTTAAATGACCAACCATCTCTACAAAAATTTGCAAAACTTAGTTTTACATAAGTCTTAATAGTTCTTGCAATTTTCATAAAGATCAGGTTTGTTTGTTTGTTACGATTTCACGGCAAAACTACTGAACCGATTTACATGCAATTTGGACCGCTAATAGGTCTAACCCCAAAAGGAACAATAGGAAAGTCTGTTTGTTACGATTTCACGGCAAAACTACTGAACCGATTTACATGCAATTTGGACCGCTAATAGGTCTAACCCCAAAAGGAACAATAGGCTATAAAAGATCTTGATCGGATGCCACGCCCCTTTTTACGCCCACTTTTTGTGAAACTATTATTACACAATATCCAAAATCTACTAAACCGATTAACTTGAAATTTTGCATACCGATAGGTATAAGCGTAGAAAGAACTATAGGCTATATATATAAGAACTGGATCCGATGCAACGCCTCTTTCCACGCCCACTTTTTATAAAAGATGACATTTAGAACACTTAGAGTTCTATTTTAAAGTAGAACAATAGGCTATATAAAATCATGATTTGACGTCACGATTCTTCTTATGCTCACTCATTTCTATATAAATGTTATAGCAAATTTTCATTCGAGACTTACAGAAAACTACTGGACCGATTTACATGAAATTTGGTATACCGATCTCAGGATCTGGATCGAACGCCACGCCCCTTTTTACATCAACTTTTTGTAAAATAATTATTAAACCAAATTTACGTTCAGGCATACAAAAAACTACTGAGCCAATTTTTATGAAATCTGTTATAATGAATGTTGTGGAATGAACATTACGACACATTACATCTTCAAAACCTATAATATATAATAATAAATATATACGAGACTTTTTTTACTCTTTCACTACATAACTAATAAACTTATGTACAAAAAATTTTGTATTTAATAGGTCTAACCTCAGAAGTTAAAAAAAACTCTATATGATATTGATTTGATGCTACGCACATTTTTATGTTCGCTTTTTGAATAACAATGAACAGCTGTAAAACCAAATTTCTAGACTAAATATAAAAAAACATGAACCGATTTTCAAGTAATTTGGCAACAGACAGTGTATTTTTAGAATCAATCAATCTTTTATGCTTCATGAAATTTTGCATGACAACAGTTCTATCGTGGAAAGTTAGGTTAGTTTGAGGAAGAGAATGTTTAATACATTAAATCCGAATAAATACACCTATACCACTAATTTCGGGCCTGTTATGATTTTAATGAAATGCAATGACCTTTTTCCGTCCATTTTTTGTTACATTTATAATGCTCATGATATATACTTCTTATAGTATATGAGAATTATCATTTAGGTAGTTAAAATTTTAATTAAAAATTTATTTGAAAACTCTAAAATGTTTGTAGGTCCTTAACTTACTCTACGAGTAGGTAGAATAAAAATCTGTAATCAATTTAATTTATTATTAAAAATCGATTTTCATCTAAAGCGTAAAATCGGTAGTGGATTCGTATACCCCATCACTTACATTTTACATTCGAAAATTACTCTTATTTCAAAACCTGTAATCCGCTGCATATCCTCAAAAAAAAAACTATTTTAACACAGAATCGGAAATTTTGTATCAAAGTTATATTGTCGTAGATCTGTATATATTACTCCCATCACTTATATTTTCCACCGGTAAATTATTTTTATTTCAAAACCTTTAATTTGCTGTATATCCTCAGAAAATAACAATTTTAAAAGAGAATCGGATGTAGTTTTCTACGATCAAGAAAACTATAAACTATATTAGATCTTGAATGAATGTCTACGATGCCACTTTTGTATGCAGTACTGAACAAAAAAACTATAACTATATTAGATCATGAATGAATGTCTACGATGTCACTTTTGTATGCAGTACTGAACAAAAACCGCTCCTAAAATAGGGTAAATAATATATTCATATTACATTTTTCATAAAAATTCGAATTTTAAATTTACAAATCCATCTAGAAAATCATTTATATCTCCCCTTAAAATTTATATTTATATAACTGTTTAAAAATTTACCTTAAATAACTCTCAATTCGAGAAAAAATAAAGATCCGTAATCGCTCATATTTTTCATACAAAAATATAAAATTTTAATTTGTTGTTAAATAGAGATAACAATAAAAATCTGCAATAAGTTAAACAAGTAAGAAGTCTATATTCGCCTTTGCTGAATCTTATATACCCTTCACCATATTGTGTTTAAAAAATATTAATTTTATAAAATGTCAATTTATTTCATATCCCGACCCTGTCATAACTTAAGCAAAACAAGAGAAACAACAACAATGCTAAACGAAATAAAAACAAGTAGGAAAGTATAGTCGGGCATGGCCGACCATATAATACCCTACACCATGAGTATATTTTAAAAATTTAAATTTTTCACAAAGAAACTTTTATGTTGAATTTTACCTTAATTCCAAAGTATTTAAGCAATTTATTGATAAAAAACAAATTTTCTAAATGAAGCTTTATATAGGAGTATAGGTCAAACATGGGCCGATCCTCATTAAATTTGGGAAAAGGATATATTGTTAAATAATAGTTAATTATGTTGAGTTTCATTGCGATACAAATGGTTACAAGTCAGTTTTAGACGTTTAAGACATTTTTTGAAGGGGGGTTTGTATGGGGGCTAGGGTCAAATAAGGACCGATCATTACGAAAATCTGCAGTGTCATTTATATTTATATAAAACTTATTTGTGTCAATTTTTAGAGAAATAATAGCATATTTGACGTAATTATGGCATAAAAAGCCCAAATCGGGAGGTACGGTTGTATGGGGGCTAGGTAGGGTTGCCAGATTCCGATTCACAAAAAGCTGGACATTGGGTTTTAAAAAGCTGGACAAAACAAAAAAAGATGGACATAAAAAAATGCTGAGAAAATGTTAATTTTGGTTTGTGTAAATAATTTCACAGTGATACACCAAAAAAATGCAGGGGTTCCCATATACCAATTCCGTTTTGTTATAGTCCATAGAGTAAGAATATATTTTTAGTTTTCCCCGATCACTCCGTTAACTTAGTTTTTAAGAGCAAAAGATGTAAAAAGCGCCATGTTTGAAGTTTTAAATTTAAAAAATCATAAGTTCGTAAGATGTACGTAAAGAAATTGACTATCGCTCGCAATAATAGGTCTTTTCGCGTACTTTCCAGTAACTTAATGATAGAGAGTAATTTTTAATTTATTCTCAATCAAAAAAGTACGCGAAAGCCAATTTTTTAAACAAATTTGCAAGTTTTTGTTTATAAACAAAGATTTTGCTGAAATCTCAATCGCTAACAAAACACTAAAAACCAAATAATTGAAACTTTGATTTTTTTTCCTATAAATAAATGGATATTTAAAGTTAACAAAACATCTAGTATCATTAAAAATATATTATTGTTTTAAAACTTCATGATACTAACATATTATTAAAATAAAATCGCTAAGAGACAGACAAACTAAATTGTTTTAAAAACGCTAGATTGACAATATTTGTTATGATTTTTCACAACAAATAAACTCTTTTAAAAACTAATTTATGATAAATAAAATTAAATAAATCTAATTACAAATAATGTTTTAATATTCGTGTGTAATTAATTTATATATTTCTTTCAAAAAATGTAAAATTTACCAAATTTCTTTGGTTTGTTTACATATTCAAAAATCAAACATATGTTGTGAATATATGTTGGATATTTTTACTGGGGAAAAATATCCAGTAAAATCAAAAACTTCTCTATCGACGAACTGTCATTTTTATCGCTCTCTTGCTCCCTCGTTGCAAGTTTTCAAAAGTACGCGAACGGAATCCAATAACAATGGTTGCAAATTGTTACAAATTATCCAGTACGCGAACAGACCTAATATTTATTACGACATCAGCTGTTCAAGTGTTGAGACATGTTGTCATTGATGATAGAAGAGGGAAATCATAACTTAGTTGTATAACAATCAGTGTTGGCTAACATGATTTGACAAAGATAACATAAAAATTATTGCAGTGTACTAAAAAATTTGTATTTAGCTGGACAAATTAAATTTTAGCTTGAAACTGGGCAAGCATCAAAAAAGCTGGACAATCCAGCCAAGTCCAGCCAAGCTGGCAACCCTAGGGCTAGGTGAAATAATGGACCGATTTCAACCATTTTCAATAGGCTTCGTCCTTGTGCCAAAAAACATGTTTGGTCCAAATTTCATCAAATTATCTTGAAAAATGCGGCCTGTACCTTGCGCACAAGGTTTACATGGACAGCCAGCCAGCCGGACAGACGGACGGACGGACGGACATGTCTTAATCGACTCAAAATGTGATTCTGAGTCGATCGGTATACTTAAAGGTGGGTGTAGGACCAATATTTTTGTGTGTTACAAACATCAGCACAAACGTATAATACCCTCCCCCACTATAGTGGTGTAGGGTATAAACAGAAAAAAACAAAATACACAACGTAATGAAACCACAGCCATCCAAACATTCGAAACAATATACACAAAAAAACAAAAACAAAATACACAAGGCGATGAAACCACAGACATCCAAACATATGAAAACGAAATACATACACAAAAAAAACAAAAACAAAATACACATCGCAATGAAACCAACCTTTTATACAATAAGCAGTGTTGTTGTTGCTTTTTTGATGAAATTTTCAGAGGTTGTCTCGGATTTTGATCATATCTCCGTTATTTATGGACCGATTTTGCTGATTTTCAATAGGAAACTTCTCGAAAGTATGTCCAACAGAATTATTGAAGATTTGGATCCTGAAGATATCTGGGGTCTTCAGAAAATTGATTTCAACAAACACACAAACAGACAGACGGACATAGCTTAATCGACTCCGCTATCTATAAGGACTCGGAATATATATACTTTATAGGGTCGGAAAATTATATTGTAGAAATTACAAATTACAAACAAATGACCCTTCTCACGAAGGTGAAGGGTATAAAAACCATCAAAAATTATCTTGATATAAATTCGGTTGACATTTTTTAAATGCAGCTCAAATCTAAAAAACGATTAGAGTGTCCTGAAAGACAGAACTTTTGCAAATCGTATATAAGTAAACCTCTGAAAAAATGCATAAGTATAAATCATTGTTCATATAAAATATAGATGAATTCATCATTCAACATCTTTTTATACTTTAGAAAATTATCCACCAAAAATTCTGCACGTATGTAGCACCGTATTTATTCCAAGCTTTTCAAATTAAATAATTATTTTGAATAATTCCAGCACTCATTTTCCATTTGACACTAACAAATTCCGAAATTTTTTAATTAGAGGAAGATGTAAATATTTTAATAAGTAAAATTATTTGGTAACTTTTTTGTATATCTAACGATATTTGATCTTTAAACCTTTATTTCTTCGGATTTAATAAGTGGTGTCTAAATCCATCCAAAACTTTAGTGTGGATGCATAAAAGCTAATGAATAAAAATAATATTTTTAAACATACTTTGTTATAAATGGATGTATTTTTGAGAAACAAAGACGAAAAAACGGTGGTTTTACTATTTAATGAACAACTCAAAATTGCTTGTCAAATTAAAAGTAGTTTTGTTTTCTCTGTCAATATTCGAGGATTCTTCATATTTTCCTAGGGCAGAAAAAAAAGTAATTTTGTTCTTTTTAAAGGAATTTGAAATCAAAGAGCCCAAATTTTTCATGATTTTGTGCAGAATTTCTCATAATTGTTTCAGAGTTTTTTTTTAATTTCTCAAAAAGTTTTTTAAATTTTTCTACAAATTAGTCAAAATTTCCTCATTTAAGCTCATTTTCAACTTCTAAACTTTTAAGGGACTTTTTGGTTCAGAAACTGACTTTAAGGATTAAAAAAGGCAGAAAAATAAAAACTATTTTATCGTTATAAGATAAATTTTGATATCTATTTCAAAAAAGTCATTAAAGATAGAAAAATATTCTCTTTAATTTTTGAAGAAACCCGGGCAACGCTGGGTACACGCAGTTAGTTTTATATAAACATAAGTCCCGACATTAAATTTTATAAGGACCGGTCCAATTTTTTCTTGAGCTTCCATACAACCGGACCTACCCATTTGGGCCTTTTAGCTCATAACTACGTCAGATATACTTACTACTATCTTTCCAAAAATCAGTACAATTAAGTTTGATATAATTATAAATAACACTGTCGATTTTCGTAATGATCGGGCCTCATTTGACTCTAGGCCCTATAAAAATCGCTTTAAGAAAATTACTTGAATGTCCAAATGTCAATGTTTTTAAAAATTAATATTTTGTTAATCCGAAAGGGCTGTGTCCATAATTGACTCAAGCCCCATTTCAATATCAATCTAATGTTGATAGGGGAGCATTTCATTTACGGCATATAAGATTCGGCATAGTCGAATATAACATTCTCTCGATAGAAAAGTAGGGTTGCTACTTTATCGACAGATACTCCGTCCTATCGTGTCCAATGCCTTTTCTGTCTGGTTCAGGGAGAGATGAATTTTGGTGGCTTGTCTGGGTTTGAAACGTAGGCGTGGACCAGATGGGATTTGGCGCAGGCCAAATAGATCGATTTACAGGGACGAATTGACGCTTTCATGGTCAAAGCAGGTATCGCATCTTTGGAAAAGCTCGTTCCCTCGGGAACAGTATGATCGAGGGATGTTTTGAGGGAGCTGGAGATCTGGGTGCTGTCCGAACATCGTGGTATATGTGCCCGGTAGATCTTCTAACTTTAGGGGAAACAGGTCTTCTCTTCGAGGGTGCAAACCTAATGTTCTATCATAGAAGAATACTGCACAATAGGCCAGAGGCCTAAACTATTGGAAATTATTTTTCTTTCTCTTTATCTTTTGTAAATATTTCTTATCTCTTACACCACTTGTAACGCATATTTTTCCTATACCCACCTTAAAGTACCAATCGGCTTAGAATCATATTTTGAGTCGATTTAGCTATGTCCGTCCATGTAAACCTTGTAATCAAACTACAGGTCGCAATTTTGAAGATAAGTCAATGAAATTTGGTACATGATCTTCTATTGGATCAGAGACTAAGCCTATTGAAAATGGTTAACATCGGTCCATTATTTCGATTTAGCTATGTCCGTCCATGTAAACCTTGTAATCAAACTATAGGTCGCAATTTTGAAGATAAGTCAATGAAATTCGGTACATGATCTTCTATTGGATCAGAGACTAAGCCTATTGAAAATGATTAACATCGGTCCATTATTTCAGCTAGCCACATACAACTGAAACCCCGAATAAGGCCTTAAGCTCATATTTATGTTTAATATTCTCGTATCTCGACAAAAAGCTGCAAAATCAAGTTCTATACTAGCCTTGATTACCCCGATGAATTTTATAATGATAGGTCCTCATTTGACCTTAACCCCTATACAAAGCCAACTTCAAAATATGACTTTAATATCCACAATATTATTCACAATAAATGGCTTAAGTATATCTGAGGCAAGATATAATTTAACTCAAATGCTTTATTGTGACAACTAAATCACATTTTATTATTATAAGTACTGTAGAGTATTATATGGTCGGCCTCGCCCGACAATAATTTCTTACTGGCAAGTAATATTTCGACATGTTTCAATGAGAATTTCCAAATATTGCAAAATTTGACTTTTGACTTATAAAATTTATGCCTTCCCGATTTATATATAACTTCAGGGACATATTTTATTTTATTTGAGAAATATTATTCTGTACATATTTTGTTTAAATGTATAACAGTAAAGAATTAAGCAGAGACTGAAAATAACTGGGCCACATAAACAAAGTGAATGAATTGTGATTTATTTTTTATACCCTCCACCACCATCAGTGGTGACAGAGGGTATATATAAATTTGTCATTCCATGTGTAACACCAAGAAATATTCATCTGAGACCCAACAAAATATATATGTTGTGGGTCCTTATGAAATTCTGAGTCGATTTAGCTATGTCTGTCTGCCCGTCCGTCTGTATGTGTAAAACACGCTCAGGTTAAAACGAAGCAATGGAAATTAACGAAATTCAGCAAAATATTATAGACCTATTAGTGTATTAAA